>NC_067151.1:62387842-62712090 GCF_903995435.1 Acomys russatus
TAACACAGGCCAACTTCTGCTGGTGGGATGAAGCAGCCTTCTGGTCTTCAGCATCCTTGTGTAGACTTTCTAAGGATGTCTCCAGACCTGGCATGAGTGTGTATGTGTCCTGATAAGGAAAGCTGTCACAGACACTGTCATGGTCCCACGGGGCAGCTTAGCTCAACACCTAAGAAAACTCCGAGCAGATTTCTGAGAAAGTCAGGGCCTTTCCAAGGTGTCTCTCAAAGGCTGCCTGGAGAGAAAGGGAGTCCTCGGCCTCTGAAACAGTCAGTGGACACAGCCTGCTGGTTGTCCAACCACTGTGTCTCTCGCACAGGGAACAGGGGGCATCTGGTTGTGTGGCTTCTAAGTTGCCACCGATGACACGACCCAGGGCCTCCGTTATTTATGGGTTTGACTATGTGTCTGGTGGTGCCTCAGTGATGAGGTTGGTTCCTGCCTCCTGGGCTTCTTTCTTGGACCCCAGAATAGAAGCTCTCACCTCTGGTTGGGGCCAAGGTCACTCCTTCCTAGGATCTGGTGACCGCGCCTGATAGAGTTGCACCCCACGCCCACACTCACCTGCGGGCATGAAGAGGCACATCCTTTTGGTTCCATAAGGTACAGATAGGTTTGCAGCTTCCAGGAGCACGTTCGCTTGTGTTTGTTTTGTGTCACAGAGGGCTTGGTGGCTCCTGTTGGCATTGCAATCAAGCTTTAGGAAGGCCCCGTCCTGTTCTGTCTGCCTCCCACACAGCATAGTGCCTGGCACACGGCAAGCATGTAATACAAATTGGGATTAACCGCCAGTGTCGTAAGTGTGGCAGGAAATACATGACAGGCCACACGCAACAGAAGACTTCCTGGTTTGCCAGCTCCTTTCTGCCCAGACCTTGCAAAGGAAATCATCTCCTTAATCAGAATTCTGTTTGCGGCCAAAGGGGCAACTTGATATTTGGAGAGCTTGGTCTCCAAAGTGACCCTTTCTTGTTTTCCTTGGGCACCACACAGTGGGAGAGCCAGGCCCGGGGAGGATCATTGCCTCTTAATTGGCGTTCTGGTCATCATGCTGGCTTCACCAGACAACGCCAGGCCACCCTCTGTTCAGATCTAAATGTCCTTGCTATTTTCACTGCGTGATGTCCGTCAGACATCAAGTCCCATGTCCTTCTGGAAGTGACAAAGTAGAAGGCTACAGAGAAAATGCCTTAGGCCAAACTGACTTGATGTGTTTTAGTCCAAGACCTTGGCTTCCTTCAATTAATAGCATTTCGGGTCTTTCCTCCCCATGGCAGCCTGGGCCTAGGCCAGACTTGCAGGGACAACCCTGGCCCTCTAGCCTTGACTTCAGGTCTTCCCTCCCCATGGTCAATGCCCCCCACCCCCATTGCTTTATTTATTTATTTATTTATTTTGGTTTTTTGAGACAGGGTTTCTCTGTGTATCCTTGGCTGTCCTGGACTTACTTTGTAGACTAGGCTGGCCTTGAACTCACAGTGATCCACCTGCCTCTGCCTCCCGAGTGCTGAGATTAAAGGCGTGCGCCACCACACCCAGCCCCCTCTGCTTTGTTAATTTGAAAACTCCAGCATGGAAGGATCTCCTCATTGAAAACATCTCTAAATTCTGTTCCCTTCCTTCAGATAGTCTGTAGTCAGCTGATATTTATTGGCCCACTAAGGACTGGACAGTATTTCACATATGATGACACAGGAGTGAAGTTATTAATTAAAAGATGCCCCCCTCCATGGCTGACATTGTGGCTAGGATGAGCTAAGTGGCCCCAGCTTGGCTTGTACTGATAGGTGGGAGAGACACCTGTGTGTGCAGCCTCTCGAGGAGAGTGGAAACAGAACAGATCTGTGGGATCGTGAACCTGAGGCAAGGAACGCTGCCAGCTGGCAGAGACGGTGCTTGAAGAGGGCACAGCAGGGCAGGGGCTCCAAGAAGCCGTCTATCTGCTCGTGATTAAGGTCAGACCCCCTCCTAAGTTGGTCAGCCCACACATAGTGACCCCACCGAGCCTAGGACTGAGGGGAGAGAGTGTTCTATTTGGGGGCACTATGCCTCAGATGCACTCCAGGGGTGGGGCAAGCCCAGAACATGCTCGGGTGGCTGCCACCACTGGGACCTCGCAGGGAAGGTGTCTGAGGTTTAGGCCTAACCTGCACCCTCAGAAGTTATGCCCGGGAGGGAGGATGCTATCTGAAATCTCTCAGTCTGTGATGAGGCCGCAGCTCACACTCAGGATACGGGGACTGTTCAGAAGTTTCTTAGTGCTGCTTCCTCGCATCCTGGTCAGTCTCTGATGACTAAAGTCCAAAGGAACCAGGTCTCCTCTCAGTTGGAGCTTCCTTCAACCCCCATGCCATTGTCTTTCTATTCTGACATTTGGCTGTGAGCAGGAGTGCTGAGGGAGCATGGGAGTATGGCCAGAGGGCTGTGAAGGTAAGGGTGACAACGGGAAGGACTCGGCAGGATTCAGATTCAGTACACTGCGGGTGGTGCTGAGGGCTCCACCTGGAGCCTGGGCAGACCAAATGCTCGGTAAGATGTCTGGTTTGTGTGATGGAGCATGTAGCCTAGGGACCATGCAGAAGTGCCAAGGACACAAGGTGCTGATGGTGGAGCTTGTCACAGAGACCGACTCAGTTTCTCTGCTCTGGGTGGCAAGCAAGAGAAAGGGTGTATTTTTTGTTTTTCTTTTTGTTTGGTTTTGGTTTTTCAAGACAGGGTTTCTCTGTGTAGCCTTGGCTGTCCTAGACTCACTTTGTAGACCAGGCTGGCCTTGAACTCACAGCGATCCGCCTGCCTCTGCCTCCCAAGTGCTGGGATTAATGGCGTCAGCCACCACCGCCCTGCTGAGAAAGGGTGTTTGACTTAAAAAAAAATGTGGAAAAAATTAACTTTTTTCTTTTTTCATTTGCGTCTCATGTATGTGAAGTGAGACAAGAAGACTAGAAATCCCGAGTGGTTAAGACCCAAGGAAGGAGCCGGAAGCCCAGCGTCACAGTGGATAGGTCTCTAAGACATGGCGAGTTCTAGCCTTTCGTTGTCAAGTTCTATGTCCTAGAGAGAGGTAATAAAAACGTTCTTATTAGTCCCCACACTAACAGCAGAAACCACCCCTTGCTGCACTGAGAGGACGGAATTAATGGATTTGCAGCTGGCCATTTCATACCCACAATTTTATTCCTTACAAAAAAAGTGTTTGGAATGTCCCTATGACCCATATGTGTCATGGCTGCTACTGGCCACTCTGTAGGGAGGTTGAGGCGTGGCTTCCAGAGTCCTCTTCCTGATGAGGTCCCCGGGCTCTTGATGGTCTCTCTCAGACCTGTGAAACGCCCAGTTGCCCATCCCTACCCACCGTGATGGCAGCATCAGATTCCTCTGCTCTTAGGAGGGCAGGCTAGAGAGGACTGAGCCTTCCTGTGACTCCACGTTGGACCATGAATACCCACAATGGGATGAGGCACCATGCTAAAGATGCTGGTAGGGCCAGCATGACCTTAGGTGACCTTATGACCCTGATGACCTCGGGCAGCTATAGGTCTGATCAGGCCACGTGGTGCAAGTTCCGAAGACAAAGTCAGGAGAACCAGGCACAATGGAAGCCAGCAGAAAGCCAGGCTATGCTAGGCCAGGTACAGAACCAAAGGCCCAGGTAGAGGAGAGAGGCAGGTTCTCCCTGGAGACTAGCAGCCAGGAATGCTGACTTCCCTGCCAGGGGCCCAGGGGCCAGGGTGCGGGGGGGGGGGGGGGGGGGGGGGGCGGGAAGCAGGGAAGGAAGGCCTGGCTTAATCTGCATGGCATTAATTAGCAAGAGTGTCTAATTAGGACCAACCATTACAGAGCTACAGCACGAAGCCAGTGCTGAATATGAATCAGTCTTGGAGCCTCTCCGTGAAATTGAAGCAATGGTTGACCTTATTAAACAGAAAAGATTTCTAACTCAATTATTTCCCAGGGGGGAAAAAAAAAAACAACACAAGGTGATGTCAGGAAGGCACATCAGACCTTAATTCAGGAAGTACAGGTTCTGGATGTTATCACCTCTTTCCCTTGGGGGCTTCTAACTGGAGCGGGAGCGACAGAAGTCATGAATGGGCCATGTGCGAGTGCGGCACATGCGCACACCCTTGGAGCTCATTGCCTTGGCTGGGGAGGGAGCCTGCTCATCTTGTTGGTGAAGCTTATGTTTAATTTGGTCCAATGCCCCTACGTGACTGTCTGCATCATTTTCTGGGCCCCAACCCTCGCAATGTTCTAAACAATAAAACACATTAAAAATGTCACAGCCGCTCGGAAGATTTACTCTATTCTGGCCGGCCTCTGGAAGCTACAAGGCAAGCCTGGAGAGCAATTTATACTGCTAGTCAGAGGCCTGGGAACCACTCCGTCACCCTGTGCACTAGCTGTAGGAAGGCACTGGACACCTAGAGGGGCCCAGCCTCAGGAATGCTGGCTTAGAGTTTGAAGGAAGACAGGCCTGGGTGGCAACATGGCTTCTTGGGCTTCCTGACTTAGCTTTCCTGGACTCACTTTGTAGACCAGGCTGGCCTCAAACTCACAGCGATCCACCTGCCTCTGCCTCATGAATGCTGGGATTAAAAGTGTGTACCACTACTGCCTGGCGTGAGATGCCAGGTCTTATCAGAGAAGAGATGAGATATGTGGTGGGCCTGCTCTGGAGGTAGCTTGTGGTCAGTACTCGGTGAAGATTAGCTACAAATAAAGTGCTTACTAAGCACCTCTTGTATTCGGAGTACCAAATAGGTTGTGGGACCATGTAGTATACGTGCATTAGCATTCGGAGCACCAGATAGGCCAGGGAATCATAGAGAACATGTGCGTTAGCATGTGAGCTTAGCTCGATTGTCAATCAATTAGGCTGGCTGAAGAGAATGCGAGTCCTTCTCCGGCACGACACTAGGGAACGGGCATGAGGAGGTGAAATGGGGTTTCAAAACCCCGAGGAAGCTTAGGTTGCGCTTCTCCATCACAGGGACTGGTCCGAGGCTCCCATGTGTTCCTGCAACCACTGTGGCAGAGTGCACAGTACATGTGAAAAGATGTCTCGTTCCCACTGAACAAAAGCCTCGTCCTGGCAGTCCAGGGTCCAGGGTTTGAAAAATAAACTTTTCAGTTACAAAATGCTAGGCTCTCACTATTAATAGTTTGAGGAGAAAAGAAAAGCGGCAAGAAAACACCCTATAATACAGAATATTGGTATCTTTGCCATCTTTTTCTACACGGAAAAGTTTAAAGATAATAAAAAACATGCCGCACACACAGTTTGAGGCTCAAAGCTTTCCAGTTATTATTTTATCACAACTGGCTGCTCTCAGGCAGTCTGAGCCGCGTGAATATTCTTGAGCCTGTGGGACTAGATAGAGTTAAAAGTGATCCCCGGCAGAGTGCTGGAGAGATGGCCCAACCGCTAAGAGTGCGTACTACTTTTGCAGAGGACCAGAGCTTGGCTCCTCACAGGCACATTGGGAGGTTCACAACTGCCTGTGCTCTAGCGGGGGAGTCTGACATCCCTCCCAGACTGCGGGTGCTGCAGTCATAGGCACCCCTCTTACATACACATTTAAAACTAAAAGTCAAATCTTTATATGTAAAAGTGCCCTTCCATCAATGGGGATGTGCGCTGTGTATCCTGCATGCTGTGGGTTAGTCCTTTGTTTTTAAAAAGTTCTCAGACACGGGGAGAAGGGCTGGCTAGTTGGCCTCAGGACTCTTCACAGCCAGTGAGCCAGTTTTAAGGCCCCAGATGGAGTGCGTTGGGACACAGTGGGTCCGGCAGGTGCCCCACCATGTGGCGTTTGGTGACTAATTAGTCAACCCTGTGTCATTGGTGTCACCTGAAGAGTCACATCAATTTCAAGCTTGATTGGAGTTCAGGTGGGAAAGAAGATAATTCAATATTTTAGCAAATAGAAAATGTTCCAGATTCTGGGTAGACATCCTTGGTATATTTTCCAGGTGTTAAAAAATGAGTTAATGAACTGGACGCAGTGGCACATGCCTCTAATCCCAGCACTCAGGGAGGCAGAGGCAGGTGATTTCTGTGAGTTCTGTGAGTTTGAGGCCAGCCTGGTCTACAAAGCAAGTCGAGAACAGCCAAGGCTACACAGAGAGACCCTGTCTCAAAAAACAAAACAATAACAACAACAACCCAACAGAGTGTTAATGGCTTTCTTTTTTGTTGAGATGTGATGAGATCCCTGCAAACTCTCCAGTTAGTCCAGGGCACAGCTCTGTCTCCCTGCAGCTGCCGCTGGCCCAGCGGGCTGCACCAGTCAAACAAAACCACTGAGCAGGTGGAAGCCGCTGTTTAATGGAAAAGCTTCAATTCTGGGGAGAAATGGAAGAGGCTTAAAGAAGAGGAGACAGCATCTGGCCCCTGTCCCTTTACCTCTTCCTCTAAAAAGGATGGGAACAGACTTAGATTCTGACTTTAGCTCATTTTTGCCAAGGAAATGAGTTAGAGGTGGAAGGGTGCCACTGATCACAAGCCTTCCCAGGGTAGGCGTGATGCTCACCACATTGCTTTTGGACCCCTTTGACGAGGACCTTATGGTCATTCCTGGCTGGAGAGGACTATGAACCGTCCCAGCTCCTTCCTGTAGGGAAATTCATCTTGTCCCACAATGACCCGAGTGTCCCTGAGATTCTAGCCTTTTTTTCCCCCATCAGCCCCAGCTAGGTCTGGGATCAGCATCAAGTAAGCTTTCACAGGCTGGAACCTTCTGGAGGGTCAGAACTGTGCTGTTTTTCTTGGTGTTTACACTGCATCAGCAAAGCCCCAAGACTCCCTATACATATGCGCTCAAGGAAGTACTTCTTCTGAAGGTCATGGAAAATGCTAAAGGGGCTCAGCACTGCGGATGGAACCCCAGGACTTGTGTGGCTTGTGTGACTAGTGGTCTATCCTCTACCACCAAGCCACATCCTTAGCCTTTGACCATTTTTGGGCAGTACAGAGTGGAGACGTTTCTCCACCGCTAGACCATATAGTGTAATTTAAATGAGAGTTTGTGTAAGAAGACAAACTGAAAACTTCCCGTGAGTGTGCCCTCACCCTTCCTCTCCCCAGCACAGACCACACAGTGGGGTGTCTAGCAAGTTCTCAGCAAACAAGATCTGGTTGAAATTGTTGTAGAAAAGTCAATGAATTAGAACTTGGGGATGCCAAGGCAGGAGAATGGTGAGTTTGCAGAACCTTGTCTCAGAAAACAACAAAATGAGGGTGTCAGGGGGCTTGGCATCACAGGCAAAAGCAGTTATCGTTCAAGGCTGGATGACCTGAGTTCAATTCCCGGACCTCACATGAAGGCGGAAGGGGAGAGCTGGCTTTCAGGAGCTGTCTTCTGGCTCCCACATGAGTGCTGGAGGGCATGCTCATGCCTGCTTATCACACGTGCTCCTCCTCGACTGATGACACAGAAGCCAAAACAAAGGGGAAACAGAAACAGGAGCGAACAAACAATTGAGTTACTTCGCCAGTTCTTCCTTATAGCTAATTTGTGCCTGGCATAAAATTGGCCTCAAGGCCAGCAGTGGTGGCGCACGCCTTTAATCCCAGCACTCGGGAGGCAGAGGCAGGCAGATCACTGTGAGTTCGAGGCCAGCCTGGTCTACAAAGTTAGTCCGGGATAGCCAAGGCTACACAGAGAAACCCTGTCGTGAAAAAACAAAACAAAACAAAAAACCCAAAAAAACAAAAAACAAAAAACCAAAATTGGCCTCAACATCCATATCAAAGTCACGAGTGATGGAACCGACAGACACACCAGAGAACAGGGCCCATTCTCAGGGCACAGTGGGTGGGTGAGAGCATTGGTATGGGCTCCTGCAAGTCCTGGATTCAGGGATCAAGCCATCCTCTTAGCTACCGTGGCCATATTGGGCCGTAGAACTTCCTTCTGCTGGTCCCAAGCAGTTTCACCTCTGCAGGCGATGTCTCCCTCCCCTCAGCACTCCTGGCTCTGCTACAGTGTCATCTGGCAACTAATCGTATCTTGTGCTGAAATGTCTTTCCATTTTGTTATCTTAACGTTTTTAGCTGAGACATAATCTTTGTACGTCTTTATGGGAGTTGCGTTAGAGGCTTTGAGACATGCATTGGTTGGTGCGCAACTATCAGGCTGAATAGCACCGACATCTTCTCGAACATTGAAGAACTTTTGTCCTTTTCTGGCTATTTTGCAATGCAGCATAGGTGGTTATAACTGTATAGACAATTAGTCTAGACCTGCCATTTAGGTCTGTGTAAGGGACTTTTTTATGAGCATCCCTGTTTCCTGGTAGAGAGTTGGTCCAGGGCAATGGGCAGTGCTCTGGTCCGGGGGTCTGAGGCTCTGGCTCTGAACTCTGTCATAAGACACTCACCACTCTGGGCACGCTATAAAGTTGGGGTGTGCAGAAACTGTGCATTGCCAATTACCCTTGAGTATAGCACTGTTTCTTTGGCCTCCCTCAGCTCTCAGACCATGTAGAAAGCTCCCACAGTGGTGCTTGGAAATGCTGCCTGACCTGTTGGCCACCTTTGCTCAGGGCTGTTCCTGTAGCTCTCCTTCAGACTCCCATCACACCCGGAGTGTGGCGAGTCCCAGCTAGCTGCTCTGGTTGCAAGGAGCAGAAAGTACTGGCAGCCAGCACTCGCGGAGCCAAGCTGGTTCAGGCACCTTGATGGTCACGCAGCTCTGAGTAGCTGGGGCAGGTTCTGGACTCAGCGGACAGCCAAAGAGCTTATGCACAGACGATAGGCTCTCTAATCCACCTGGGCTGAAGCTGCAGGCATCATCCTCTGCCCTGACCAGAGGCCACCAAAACCTTCCCCTGCCCAGGACCCCTTTCTGCTCTCGGCTGGCCTCTCAGCCATCCGGTGGCTCTTTCGTTGTCCTTGTCTTTCCCTCCTGCCTTTGGCTTGAGCCGGGAGACAGAGCAGCTACCGGGACAAGCTGATGCATTCTTGACTGAGCTCCTTATGGACAGGGGTGAGAGGGACCTCAGAATCTTTTGGTGGGTGTTAAGAGGAGACAGAAACACAAGCTGGCACGGTGTGGACACTGCAACCATGCAATAGTGGCACACACAAAAAAAGAGAATTGCATTCATATGACTTATGAGCATGAGCAAAGGTTCAGAAGGGGCAGCCCAGGCTCAAGCTAACGTTGCGTTCCACCCTGCTCCTCGAAGGGACTGGGGATGGTTCCATCCTCTGCCCTACTATTTCCTATCACACCCTTCCAGGAGATGCTTCTTGCCTGGACCCCCTAACTCTCTTTCCCTCTCTCCTGCAGGATTCCATGTTTTCGTTGGCCCTGAAATGCCTTATCAGTTTATCCACCATCATCCTGCTTGGTTTGATCATCGCCTATCACACAAGGGAAGTCCAGGTATGTCCCGTGTCATCCCCCCCAACCCCACCTCAAGTAGTAGCCCATCCTGTGCCTTGGGCTGGCCTGAAACCACCCATGCTCAACACAACTTGAGTGATTTCATGAGGTGGTGACTGAAATCTTCTCTTGGAGGGTGTCTTGAGGCTATCCTGTGACCTTAGGACAATTGAGACATTATTTCCTCCCAGGTAGTCTCATGAGTGTGGGCCATATGGCTTCATGATTGGGGACTGTGCTCTCCCATACACATGCACACACACACACACACACACATATGCACACATGCGCACACGCACATACACAGGCGCGCGCACGCACACACACACACACACACACACACACACACACACACACTGCCTCCAACACCAGCAGGGAGCCTGCCTTTCTGAAAGTAGAGACTCTACCTCTGAAAATGCAAGGCTGGGAGGTGCCATTTTCTATACAGAGTGGATGTGTGATGTTTGTTTCTGGCGCGCCCAGGGTTGCTTCAGGACTCTGAACATCTGGGTGTTCTTCCAGCTTGGCTGATAAAGGGAGGCTTTTTCAACTTGGGCTGTGAGAGTAATGCAAGAGTGGACCCCAGCATCCTCTTATGACAGTGAGTCGTTGTCTCTGCGCCCCCCCCCCCCCCCCCGCCACATTCTCACATCCCGGCCTGCAGGCTGATCTTCTCACTGCCGACCCAGGTCATTCCATGACACCCAGATGTTTCTGATCATGTACGTGTGTGTGAATCTGGATACTCTCCCGGTTCTCTGGTCAGAAGAGCACAGACAGAGTCACGTCTGGGCAGCAGGAAGAAATTGACAAAGACCAGAACTTGAGAGTCAGAAAGATTAGGGTCGAGTCTTGGCCATGACCTTGTCTTGCAGCATGTTTTTGGCTGGCCCTGTGACATCTGTGACATTTCTGAGTGTCAGCCTTCTCACCTGGAACAACGAAGCCGTATTCCAACTTTGCAAGTGGGGATATATGTGTAAATGCTAGCCAGTGGTGCTGGTAAACTGTGTCACCATCTGGACACAGCTGTATTGTGGGGAGCCTTCTGGTCCCTGAGTGAGGTCCAGCTTCTGGTCGAGTGCTGGAGTTGTTGGGGCTGGAAGGGATATAGTGACATTGACTCTAGGCTTCTGGGCAGGACTCTCAGGATGCCAGAGGATGCCCATTTAGAGGCCAGACTCTCTAGCTTTTGCAGCCTTGTGTGCTTTGACTGGGCTGATGCTTTGAGGGCCGAGTGCAGAGGTCACTGGGCAACTTTTTTCATGGTTCAAATTGGATTATACTTCTGAACTCGAACCCAGACTACTGTCCAGCAGATCTCTGAACGGAGACAGCATAAATGAAGATGACCAAGGGGCTGGGATACTATAGAGCAAGCACAGTGTGGTTTCAGGACATGGACACTTTACTCCCTTTCCTGTCACACATGCAGGTGCCCTCTGACTTTTAACTGCATCTTGGAATATGTCAGGTGATCCAGCTGCATGGTCACTGGCGTTGCTGCCCAGTACTGGCAAGAATCTGGCTTTCCTCCTGTGGTGTCTGGGCTCGGTTCCCTTGACCCAACCTCTCACCGTGCTGGACCCACTGAGTCCCGGTGTCTTCACTTTGACAGCCACATTCTCTCTACAGCTGGCTGTGATGTCATCTCTTGTCCTTTTCCAGAAGGGTATGTGAAAGATTTGGGACCAGAGAGCCAGCAAAAGAGGTGTTCCCACCTGCACCTCACCTGGCCAAACTACAGTCTTCTGCATGGTGGCTTTCTCCATTACTCCAGAGGCAACGTTTTCATTAATATTTGTCTTTCCAAAAACATGCAGTGCCTGCCAGAGAGCTGGGGTTTGCAGCACATTTTGGAATAGAAGGTAGTGGCCTAAAGGGCTCTGGTCTCTAAAACTGTATCATTATTTTGCTTTGTGGTCTGGGCCTCAGTTTCCTTGTTTGGTCCTATAGTCCTTAGGGTCCTAGACCCCTGGTTTTTCAATTGCCCAGCCTAGGTATGGCTGCTCACCTCACTGGATGAGTAGGGAGGAGCTGTCCCCTGCGGTGACTAACAGAGTTTCCAGGGTAAACAATGGGAATCCCTTCCTCGGGGCAGGCCAACTGCTGCCTCTGTGAGCATGGTGGGAAGGCCACACATCCTGTCTACGGCCACCTGCCTAGCACGAGACCTGCTAGGTTCTATGAGTGCTACAGTAATGGAGCCCAAAGCTGCACGAGGAGTCGCCTACCAGTGACAGAATGCATCTAGAATGCCCCCTTCTGCTGAGAGGAAAGGGACCAGCTTTCCTGGAACTTGCTCTCAGGCCCAGTCTTGTCTCTGGAGCAGCAAGGAAAACACCACGACTTTCACATGGTCACTTCTGTCGTTGAAGATGGTCACCCTGCCTTTCCTCGGTCTTCGTCGTTTGTGGCACGTCGGAGCGGAGCTTCGAAAGACTCGGGCACCTTTTATCACCAGGCCTGTGCATCCTAGAAAGAAAGGAAAACACAAAAGCTATGCATTTTGGGCAGTCACTAAAGTGTAACTGGAAGTGGTGCTTGCTCATGGACAATCGCTCCCGTGTCGCTATGCTTTAGATGCCTTTATCCCTGTTCTCCTGGCAGCCTGCTTGCCCTGCTCTCCGCTGCCCACCTGGCCCAGTGATTTATTCAGCAAGGGCCTTAGTGGGGCTGTTCTGTGCACAGCCTGTGAGGAGCTCTTCTGTCTAGGCTAGCAACCCTGACATCACCATTGCTTCTCTGAGGGGTTGCCAGCCTCGACTGCGCCTGGCACTGTCCTTGAAGGCAGGCTACCAGGTTTCTGATAACCCGAGTGTGTAAGCAGCACCCCAGCATGGGTTCAAGGCAGGCTCTGTCACCTTTTGGTGTATGTCGTATGGAGACCTTAGAACATTTCTTACCCTCCTTTACTCTATTTCCATCCTGTAAAATCAGACTAGTAATAGTCCCTACCACAAAGACTGCTGGACAGGTCAAATTGCCGGGCGTGGTGGCACATGTCATTAATCCCAGCACTCGGGAGGCAGAGGCAGGCAGATCACTTTGAGTTTGAGGCCAGCCTGGTCTACAAAGTGAGTCCAGGTAGCCAAGGCTACACAGAAACCTTGTCTGGAAAACAAACAAACAAACAAACAAACAAACAACAAAAAATGGGCCAGCTTAGATAAGGCCCTGCACTCCTGGCCCATAGAGTGGAAAGGGTTCTGCCTTCATCTCTGTTCTACTGGTGTGAGGAGACACCATGATCAAGGCAACTCTTTCTTTCTTTTTTCTTTCTTTCTTTCTTTTCTTTAATGAGTGCTTTAACTTCAGAAAAGGGCATCAGATCACATTTTGGATGGTTGTGAGCCACCATGTGGGTGCTGGGAATTGAACTCAGGACCTCTGGAAGAACAGGTGGCACTCTTAACCACTGAGCCATCTCTCCAGCCCCCATCAAGACAACTCTTACCAAAGAAAACCTCAAAGCCCAGCCTCGGTGACACACCGCCTCTAAGGCCACACCTCTTAATCCTTCACAAAGAGTGCCACTCCTCAGTGATGAAGGGGAGCATTCAAACTGCCCCTTTGTCCCAAATAGAAGTAATACAATAAAAAAAAAAAAAAAAAAAGCCCTGGGGTGGAGACTGCAGTGTCCTCTCAGAATGCCTCAAGGCTAAAGTCTTGGGTGGTGGGACAGCTCTACCATGGAAGGTGGGCAGGCCCTGGGGCACCTGCTTGCCTTGCTAAAGGTTCTTAAAATGTTCCTGTTGGCAGCAGCAAGGAACCACGCCAGGGTGTCAGGCTAGAGGGATGTTTACGTCTTAGCCATGCTCTGTGCAGTTGCTTGTGTTAGAAGAGTCAATCTCAGAGGCAGGGAGGTAGTTAGAGGCTGATTACAACATCCAGGTGAAGGATAGTGATGCCTGAATGGGGACAGGAGGAGGGACCACATATTAGAGATGCTGAGCAAACGGAAAAGACAAGACTTGGATACCAATTAGGCTGGTTATAGTCTCTGCAGGGAGAGGGGAGTCTCCCACTTGCTTGGATAACTCAGTGCTGGCGAGTGCCATTCATTAAAACTGAAAACACAGAAAGAGGTCAAGGTAGGTAGGGATGGTGTTGGGCTCTACTCTGGGCAAAGGAGGGGGCCTCCAGCTACCTCCAAGATGAGGGCGGGAGCTAATGATGTGGGGAAGTTAGGGATGGATGTGAGAGGAAAGAAGGAAGGGCACAGGGCAGAGTCCCCAGAGGAGCCTTGACAGGTGGTAAGTAGGTGGAGGAGGAGGGGCTCCAAGGAGACTGACAAGAGACAGTTAAAGATTACAAAGAGGTAGGAAAAGAGCCATTGCAGCTGTCACATGGAGGGCAGGGCTGAAGAGCACACTTGCTGGATGCCTCAAGTTACTCCTTGTGATGACAGTCACTGGGAAGTGACAGTGTAGGTGACAGGGGTGGGGGTGGGTGGTGAGGTAGGGGGTTGGGGGGTAGGGGGTGGGGGGTGGGGGTGTTGGGGGAGTGAGGGGTTGGGGGTGAGTGGGGGGGTGGGAGGTTGAGGGGTGGTGGTGGGGTAGGGTGAGGTAGGGGTAGGGTGTGGGGGGGAGGCGGGAGGGCATGAGGAGGGGCCTGGCTTAGGCTGGGGGTATGGGCGGCAGAGGGAGTTCAGGTCACAGACGCTGCAAGCAGTGACAGTTACAACTTGTGTTATTTCATTAGCGGACTCAGTGGAATAGGGTTTATCTGCTCTTGTTTGGAAGTGTTGATCCCCTCCGGATCTGACCTAAGCCTCCGCACATTTCTTTAGCCTCCGCTAATGTGACAGAAACATAATGACAGTGATAAGATATGAGCCTTCAACTTTATGAATTTAGAACGCAAGGGACCCAAACTGGAGATTTTCATTTATTAGGTATATAAAAGTATATATATTAAATACCAATAGAGATTTCAGAAGACAGGGAACTCACTTAAAATTATAGGGCATAAATTATAGCCAAGAGACAGCTCACAGTATAAACGGCTCACCCACTGTGGAGCGATTGTCCAGGAGATCCAAGCAGCCTTCTGGGTGGTCACAAATGTGCTGTCACCAAGACAGGATGTGTATGATGCAGGAGATGTCACTGGGCCCCAGACTCTTTGGGGTCCCTTTGCTAAGTAGGTGAGTGGCATCTTTCCACCAGAGGACAGGCAGACGGTTCCGTCTTGCTCTTCAAGGTCCTCTTTCTGTAGAACAGCGGACTCAAATCACATTCCCAACTCAGGCAGTGGCCTGGCCTTAAGAGCAAGAGTGTGGCCACTGAGCTCTGTGCTGACTTCTCGTAATTAGTGAGTCTACCCTCAAATAATTTATCATGTTTACTTGTTTACTTAACAATCGTAATTCACTCTAAACTCCTACCTCTGGGATGTGTTCGACCCCCATCTCAAGCCAGCTGACCCAGGGTCTTTAGCACCATAGGAGGAGGTGTACAGAGCCATGTGGCATGAAGGGAGAGGGAGTGGGGTGTGTCTCCTAGAGGGTCTTGGGGAGCTTCGCAGACCTTGTACGTTGGAGGCCGAATTGGCTTGGAGTAATTCAGGGGGCTACAGGGAGAGGAGGAGGAGGTTATGCCGGTCTCCCGTGGGAGCTAGAAGCTGCCCATCCTTTCTGCCCATGCACCATAGACAGTCTTGAGGGCATTCCTGGCTGGTTGATTGGTGCATTTCAAGTGCTGTTTCTGGGGTTAAGGAGCTGACTCAGTAAAGCGTTTGCCACCCAACCATGTGGACCTAAGCTTGGATCGCCAGCACCCACATAAAAGCTGGGCTTGGTGTATTTGTAACCTATCCTCTGGGGGCAAGGTGCGTGTGCGTGCGCGCGTGTACACACACACACACACACACACACACACACACACACACACACACACACAGACAGACACACACACACAGACAGACACACAGACACACACACACAGACAGACAGACACACTTGAAGTAAATTGCCAGCTGTGAGTTCCTCATTCTGAAGGCCTTGGGTATACATCTCAGCCTGGCTTGGTCTGAGGGCATCAGTTCAGCCCCCTGTGGTCAGCTCAGAGGAGACCAGGGCTCAGGTGGTTCTGGTACTGAGGGGTCTCTAGCCTGTTAGGACACACGGCACAGCAGCCTCCTCAGCCGAGTTCATGCCCATCTCCTGCTCTCTTTTCATCAACACCCCACTGATAGGTCACAGCACACGTGGGAAATAGAAAATGGGGAGTGTGCTCCAGGGGACTCCCCACAGTGCTGCCGATCCTGGGACCAGACTGTGCTTGGTAGGGCTGGAGAGGAGCAAGCCTGCCATGAAGACACGCACATGTCTGCAATCTCAGCATTCAGGAGGAGGCAGGGAGACCAAGAGCTGGAGGCTTGAGCTACACTGTGAGACCACGTCTCAGCAGCAGAAGAAAGTAGACAGTGAAAGGGAGAGGCCAAGAGGGTGAGAGCGGGGAGCGAGGAGAGTGCAGGAGAGACCTCAAGAGAGCAAGAGAGCGAGTGAGAATAAGGATGCCTGGCCTTCAGCAGGAGACCTGTTCACATTCTTTGAAGATAGGAGGTTCAGCAGCTGGCACTTGGACAACTGCCTGGGTGGTGATGGTTTCGCTGCACCTAGCTTTTGCTTTGTAATCTGGAAGTGTTTTCGCAGACGGCTTTCCCTGTCTTTATTTTAGCCTGATAATTCCTCCTCTAGGAACTCTTTCTGGCCTCTAAGCAAGGTGCTTGTCCTTGCTTGCTGCTGTCACCTGATTGGTCGATTGTAAACGCTAGCCCTAGTCAGCCCCTCTTGCCTGGATGTGGGCTCCGTGGTGATGGAGACTGTACTGGAGCTAAGAGATGTATGTCTGGAGCATAGGAAGACTCAGGAGCTGGGTGCAGTGGCACATGCCTGTAATCCCAGCACTCAGGAAGGCAGAGGCAGGCGGATCTTTGTAAGTTCGAGGACAGCCTGCTCTACAAAAGTGAGTCCAGGACAGCCAAGGCTATACAGAGAAACCCTGTCTCAAAAAAGAAAAAGAGGAACTGGAGAGATGGCTCAGAGGTTAAGAGCACTGTCTGTTCTTTCAAAGGTTCTAAGTTCAATTCCCAGCAACCACATCGTGGCTCACAACCATCTATAATGAGATCTGATGCCCTCTTCTGGCCTACAGACACACATGCTGGCATAATACTGTACAAACAATAAATAAATAAAATCTTAAAAAACAAAAACAAAACAACTGGGAAAGAGTTCACAGGCTGAACAGTGAATGGATGAACTGAACCCAGGTAGATGACAGTCTCTCTTCCTTCTGTGGAGAAAACACATTTCCAAAGGCTGGGCAGGTCTAAGTCTGCAGCGCTGGCATCTGGCCCACGAGTTTTGCGTCCCAGAGGGCAAAGGTCTCAACTCTTGTGAGTTGGCTTTGCCCACTGCTGCTCTCTGGTCCTCCCATCTCAGCCCCAGGACCTGTTCACTTAGACCTGTCCCGGCCATGAGTTGCCATGGTTACATCAGCCCTGTTGGTAATTTCTATGTGACACCACGTCTTTATTTGCTAAATGTTTAGACACTTGAATTTAACCCTTTTGCCTCACAGAGGGCTGCCTGCCTCTGTTCCATTTAGTGGGTATGAAGGCCTCTGCTCTGCCATGACTGCTGGGTGAGGGGACGGCCAGGCTCCACCTTGGCTGTCTGTGCTGACTCTCTGTTTTGTCACTGGGAAGTGGCGTTCTGAATCATACTGTTTCCTGGCAGAGTATGTGCTGTGTTTATTAAAGGTATGAAAACCCGTAGCCTGGGCATGTTGAGACTTGTCCCAGCTGGCATGGACAGCTCCACACTTCCCAAGTCGGCTTGCAGCATGCCATCGACTCTAGGGTGAATGCCTCTTTGAGTGTGGGAGGGGGTGAATAGGAAGAAGTGTGCATGTGTGTGTGTGTGGTGTGGGGTCTGTGTATGTTTGTGTGTGTGTCTGTGCGCGTGTGTCTGTGTTTCTCTCTCTGTGTGTGTATGTGTGTCTTTGCTCTCTTATGTGTGTACATACAGAGGCCGGAGGTTGACTTTGGATGTTTTCATCTATCACTCGCTCCCTTGTTCTTTTGAGTCAGAGTCTCTCATCATTTCATCTAGACCTGCTGGCCAGCAAATCTGTAGGGTCCACCTGTTTTGCGGAGTTATGGTGCACTAGGCTGCCACACCCAGCTCTTACATAGAGGCTGAGGATCTGAACTCAGATCTTCATGCGTGGTGCATGCACAGCAAGCACTTGACTCAGAGGCTGCCTCCCCAACCCTGCAAATTCCTCTTGCCAAGTCTTCCAGAAGCTTCCCGGGGCCCCATGAGTCTAGGGTGGTCTCTGAGCCAGATCCTGACAGGGCTCTGGGGCAAATTATTTTGGGAGGCATTATGTTTGGAAGTGGGAACTTCTTGCCTTTTACCTCTCCCCTCACTGGCTTCAGACAGGTCCCTGCATTCAGAATCCACCTGAATGTAGGTTGCCTTGGAAACTACACACTTGTCCTCACCCTGGGCTATGTGAAGTGAGTGATCATTGCACATGTTGTTCTAGAGGCTTCTGCAGTGCAAAGTGTCACCACACCAACAAGGGGAGTGGGCAAGTGACAGGGGCTCAGTATCTGCCCCACCCCAGGCCTCTGGCTCCAGTGAGCACTGTCTATTGTGTGGGACTGGAGCCTGTGCCCAGACTATCTGGAGTATTGGTCACTGCAGCCAGACAGGCTACCAGCAGCTCAGCTTTATTTTATTTTATTTTTTTGTGGTTGTAAAGTAGGATGGATTGGGCCAAATGATCTTCGGGGCTTCTGATTCTATGAAGATGCCATAGCTGAGGGGCACTTGGTGGCTGGAAGAGAAAAACAGAAGAAAAGTGGCTGAGAGGCATTTGGAGGACAGTGACAATGTGTGCTTGTTTAGGAGGCTCCTGGTGGGGCCTATTTGAACAACTTTGTCCCTTCTCTTAACAGCTTTGCCTCATTCCCAGAAACAGAATTGGAGACCTGGCTAACGGCCTCAAAGTTGAAATAGAAAGCCATCAAAAAGACAGCTTTTTGGCTTCAGTATCTTGTAGTTTAAAGGAGACTTCTCTCAAGTCTTTTACCAACACAAACTGGCCAGCCTTTATTCAAAGCCTTCAGGATAATTGCAGTGGGTGACCAAGTGTCTTCACTTTTCAATTCCAGCCTCCTTTCCACAAGGTCACTGGGCAGCAAGCTCACGTCATAAAGATTCTGGTGACTTGCATGTCTATGGCTTTTTCACAGATAATGCATCCTGTCTTTGTATTGTTACCTTGTGTTTATTGGTTTCTTCATTTGGGGTAAGGGTTCAGTCTGGCCTGGAACTTGTGGGTTTCCTGCCTCAGCCTCCTTAGAGCTGCTCTGATTTCCAGATGTGTGACCCAGCTAACTCCCTCCCCTATTATTATTTTGAGGGTGTTAATATAGGTCTCCTATTTATGGCTGACCACTCAGTACACGTTGGCTCTCAGTATTGTGGCTAGCTATTAATCTCCACATCAACTCTGACCACTGCTGAGAGAAGATTCTCTGGCTAAAGATGAGCACAGCACTACTCTATATGGATGCAAGCATAACTATTTGGAAGAAAGTTCGAGAGCATGCCATTAGGAGAACAACAGTAACAGGTTCCTCCCTAGGCCCTGTGACCTCAGGAACCATTTACATCGAACCATTTTAAAGCACCAGGCCTAGATTCCTTACTGTGGACCAAGTCTCAAATCCAATCTCAAAACAGTTGGTTACCTCCAAAACCTTTGTGCCGTTGTTGCACTAGTGGGTCAGTATTGTAGCACGCAGGGTTGGCTGCAGGGTTACCAATGGTATGTTTCCTTCCCCAGTGGCCTGGGTATCACCTTCTGGTATGATGAAATCTAGTCATCAGTAAAAGGGAGTTTTCACGTTTGCCTGATTTCTCTATGTTCTGCAGCCAAAGTATGTTGCATCTTCAACAATGGAGTCTTCCCAGTTAATTCTGGTGGGAAACCAAGAACTAGGCCAAATAGCTTATGTTGTTTTAAGGGCCCTTGAGACCTCTCTGATACTATAGGGAGGTATCCTACACTTGGTACTAAGGTTTTTATTTAGTGATCCATGGATGACAAGTCTGACTATGTACGGCATAGATACCATTCTTAAATGGTGATCTGTCCCCTACAATGGTGTCAGTCCTCCATCAGCAATGTGCATTAGCCCCACTGTGCTCTGTCAGGTCTCCCACAAGTCACTGAACCCTACTTCCTTAGGGTATGTGCTGTGACAGCACCAGCAGGGTTCTGTGCACACTCTGGTGCATGGGAGGGACAGTAGTCATCTCTGCAGTTGCTCCTTCAGTGCCTAATAAAGGTGCTGCACCCAACAGGAACCCAGAGATTCTAAACCGGGCTGGCAGTAACTGACCCTGAGGGTTTGCGAAATTGGGAGACGCTGTAGAACTTTTACTGTCCAGAGATTTCTATACAATTGTTATTGCATTAGGCTGCCAAGAAAATCCTGGTAATTCTAGTTTCCTGTTGGGCAAGAATCTAGTAAAGTGACATTTCCCCCATGTCTGAGAAGAAAGATGGTGAAATCAGCACTGTTCAAATCCTTCTACACAGTAATTGGATTAAGTGAAGATGGGGCCTATCCTTCATTTCTCTTTGGTTTAAAGGATTTAGTGTGAGTCAGAAGAAATCCTGTGACTCTGACACCTCCCCATCAGAGGGAAGGGATGTACATCGGTAGTGGACCCAGGTTCAGATTGTGATTTTCTCATTAAAAATTTTCCCCTTAAAAATGATAGTAAAATATATGTGACATAAAAGTTACCCCTTTCCGTTATTCAATTAAGGGACATTCACATGTGGTTCAAGAATCGCCACCAGCCGCCCCCAGAACTGACTTCATCACCTCTATGTGACCCGTGTGCTTTGGTATAAAATAGATTTGCTTCCTGCAGTCAATCCCACGAGCACTCCCCACCACGCCAGCCTCAGCCTCTGACCCTGCCTCCACCCTGTGTAACACCCCTATGCCACAGGCTGGGGCTCCTCTTCTAAGCCTTGGCCTGGCAAGTGGCTTGCAACCACATCCCTGGCAAGTGTCCATTTATCTCTTGCGGGCCAGGGATTCTGGTTACCCTCGGCAACAGTCTTAGTTTATAGCTAAGTCACAGGAGGCCAAGAGAGAGGGTAAATTACCTATTTAGAGAGGCAGATGAGAGGCACAGCTAGCTTCAAATAGATGACCATCTCCAAACCTTGCAGACTTCCCTGCTTATGGGAGTGCACTCTATTCTTCAACCCACCACTACCCCTAATTCCTGTGGTGCCTATAAGTACCCGGAACATAGGTGAGCCATGGGACTTACCTAGACAATTGAGAAGAGTGAATGCAATGGGGTCCAGGGCTGGAAAGCTCCTGAGGGTCCAGTCAGCCACACCTCAAACTCTGCTATGCCCTAGGTGGCCGTCCCCACTCTGCCTCTTAGAACCTCTTCCATTGCTGGTTTCCAGTTATCTTCCCCTTGGGTCCTATGCTTCTCTAAGGATGGGGTCCAATTCCCTGGGGGAGGAGAAGGTTGCAATTGTTTGGTTTCAGGCGTTCCTCTGTCCCTACCTGCCTCAGGGTGTGGCTGGTGTGCCCCACCCTCCACTCCCCTCCAGTTAGGGGCCAGGGGCTTCCCATCACTATATAACCCAGACATTTTGGTCCCCTCTCCCTCCCTCTCTGTATCGCCCCTCCTCTCACTCTTCTGCCATTGCCTCCCTCTCCCCCACCCTCTGCCTGCCCCCACTCCCATTCTCTGTAGCTGCTTCCAATAGACCTGCATTTATATATTATAACTTCGTGTTGCAACGAGCTCGTTCGGCTGTTTCAATCAGCAATGTTGGTGATACGTGCCCCCTCCTTTCCCTGCCTTCCCTCCCCTTTGCTGTGGGTGCCAGTCTTTCTTGCACACTAGCTGCCTGCCTGAGTCCCATGGAGTCTTAATCTTGCTTGCCTCCCTGCCCCTCTCAGAGGCTGGTACCTGTTTCTTACGCCCTTTTATACCTGCCTGGAGCCACTAGCCCTGTTAGTCCCTGGGCTAACAGGTTCATATTTGCTTCATCCCAAGGAGCTGAAGACCAGGCAGCCTAGGGGTCTGCTTCAGATGTTTTGCCTTTGCTTGCTGTAATCAGGGCTTGGCAGCCTTCTCAGGGTGACCATTCATTCGCCGAGCATCCGTCACCTCACACTCAAACCTACTGTCGGGGATCCAGAACTTCCCAGCATCTTAATTTTTCCAGATGGGACTAGGGGTCCTGTCCAACTCTGATACCCTGAGCAGACAGGCATAGGGGAGGTACGTATTGGCTGCATGCACCACTGTGCCCTGGACGGTAGGGGGCCACACCCTTGCTTCTTCATTCTCTTGACTGTGGCTAAAGATGGCCTCCACAGCAGCTCAGTGGTTCATTCAAGCCTGCTGTCTTCACTGAGCTGCTGATTCTTCAGCTGTTCAGCTAGTCCCTCATTCTCTCACCTTTGCTGTAGAGGCAGCTTTTGCAGGGTGGGGGCGAGAGTGGAGGTGGGAAAGCGGCCCCTTCAGGCGCACCTGACGGATTCCCCATGCACTACTTTCATCTCACTCTACATCTCGCTCAGCAGCCAGGGATTTGGGCCAGTCCCCGGTTCCACTTCTCACACTGGTGATGAGCCTGGTGTAAGAGCCTTTGTCCAAATCACTGAGAAAGATGTGGAACTAGGAACTGAATCTGGGACAGTCATTTTGTTGTTGTTGTTGGACTAAACAGAAGGAACCAAGATTTAAAAATAAAGAAGAAGAAGCCCAAATATCTGCAAGTCTTTTACTCTAAAAATTCAGTGGTCTCCCCTTAGGCTGTGGTACCACGCCCCTGCCCACCCCACCTATCCCTACACACCACATACATCCGTGAAACACTCATCTCGTGTAACCAGTGCTTACTGAGCTACAGTGCTTGGAGCTGGGAAAGTGAGCTGGACCTGGGCTCTGGATTGGGTGACAGGTGACACTTGGCCATTTGGCAAGACTGTGTTGTAACAATGTTGCCCCAACTGCCTGTGCCACAGGAGACTGTTGACACAGAGCCACATGCCCTGTGGCTCCACCATGGCAGCTGGGCTTGGCCCTTGCTGCTGACCTGTGACTAAGCTTGCTACAGCTACAAAGCAGGGCTCAGTAGCTAGCCACGGTGGAGCCATCTGCCAGGTGCAGAGCAACCACAGCCTCCAAACTCAGAACATGAGGCAGCACCCCGTGAGCACAGCATGACATCCCAATGTCCCTGACACCTTTGAGCTCACAGACCCCACTCCTCAATTCTCTCAGTTCCTTCCTTGGTGCCTCTGGGGCAGGGAGCTAAATGCTCTCTAAATGCCCTCTCAGTTCTCTATGATACCCCTAGCTAGAATGTACTGGAAATGGTGGTCATCTGAGAGCAAAGAGGAATTGCTGGGCCTGGGTGTGTGTAGGATGGAGGTGGGGAAGGGCAGGCCAGGCAGTCTTCCTGCTGTTGTCAGAAATAGCAACGGTTCTCCACAACGCCTGAGGGCTGGACAATGGGTGATTAATTCCCTCAATACAGAGCTACTGAAGGTCTGTTCAGAGCACCACAGGCTCCGGCCTATACAGCTGGCAATCTAACCCGAGATTAGCATCTTGCCAGCTAGCACAGTGAACTGCGTGGCGAGCCTTCCCACCTAGGTGGGAATAAAGAACTCATACTGATGCTGAGATGGGAGAAGACTGGATGGAGCTCCAGCAGGGCAGGGGGAGGGTCCTCTAGGAGAAGGAGCCTGCCACACAGCTGGGAGAGGTAGCTGGGAGGAGTTGGTTTATCCCCGCGTAAGTCACGTGGCAAAATCCATCCTTTCCAACCTTTGCAAAGATGGCTGTCAGTCACGTGGCTGCCTCCATCCTGCTGGTGGGACAGCAGCTAAGATAGCGGCGAGCCACATAGCGCTTTTAGGGATGGAAAAGACATAGAGATAAGTATAAAGGGCCTGGAGAGAAGTGAGGATGGGTGGGGCTGGGCCATCTTGGCAAGCCTAATTGGTAGCGGCCACACACTGCTTAGAAGGGCAGGGATGGTAATATGACAGGGGCAGAGGGTGATAGGGAGTGTCTCACGGTAGCCAAGATTTTAGTAAAGAATGACAGTTCATCAATAGCTTATCAGAGACCAAGGGGTGGAAACGGGGCGAGGGGACAGGCATACATGTGGGGGAGTTGGTACCCTGGTCACAGGCATCGGCCTGGACTTCCAAGTTCAAGACTAATTGAAAACTCTCCCTCATTGGAGCTCTCCAAGTCCAAAGATGTCGGCTACCATGTGCCCCTGTCTGAGAGTAAGGAGTGACAGGTAAGGTCTCACTCAGCCCTACAATCCGGAGATCCTGCGGCTCATCAACAGACCACGCCCCCTGGGCGGGGCCTGCGGGAGCCTTGGTTCGTCTTGCTCTGTCAGGTCTCTTCAGATGGTTGGCAGGAGTTGCATCCATCAGGCTTTGCAGGGACCTCAGGATTTCACAGATTTGCTGTCAATTACCTAAAACTCCACCCATCCCCAGCAGCGTTGGGGGATCTAGTGTCTTTCAAAGGCAAGGCTTTGAATGTTCTTGCCTTCTGGGGATCCCAAGTTGCCGGTTTGGCCAGGTGGCTGGGAGCTGCCACTATCCCAGAGTGTCAGGCGGCATCAGAGCCTGTGCACCTGAGACATCATTCAAAGCCAGCACACAACATCTTGTGTGTGCGGCGGGTTGAGAAGGTGCCCACTTTGGGATCACATAAGAGGAGTTGGGCTGTCTGGGCTTGGGCAGGGTCTCAGGGTCATGGCTGGGTTTGGACCACAGAGCCAGGGCCTGGCTCAAACAGTCTGTTTCTTCTCAGTGTGTTTCCAGCCTTTTTTTTTTGTCAGCATTGCCTTGCCTCTTCCCATCTTCTTTTTCTATTCTCTGTCTCTGTCTTTCTCTGTCTCTCTCTCTCCCTCTCTCTCTCTCTTCCATCTTTCCCTTTTTGTTTTTGATTGAAACACACCATGTTTGTTGCTGTGGCTTGACTCTGTGTCTGTATGCGCTTGTGTGTGAGTGTGGTTTCAAATCTGGATTGACAGGGATGGATTTTACAGCCTGTACTTCCTGGCTCTGGACCGAGATGGAGGAAGACAGTGAGGGACAGCACCTCTGAGGTGGAGAACATTCTGATCTAGGTGTGCTGTGGGGGATAAATTTAGTTCTCAAGGTTGCTACGTTGTTCTAATTGAGCAGGAGTCCTTGGGCACCCACTGTGGGGAGTGGCCATACCGTCCCTCCCCTGAAGGCTCAACTTCAAGGACCACAGGAAACCCAAGGCTTCTGCAGAGCCCCAATAATAGCAGCCCCAAACTGACACAAGATAGATGCGCGACACTAGATCTCCTCCAGGCCCCTTTCTAGGTACTGGTGGTTTTTGGAACGCTTTGATTTTTATGGCTGGCATATCTCAAAGAGGAAATACAGATTAATGGTGTGTGCTGCCACGTTCTCATGTTCCCAGGACTAAATCGGTAAGATCTGAAATATTAATTGGGCTTTTATGAAGAGAAAATGGAATACGGTATGGCGTGGACTATTCTAGATTTAGGATCTCGAGTTTGACTGTCAAGCCTGCTACCGGGATCTGCCTTCCACTAAATTGCCAGCTTTCCCCGAATTTGCTTCTTTCTGTGTATACTAGGCTGGGCACACACCTATGTTGCGAGTATCAGCTTAGAATACCACCAGGCCTGGCACAACCAGGGGCTTTGGTGAGTGTTTTCTATTTGTCTGTTCCTTGACAAGACCACCCTTTGCTCATGACACAGGGTCCAGCCCTTGCCTGCTGTTGGCAGCTGGTGAAGCATTCAGTAGAATAAGTCCTTTGATGAGGTCTCTAAAGCCCTTGCTGGCCATGCTCAGGTCTTGGTCAGCGTACTTTCTGGGGTGCCTCACTTCTTCCCCTTTCTCCCCCCCCCCCTTCCTGGTGTTGATGGTCATTAGGGCTGTAAAGAGCTTCTTGTCCTCCCTGTCAAAGATTGGCCCATCCCTACTGCCCAGGCAAGTCCCAGATACAAGTTTATTGTCAGCATGTGGGGTATGGAGCCTCTCAGTCCCCTTAAATACTGGGACTGGGTCTCATTAAAGCTCCGTGGCTGGAAATTATGGCGACAGTGAAAACTATAGCGCATTAAGCACAGGGCCACGAGCTGCTCAAACAGGATCTTGTTTAACCTTCCCATTACCCTTATTTTATTCTCATCCGTTTTGTGCTTACTGCTGTAGCTTGAGCCGACATACGTTTATTATTTTACATTTGGGGGTTGGGGTCAGAAGTTCAAGATGGTGCCAGCTAACACCTAAGCATTTGGCAGGGCTGCTCTGGATAATCCATTTGCTTGGCTTTTTCAGCTTCTGCAAGTGGCTTGCCTTCCATCTTCCAAGCCATTAGCAGCCGGTCGAGTTTTCTCATGCTGTGTCACACTGCTGTGGCCTCTCTTACCTTCCTGCACTGTATTTAAAGGGCCTTAGTGGAAATGTGGTGCCCATCTGATAATGCAGGGAAACGTCTCCACCTTACAGACTGACCATCTTACTTGGTCTGCGCCCTCCATTCTTCTTTGCTGCAGTTTGGGAACTGGACGTGAGCATCTGAGGGGTGCTGCTTTGCTTACCACAGCCCCCATCTTGCTGTTGAGGAAACCAAGGCCTGGGATCCCATGCCCAGCATTATGTGGCTGCTAAATGGCAGACTGGAGCTAGAGCTAGCCAGGAAAGTCTGAGGAAAACCGTCTGTGCGGAATAGCCCACTGCTGGTAGCGGGGTGGGGGAGGCGACGGAAGGAGCCTTAGTTTGAGTTCTAGGATAAACTGGCCTGGTGAGACCCTGCTGGAGAGAGGCGGCGGTTCTTCAATATGGCTGTACCCTGGAATCACCCTAGACACTTTCAAACATTGGGCTTAATTGCTCTAGGGAAACCACAAGTTTAGGGGTCCCCAGACTTCCAAGCTGATTCTGGGATGTAGCCGAATCATCGCTTTCAACGAATCCACTGCCTCAGCTGTACCTCTCACCCTAGTAACTGCATTCAGAGTCTCCTTAGAGCTGGCTGGAGCCCCTTTCCCATTCTTCTCAGGATTCCAAGCATCTTGCCTCTGTGCCCTACTCTGCCTTCTTGTAGCCCTGGCTGCAGGCTGCAAGGGTGTCACGTGTACCGAGAGGAACTGCCCCTTTGACGATAAGAAGGTTCCCTTCTGGGTCTCTCTGGTCTCTCCAGTCCTTCTGGCAGGGCTGTCTACATGGTTGTATCAATTTCTCTGCTATTCATGTCAGCGTCTCTCTCTTTGAGTTTAAATCCATTTACCCGGATAGAACAGATGGGAAGCACACTGCCCAGGTTCAAACCTCAGCCCTGCCGGGTCCCGATTGAGCTTGGAACAAGTTATTCTCCCTCTCTGGGCCTCAGTTCCCTCATCTGTAAACTCAGGATACAAATAATGTATCAAGGTGAAGATTAATGACTTTTGCAGAGAAGGGAGATCACAGATAAATGTTTGCTAGTATTACCAGTGGCTTCACCTAGCCTTGTGGGCCCAGTTGACTTCAACGATCATCAATTCATTATTTAGTGTGAGGTTGGGAAAGGGTGAAGTGTCTTCCTTGCCCTGAGATAGCCCACAGTGGAGGGAAAGGCAAACCAGTCAGATCAGACAGCTAATGACAGTACAGCGTTCAGTATTGGAACCAGACGGCTGTGAGAAATAAAGTCACGGAAGCCATGGTTGTGAGGACCACGGCTGTGCAGGCACACCGTCAATTCTCCATTTGAACTCGTGGACTGTAGTACGCCATCAAGTCTCCTAGACCAGGACTGTGAATCCGAGCACGCTGTAATAGCGTTTGCTCGCAAATGCGAAGGTGTGAATGGTGCCCCAAGACCCACTGCGAATGAAAGTGCTCTCTGCGAGAGGACAGTTCCAGGCTCCTCCACAGAGGGGACCCTGCCTCCTCTTTAGGTGAATCACTGCAGAGGTGGCACCATGACAGCAATGGTGAAGTGCATAAAAGAAAACCACATGGGTGCACAGGGTGAAAGGACCTTAAAAATGGACAGGATGCAAATGGCTAGAATAAGCTAACAGGGTACCCAGCTGGGGAGTGAGGCCAGGAAGAGGTAGGTCTTACCATGACAGCCAGAAGGAAGTCAGATGTGGTGGTGGTGGTGGGGGGGAGGGTTGCTTGCAAGGCAGAATGTGTCCTTCCTGATCCCTCTGGCCAAATGGCCCGTAGCTTCGCTTGCACACCTCTCGTGAGGATCATCAGCTTGCTCAGCGTTGGCTGATGCTGCAGGCAGCTGTGGGCATCTCTTGCCAGCTGTGTGAACAGCTGTGCACCAACCCTGGGCTGTTCTGTGCCCTAACTCATTTCCCATCCATGCTTGGTTGAATACACTTGGTTGAAAAAAAACCAAAAACAAAACAGGACGCCGTGCTTCTCAGTTCTAGCTGTAAAATATGTTGCGCAGAGGGAAAAGAGTTGTGTCTGCCTGGGAAGGGCGGTGAGATGAACACTAGATAGACTTGTAGGCTTTTCTTGTTTTGAAGAGAATTTCTGTCTGAAGCAGACAGATGGGTGTGGATGACTAGGTTCCTGTATACACGGTGCGGTGAGGGCTACTAACAACAGCGGATGATTACCACCGAATGGCAGTTGTCAATTCTGGCTGCTGTCTCGCGGAGTTTTCCCTACTGTTTAAGCCCGCCTCTGCTGGGGCAGCCTGCATGCTGCTTCTGACCTTCAGCTGAAGGCCCAACAGGACTTATAGAAGTTATTTTGCAGTAGAGGGGAGCTTGCCCAAGTGTGCACAAAGCCACTGGTGTGGCTCACCCGGGGTCGGGGGAGGGGCGGGAGAAGTGGCCCTTCTTTCTGGCCTGCTGGAATCTATAGGATTCTGCAGAAAGGACAAAAGCCTGGGCCTTCTGGGTGAGTAGAGTTGAAGATGACTTCTGAGCTGTTCACAGGGTCTGGTCAAGTGGAAATGGGGGCTCCATCCTCAAGGAAAAGCCACCAGAGCCTCGGCTTGTCAGGGTACAACATGACAAGACCCTTCCAAAGATAGCCTCTTCCTTCCAGACGGTCAGAACGAGGCAAGACGTCAAGCACCTAGGAATAAGGCCGGGGAAGAAGTGGGGGTCTTAACAGAACACAGCAAGGAGGAAACTGGTGGGAGCCTCTGGGATTGTGGGGTTCTACCTGCTGTTGGGAGCGCCATAGTGGTAGCAGGTGGGGCTGCACAGAGACACTCTGGTTTTCTGGGGTAGACACACACACACACACACACACACACACACACATGTATATATATGTATCTCCCTGGCTGGAGGATTATAATGACTGGATCTAACTGTTTTCTGTAATATTCTAGAGATCATTATTTTGCTTGATATTTGTGGGTTATGAGGTTGCCGCTCTAAAACGTGGTGGCCCATGCTCTACGCGCCCACCCTTGGACTTAGACTTCAAGGCTCTATGCATAACTGAGCTTCTCCCTGCCCTGAGTGCTGCCCCACCTCCACCTTCTCCCTACCCTGAGTGCTGTGTCCCTACACCTGCCTTGCAGGCACCAGGACAGGAGATTCTAGGTCTTACCCGGGACCCTTTCTTTCCTGCGTGGTCTGAGATTTCTACGTCTTTTGCTCTGGAGAGAGCTTCTGGTTGGGAGGGAGGTGCCTCCTGCTGCTCAGCGCAGGTTTCCCGAGTTAGAGCCCTTGTCCTTGCTGACAAGTTCAATAAGCACACATGACATTTGTCTCCCTCTGGCCCAGAGTCCAATGGATCTGGATATAAATTTCAGCTGTGCCTTTCACTAGTGCTATAACCCCAGGCTAGTGGTTTAAACCTTTCGACTTCAGATCCCTCGTCGGTAAAGCAGAGTGGTGTTAGTGTCTTCCTTAACAGGTTGTCACCGCCAGTAAACGAAGCACCACAGCGCAAGCTGTGGCTATGGGTGCCGTGTCATGGCTCCTGTTTCACTCACCCCCTTAGCCAGGACCTGCTACTTGGACCCCCATACCCTTTTGGGGTGTCAGGCCTTCAATGTCTTCTCAGAAGCTTTCCCCGGGTCCTGCTGCTGTTGGCTAGGGCTGCCAGCTGTGGGAACAGCTGGGCCTCTGCCATCTTCCCTTTGTCTCCCCCTGAGTTTGTGCTGTCACGTTAGCAGGCAAGTGCGCTTAAAAATAAGTGGCAAAAGCTGCGCTCGTTTGAAGCGTAAGGTGTGTCAGTCTTGGAAGGAGCGTTTGTACTGGTATAATAGATGAGAAAGAGCTATCTAGTTAAAGAACTTCTGGGGCTAGCTTTTCTTCCCGGGCGTGGGAGGAGCCTCCTCCGCCCTGGTGTGGGCTGGGGTGGAGGGTGGGAGAAACCTCCTCCGCCCTGGTGTGGGCTGAGGTGGGGGGGTGGGAGGAGCCTCCTCCGCCCTGGTGTGGGCTGGGGTGGGGGGTGGGAGGAGCCTCCTCCGCCCTGGTGTGGGCTGGGGTGGGGGGTGGGAGGAGCCTCCTCCGCCCTGGTGTGGGCTGGGGTGGGGGGTGGGAGGAGCCTCCTCTGCCCTGGTGTGGGCTGGGGTGGGGAGTGGGAGGAGCCTCCTCCGCCCTGGTGTGGGCTGGGGTGGGGGGAAGCATGAATGTGCTCCTCAGAGGTTCCGCACAGGCTCTCGGTCTGTGGCTTTCTCATTGATCTCTTTCTCTCTGGTGAATAGGCTTAACAGAAATAGAGAGGATTTTTCCCCCCTAATGATTGGGATAGAAAAGAATAAAAAGTGACTTTAGGGGTATCTTGGGACCTTAGCTGTCACTGTGTCCCTGACACTTCATTTCGGGATGTAAAGGGCCGATTTCTGTTTTGTAGGATAAATGGTCATCTAGCCAGAGGCAGCCAGGAAACGGGCAGAGCCCTTCACTTAATAACACGGAACATGGAGCGGCCTCTCTTGGGCTGGGTGATGATGGTCTCTCCTTCCTTTTCTCCCTCAGAGAAGGGAGGCTGGTGCCTGGGCCAGCTGGAGCGCAGGACAGCTAAGTATGGCGTCCTAGTTAGTTGTTGGGAACAAATGCTTTCTAGTGTTACTGGGAATGTGTGTGTGTGTGTGTGGGGGGGGGTGGTGTTGCTCAGTGGGCCTGGGAGGCCCGCCTTGGGCTGCTGCTCTGGGGACTGGTGGTGCTCAGGTAGGAGGCAGCAGCATTGCTCTGCTTGGGTCGAGTGATGCTTGTTCACATGAGGGTCCCTTGTCCTACTGGGTTACAACCTCACCAGTGCTGGAGCTTTGTACTAGGTTGGGCAAACACTAGCCCCGAGGACTAGTTTTCTTTGGTGAGAGTTTGGGTCAGAACCCCCGCCCCTTGAATGATTTGGAGTCCTGTCCTAGAGAAGGGTCAGAGCAAGTCTAGGTGGGCGTCCTGCATGGCTGCTCATTAGCTCAGCATGTGACAGTGCTCGTAAGGCCAGAGTGGCTGACAACACTTGGCATCAGTGCTGACTGGGCCCAGGGTCATCAGCACAGAGCCCAGGCCAAAGGAAACCAGTGACTATGCCGCTGCGCTTGAGTAGGTGGGTTGGAGGAAATGCTTGCGGCCTCTCCAGGTGGGCAGGAGGTCCTCACGGCTTCAGGCTGAGCCTGTGGTCTGCCAAGAGCTGAGGCAGGGGGTCGGAGAGCAGCGACGTCCTCCTCTGCTTCCGGATGAGAAGTTTTTCCTGCTTTGTTCTCTAAGCGTAAGACCAACAAAGCCACCAGAAGCAGGGTGACAACAGCAATGGCTCTGGAGCCTGCCTCAGTCCAGTTTTGGCTGCTAGGACTGAAGTAAGTTATGAAGAGTGGAGATTTAGTCAGCTCACATCTCCTTAGGCTACAGGTATGAGGGCCTGGTGCTGACATGTGCTCTGTAACTAGAAAGGCTTCTTGCTTAACGCTTGCTCTCTTTCCTTCTTTTCATAAAGCCATATTGCCACCTGGGGTCTCACTCTCATGACCTCATCCCCCAAAGCTCCTATGTCTAAATACCATTAACACAAATTAAGGAATTAAGGAATTTTGCTTTTTTTTTTTTTTTTAGTTCTTTCTTTCTTTCTTTCTTTCTTTCTTTCTTTCTTTCTTTCTCTCTTTCTTTCTTTCTCGCATCAGGTTCTCAAGTAGTCCAGGCTAGCCCTGACCTTGCCATGTAGTTGAGGATGACCTTAATCCTTCTGCTTCCACCTCTCAAGTGCTGGGATTATAGGCATTATAAAGCTGTGTCACTAACTTGACCTACTGGGATGGGTAGGGGGCCTCCATCTTCTGAAGGGAAGGGGATGGGGGGGAGGGGGGAGAGGGAGGGTGGGAGGGTGGGACCTAGAGGAGAGGAGGGAGGGGGCTATAACTGGAATATAAAGTGAATAAATAAATACATTGATTTAAAAATCAAAAAAATAATAAAACAATATTTAAAAAAATAAAATAAGAAAACAAATCTGCATCACCCCACTCTGGCTTTATGCATTGCTGGGGATCAATCAAGCTCTGTGTTTTGTGCACACACACTAGGCATGTATTTTATCAGCTGAACTGCAACCTCAGCTCAGGAATTAATATATATCTATATATAATTTATTTGTTTTTATTTTATCTGCATGGTATTTTGCCTGCATGTATATCTGTGTGAAGGTATCAGATCTTAGAATTACAGACAGTTGTGAGCTGCCATGTGGGTGCTGGGAACTAAACCCAAGTTCTCTAGAAGAGCAGCCAGTGCTCTTAACCACTGAGCCATCTCTCCAGCCTCATAGAATTACCATTCTAATATGTGAACCTTTGGGGGATGCTTTCCAGCAGAGTAGAGCTCCAAGTGGTAAAACCAGAAGGTTGGACCTTTGTCCAGGACCCTACTGTCCTGTAAACTGTCAAATATCTGGATAGACTGCTAGGAGGTCCCTTCAGCTCAGGGATATTCCTGGGGTACAGCAAAAGGCAGGGTGGGTGCATCGCAATCCACTGCCTCTCAGAAACTGCACCGAGCTCCTCCAGGCGATTTTATGTGGCACTTAATGGATCTGAAAGACACGCGTAGGCTTCGGGCCCGAGTTTGGGACCTGGCTGAAGTTCTCTTCACTCAGCTTCGTTGTGAGAACCAGAGACCGAGCCCAGGGATACCAGAGATCTCAGCAGCCATCTCCAGCTTGTCCTCTGATTGAACTGACAAGGAAGCTGAGGCCCGGAGCAGTGGGAGACCCACACTCCAGTCCAGACAGCCTGGCACTCCAGCTGAGCCATAAGCACTTGCCACGAGGGGGGCTCTGTGCTTCACACTCACAAGTCAAAACCAGTCACTTCCACAGTTCCAGGCACTGGGGATGCAATAATAAGCAAGGCAAATCTGATCCCATTCTAACGGGAGAGGACGGGACAGGACAGGTGGGGATGAGGGAAAAATCAAAGAGGTCAGGGTACCCAGGCGTGCTGGTGCACACCTGCAGTCTTTAGGACTTAGGAGGTGAAGGCAGGATCCGGAGTTGAAGGTTATCCTGGGCTACACAATGAGTTCCAGGCCATCCTGGGCTACCTGAGACCCTGACTCAAGAGAAGATTTTTTTTAAATGTAAATTCTGATAAGGACAGTGAAGAAAACAGGACAGTAGAGGAGGATGATGGGAGGAGAGACTGATCAAGGCTGGGCTTTCAAGAGAGGCAGATCTCTCAGAGATGGTACTTTGGGTATCTCAACGTGTATTTCTGTTAATATTATTTCCTTTTCCTGTATGCTGAAGTATTATCTCCCCAGGAAAGCGAGGCTTAGAGAGACTAACTTACCTCCCCAGTCACACAGCTGGCTGGTAGGAGAACCAGGATTTGAACTCTACTTTGCCAGACGACTAAGTCCAGGCCTTTTGCTCTTGTCGTTGGTTGTTTCCAGTCAGCTGGCCATGTTCTGAGTTTTCGTGGAAACAAGGTGTGAGCAGTACAGGCCAGTTCTGCGAGTCCCTCCTGTTGCTCTGATGCCCCTGTCGTAGGAAAGGGTTAACAGGACAAGCCACCCAGGGGAGCATCTCCTTCCTCCCGGAACTGGCCTAATTAGGAGTGAGTTGGCAGTGTCCCGGGGGCCAGTTTATTTAGGCCACAATCTATCTACCCAGGCTTTGTATAAAGCTGGGTAGAACACCTCCATTTCTGCAGGGCTACCTGATTGGTACACTGGCGTTGCCCCTCAGCCTCCCCTCCCCCCCCCACCCCCCCCACACCCCGCACCACATGTTTTTCTCATTTCCGGTTTCACGGTTGTTTTGAATTCACCAGTTTCATTTCATTCATCACCAAAGCAAGGCGTGCAATGGAAAAGATACGTCCTGTCCTCCAGGTGCTGCCTCATTTCCTGCCTGAGATTGACAGTGCCGCAGGAGCACTTTGCACACCTTCGCGAGGGTTTGCTGTTCATGTGGCTTGCGAGGTTGTCATGCAGACAGTTGCAGGGCCTTGGTCTTCCCTAAGGCCCCAGGCTGCAGACAAAACTCTGCCTGTTTTATGGACGGAGTCAATTCTATAGTCATGACTTGTCTCCCCAGCCACAGACTTATAACCTGATCATTGTGAGCCTTGGCAGCCTGTGTACCTCAATTTTTTTTTTTAACCCAGCTGGAAATTCCTCTAAACATCTGTGGATCGGTGCCAGGGCATCTCTGTGTTCAGTGGCTGATGGTGGAGCACACCAGGACCTGTGGAGTGCCCGCTGAACCCTCAGCTTGTTTCTTCTGGGCACAGGAGATGGCTCTACGGACTGTAATTCCAGGCAGACAGTAATGCTGAAGAGCCCTGGAGAGCAGGGGAGGGAGTCAGTAAGCAGTTCAGACCTGGAGTTGAGGCCAGGAAAGAGGCCCAGGCTGGGCTCTGTGAGAACTGTTGCCTTAATAGTAAGGTTCACTGAGCCTCTTGGTGGCTGCTCATTGTAAACCTTCTAAGGTATGTCCCAAGGGACATGGGGCACCTTCATTAGGTGTTCTTCCTTTTTCCTTTTGACTGTGCTGGGGATTAACCCTGGGACCCTGTGAGGCTAGGCACGTACCCTGCCAGTTACAGCTCCAGCAACTAAGTATTTTTTCCCCTTGTCATTCACCACCACTCTCCTCCTTTCCCCAACCCTGCATCCTCCATCTCAGGGTGCTAGGACAGTAGTGGCCTCTTCCTGGTGTTCCCGCTTCCTTCCCTTTCTGTATCCTCTTCTCCAGTCTTCACAGCTGGCCAGGCATCAAACAGACTCACACATGTGACCTCTACCTTGCCCTTGCCGGCAAATTTCCTGCAGCTACTTACCCGTCATAGTTACAATACTGTTCAGACTCCATAGGGCCAGCATGTCTTGGAGCTGGCCTCTCCCTGCTCTGAAGCCACATGGATGCCACCTTCTCTTTAAAGACTCACCAGTCACTGTGAGGTTATCCACAGCCTCCGTCTCACATCTCTGGACATTTGAATGTGCTACATATTCCTTATTCTTTTTTTCCCTTTTTTCTAAACTTTTTTTTTTTAAATTTATGTGCATTGGTGTCATATCCCTTTGGAACTGGAATTACAGACAGTTGTGAGCTGCCATGTGGGTGCTGGGAATTGAACCTGGGTCCTTTGGAAGAGCAAACAGTGCTCTTAACCACTGAGCTATCTCTCCAGCCCCCATATTCCTTATTCTAAGCACCATCCCCTTGCTGCAAATCATCTCTGGTCTCCCTAACTCCTGCCTGCTTTGTTTACATAGACATCTCCCAGGGCCTCGTCTGCAATGCGAAAGCATCTCCTTTCTGTCACAGAGGCCTTCAAGGGCAGCCCTGGCCCATCCCCAGTCTCATATAGCATTGGGAAGAGTAGGGGCTCCAGCAATGCTTGGTGAATGGATGGATTCCCCACAATTCCCACATGCTGTTAGACAGCAGTTCATCAGCTCTTGAGTGGCGCCATCACCCTTAAAGAAGCCTCCTTCTATCTGCAGAGGTAGCTTCATGGTGTGACCTCACGTTCTGTCATATGTCCACCATGAACTTGTCTAAATGGGTGACTGGATTCTTTCCACATATCCAGGCAGAGAAGGGACCCAGTTGCCCATGCTACAAAAGGCAACATAGTCCCAGAATCCCCCCCACCCCTGCCCCCATCTTGGCTGGTAAAAACTGAGCGTCACAAGAACACGGAGACTGGGACTTTGGGACTTGGGACTTGGGACTTGCGGTCCATCTGTTCCCATGGGCAAGGCAGCAGTTTTTTGTTGGTGTTGAGACAAGGTCTCACGGAGTAGCCCTGGCGTGGAGTTCACTTATCTAGACCAGAATGGCCTCAAACCCACAAAGACCCTCTTGGCTTTGCCTCCTGAGTGCTGGGAGAAGGTGGCCTCTTCCAGGGCTCCATCAGTGGCATCTCAGAGAATGTTCTGTGAAAGTGTGAAAGCTCTGATGCGATGCCTGCATGCTTCAGTGACCTCAGCGTAGACCACTATGGACCCGCCCAGTTGTGCGAAGCCCCAATCACATATACTAACTGTGAAAAAAATGGCTTCCTTTAATACACAGAGCCCCTGTCCTCAGAGGAGGTGAGAAATTGCTCTCCACAGGTCAATGGGCAATGAGCTCCCCTACGTCTTCACAGCAACTTGTTGTAGGGTTCTTATCCTGCGCTCACAGCAGACATGACTAATCTATCCCACTATCTTTCCTAGGTGAGCTCCTGGGCCACTTCACTGCAAGATGCCCAGGCAGGATCATACTGTGCTCCTGTGACTCTGCTCAATCACTGACCAAATTACATGCTCCAAGGGGCCTCAGCAGCTGAGGAATCTAACTCAAAAGAAGAGCAGGAAAGCGATATTAAAGACAAAAAGAAGAATTTAAGTAGGCTGCCCTCCGCAATCTAATTACTCTCTCATCTCAGAGGGTCGCTAACTCAAGCAGTTAACAGTCTCGCAATAGACCAGGCACAAAGCAGGCGATGCCACAAAGCACTGTGGCAAGTACCCTAAGAAGCCTAGAGCTGAGTGCCCCTTGGAGTGTGAATAGATGCTAGCTTGACACCAAGGGACGGACGGGAGGAGCATTCTAAGCAGAGGGAACAGTATCCACAAATGTGAGTGTCAGGGAGGAGACGAATGTGATAGTCTGACTGGCTGCCAGCGGCGCTCCTGTGGGAAGCCTGGGGTGGGAGCCAGAGTGGAAAAAATGATTTCTCTTCACGCCAGCCGAGGGAACACCCCGGGCAGCCATTGATCTTGTGCCTTCAGCTTCTGGGAGTGCTGATGTGGCTGAGGACCTAAGGGACTGTGGAGGAAGATCTGGGAACATCTAGTGGGATGGTTGGTGGACGCTCTGCCATTTGGAGCATCTGCAACCATGGGTCCCCCACTCCCTTGAGGCTCTGTCCCGGTCATGGCTAGCCTGCAGGCCTCAGGCATTTCCTTACTCTGGTCAGCTAATTAGGGGCTTTGGCCATTCTTGGAGTTGTTTCATTGTGGCTATTTTGTGTGTTTGTTTCTCTGCCTTACCCACAACAATTGAGCAGTAGGCTCCCTGCCCGCTCCCCCCCCCCCCCCCGCCATCTAAAGTAAGTTACAGGGTTTAATATTTTTCCATTACTAATAATTCATTGATAATTTGAAGTGTTCATTAATCACGCTCATTCATGGTAATCATTTGATGTGTATATTACTCGCAGCTGGGGGCTGTCTATCTTCCAGCCTAGTGACTTTGCCTTTGGCCTGCATTGGAGTCTTCTGCCCTTCCTGGTTGCTCTCTTCCTGTGTCCTTTGCATACAGGCTCATTTCTTCTGTTTGCTACAAGGCGTAGGGAGGGCAGCTGGGGCAAACCGTTCTGTGGCTGCCTCTTACAGGCATTTGGGCACCTGCCTGGCCAAAAGGCAAGGTGGGTGCTTTCTGCCTGGCTTTCTCTTGGTGGGGGGAGGGAAGGGGGAGCCACTGCTCGCTGTTCACCTCACTGCTGCCTGAAGGCTCTGACTTAGCGTTCCCGGTTTGCATGTCTGACACCTCACTTGGCACATGATTTATTACAGGTTTAACTAGCCCTTTCTTTCTGGATTCAACTGTCCACATCCATTTGGAGTGGAAAAGACCTGGCTTGTGGTGTTGGTAGTGCAAGTGGTTTTGAGTGCAATTGTTTGGGGTTCTTAATGCAGCTTCCTGTGTCTGGCTGGGACCCAGGAGACAGAAGCAGACATTTGCCTGCCGCTTGGATGAAGGAGGACATGGGCGCAGACCGCCTTTTGTTTAGTTTTTGTCTACATTTCAGTGACATCCCAGGCAAGGGGAGGCAGTCTTATGAACAGCCTGGAGGGGGCCTCAGAATCCATATTAGCCATCCCCCTGCCTTTGTGGGGGGCTTTCCTACTGGGTCCAGGCTTTGTTAGGACAACAGATCCCCGGGAGGAACTTTTACTCTCTCCCCTCCTTCCTGGGGGTTTGGCAGTCTCTCTGGACAAATCCTCTTTCCCTCAGTTAGAGCCTCTCAGGGGTAGTTAAGCTGGAGTGCAGGATGGTTACAACAAAACACGCAGGTTCCCTTTCCTATTTCAGAGATATATGTCCCCTAGATGTCGCCTGAATTAGCTCCTCAGACTGTGATCACCATCTGGGATTGCCATGATGTGGACCACTGCAGAGCTCCTTTGGAGTCTTGTTTCCTCCAGGTGGTGGGGGGAGGCGGGGAGCCCTACTGGCTTCGTGCGGAACATTCTGGTTCCTTTCTGCTACCCTGCATTTCCTAAGGTCCACTCACAGCTCACCTCCTCCTGTGCTGCTGGCTGAAAGGCTGTTTAGTGTGGCCCCCAGTGAAAATGGAGAGAATCTGGCATGGCGGTTAGAGCCTGGCAGGGAGAGGAACAGAGGGAGCAAGCCCCCTAGCTGCTGCAAGTGACATCTGATCTCACAAAGGGATGGCTGTCAGTCACATCCAGGCCCTTTACTGCCTCAAGAGTCCACATTGGGTGCCACCCGCCCATTTTCACCACAAGAGCAATGGATGGAGTTTATGCTTCTTCCTGCCCTCAATTCTCAACCTTCAATGGCCTTGCGAGCCACTGGCCATGAAACTGCTATCACCTGGTACGCTGGCTTGGGGTTATTTTTCCCACTCCCAAGGCTTCCTTAGGCAGCTAGAAGGGTGCTTTTTCATGTGGAATGATAGGACAAAGATGGCATTTCTGAGGATGGGAACCATGCAAAGAGTGAGAGTTAGTTCTTCAGGTAGGCATGTCTCCTTTCCCAAATCCAGACAGACAATTGAGAGGTTTCAGGACTCCCCCAGACAACTATAACCCCCATTCATTTGACGGCAGGAGAACACAGTAGTTTGTGCCCATGTACTTTAAGAGTGAATTCTTTCAAGGTGGAGAGAGCTCCAGGGTACCTGTAAAATACACAGTAAGTAAAATACACAGTAGAGCCCCAGCTCTGCTTGAGAAGCCTTTGAAAGCCGGACGATAGCCCTTTCCTGTCTCTCTTTACCACTGTGGCAGCTCAGTTGCCCTCCTCCTCCTTTTCCTCCTCCCCACTTTCCCTGTTCAGTGCTGTTATCGTTGATGTAGCCAAACTTGCTATGGGTGCTTAATCGCCAGTCTGTAGAGCTTTCTAGGCCACATGCTCACCAAGGGGAGGCATCAGGGGCACGCCCTGACCCATTCAGTGGTCAAGGACAGACACCTGTTAAGCCCTACTGTGTGCCATCTGGAGAATGGACAGAGTGGGCTGACTGTGGCTCCCACCCTGAGAAAAAAAAACTGGTCCCAGGCTGGTCTTGCCCTCTGTATGCAGCCTGGGATGAGCTTCAACTCCTGATCTTGTTGCCTCCTGCTTCCGAGTGTTAGGATTGCAGGTGTACACCACGGTGCCAGGTTTGCGCTGTGCCGGGGTTAAGGCCAGGACCTGTGAGTGCCAGAAAAGCATTCTACCAAGTGTGCCACACATAGCCCTCCACCATTTTGAAGTATAGAGTTAGAGGCTGTCGGTTTGTGATGGAGCGAGGGGGACTGTGGGTGGTGGTGGTGGTGGAGAGAGGAATAGAAAGGTGGGGAGTGATGTAATTATTAAAAAAACCCAAAAAACGGCATTGTTGGTGGGTTTAGCAGTCCCTTCCCCCACAACCCTTCATCCCTAGATGAAGTGTAGTTAAATCGAGGACGCAGAGATGGATGCCAGGCCCGAGTTATCTGAGGGCTCTCAGGTCACCACAAAGGTAGATGGGGAGGTAGAAAGGAAGATGACCACAGAGGAAGATGTGGTGGGTGGAGCCAGAGTTCCAAGCGGTCCAACAGCCTAGGAGGGACCTTCCAGAAGCTGGTGAAGCCCAGGCAGCTCAACCCCTCAGCTCCTCTACACACAACCTTGACTTAGTCCGGAGAGACTGAATCATCATCTGGTCTCCTAAACCGTGAGGCGACACATTTGTGCTGTTTAAGCCGATTCATGGCCGCAGCCATAGGAAGCTGACACACAGCCATGCTGGAGAGGCCGGAGAGGGACCGATCTGGGCTAAGTCACTGAGCAGCCGCGCATCAGCTTCCTCATCTTTAGATAACACGGCTCCCACCGAGGTTTGTTAAGGGTATGGAGTTTATGTTGGTAAGTCACCGGATGCCGGGAACAGACAAGTGTCCATTTGTCAGATAAAGAAAGCCCAAAGCACACAGCCAGGTCTGGCTTATAGGTCTCAGTGGGACAATCTCAGATGACTGAGGCTGGTGATTTGAGTCTGGTCAACAGTGAGCTGGAGTGGGCTGGGGAGGGCGGTGGCAACTTTTAGAAGCCTGCTCACGACTTCATTAAAACGGAGCATAGATGCTTGAGGAGACAATGACCTCTTTATTCCCTGTCATGCCACATCAGGGCCGAGTACATTTGTGGAACTGCATTTCAGTGCTGACCAGTCTGTTTTCCTTTGCTGCACTAATGAGCCTAGTGAGTCCTGGGAAATGCTTCAAACATCTGGCACTGGCCCCTGGCTCTGGGCCTTCTCCAAAGACTAGAATTCTTAGAGCAGGTCCGCAAGTCCTGGGCTGCTGCTGCAGAAGGCTAAAGAAGGGAGGAGAGGCTAAGGGGAGCATCACCACCATGTGCCTGACCTTGGAAAGTTCTAGAATATATGGCTGTGGTTTCTACTGCTGCTGTTATCCACCTCTCAGATGCTCAGAAGGAGTGATGAGAGACCCACTACTCATATCTTCAGGGCTTAAGTCAGCCTCACATGGCAGCACCTAAAATGTCTGTGGGGACACTTCAATTGTCACGTCCAAACTCCATCCGCTTCCCTCCCCACTCAACCCCCCCCCCAACCAGGTATGAGGAGCTTCCCTCTGAGAAAATAAAGAAGAAGGTACCATGTGACCCTGGAAGCCGGCTTGTCTCTTTGGATAGGGAATTCTGGGGTAACTGCATATCTGAAGATAAGCTTATGAGATAGGGTGGCCCATGGGCTTCTGGCTCTGTGAGGTGAGGTTGGGCAGAAAGTTCACGTGTGTTGTAGAGCAGGAAGTGTATGGGTCCAGGGCAGTAGTTATCAGCGCAGTGGCCAGAGCCCTGGATGGCAGGTAGTGCGACTCTACCCTCTGCCCCATCACCTTGTGGGCCACCTTCTTAGCCAGAGCCATAAGACAGCGCTGAACTGGGGGCGTGTTTCTCGCTAACCATAACACCTGGCATTGGAGCTGGCCCAGAGAGTTCCAGGGCACTGTCTCCTTGGCAACTGTGGCCTCTGTGGCTTTTTCCAGACCATCCCCATGAGGGCAGAGAGAGAGAGGAGAGTGGATAATGACCCCAGGGGTGAGGAATAGGGAGCTAGCTTCCATGGATCTTTCAGGACCTTTTTATGTAGCTTTCAGGACCTATAATGGCATGAGCCTGGGAATAAGTGCCATTGCATATTTTTTTGGTGTGTGCATAGGAAATCTTTTTCACAGGGTGGCTTAGTCCGGAAGAGTTATGGAGATTGCCTTGGGGCGGAACACTCTGGGGAGCCCTGGGAGTGGCACTGTCCAGCGGGGATGAGGTGGAAAAGCTGGAATGTCTGCAGAGAAAATAACAGGGCAGGGAATACAGAAGGATCCATTTCCCTGCAAGAATGGCCAAGCTTAAAATAGCTCCAGTAGGATCCATGCATGGCTTTCCTCAGGAGACTTCTGCTAAAAACAAAACAAAAACAAACAAACAAACATTTTATTAACTTTCTTTTAAAATTGCAGAAACAATATTGGCTTGTTTAAGTGCAGAGGTGTGTTCTAATTATTAAAGGGTTAAAAAAAAATATCAATAGCTCCCTCAATTCCTGCTCTTACCTCTTACCCAGAGATGTGAGACGGCAGCTATGTGGGAGTAGCCAGAGACAGTCCGTGTACCTGCGTGCATATCTGTTCACACTTATACAGAAACAGGTCACCGTGTGTGCACGTTGAGACATGAGTGTCTTACCTGCCCTTGATTTTAAAAGGGGGACTCACACTATGCCCGCTGTACAGTCATTTTCTCTATTTGCTTAGCAATACATTGTGAACCTTTCCTACGTTAACACAGAGAAACCCGCTTCATTTTAAACAGCTGCTTGGTGTCCCACAGTGTGAGCACACAATTTACTTAGCTAGTGGTTACCCATGGGTGTTCAGTTCATCTTCTGGGTTTTAAAAAACGGCAGACAAGCAGTTCTTTAATGACTGTTATTTGATTTCTTTATTTTGTGCATTTCTTTATTTTCTTGCTATGAGAGAATTTGAGAAACGGTGAGCTGGTGAGGTTTTTTGTTGTTGTTTCTTGCTTTTGTTTTTGTTTTCTTTTCTTTACTGCCTCTAGGTCTGTGTGGGAAGCCCATATTTCCGGAGCTTGTGCTTGGTGCTGTGGCCTTGTGACAATCAGTCCTCAAGGGCCCAGTGTCAGTGAGTGACCGACAAGCAGGAGGCCAAGCATCCTTGCTTCTGACGGGAGCCATTCAGAAGCAAGCACAGGAGGGAGGTTGTGGCTGGGAGCAGGTGTTCATTAGATAAGGACGTGGACTCAGTTTCCTCAGCCTGCTTGCTCTGAGGTCTTTGGGCGGGGGGCGTCCAAGCTCAGCTGTGGGATAGAGATGCAACAGTGTCCCTCTTGTGGGACAACTGTAAGGGCCTAATGAGTGAATGTGTACCACACACCGTAGGAGAATACACGTAGACTCCAGTGACCTACAGCCCGGTGGAATGTCTGTAGTTCACAACAACGAATATATTCTGTGATGCTCTGGACACAGGGTGCCATGCACAAAGAAATGGTAGGGGAACTCGGGAGATGGCTCAGCGGTTAGATGCACTGGTTGCTTTCCCAGAGGGCCTGAGTTCGAATCTCAGCACCCATGTGGCAGCTCACAACCATCTATAGCTGTAGTCCCATGGGATCTGATACCTTCTTCTGGTGCCTGTACATGTGGACGAAATACCCATATACAAAAATAAATCTTTTAAAAAATAGAGGTAGAGGTAAAAAGCTAAGTCCCTCTAGTGGAGCAGCACACATGTATTGAAGTGTCACACCGTGCCCCATAAAGGTGCTGTTACTATGTGTTAATTGGAAAGAGACAAAGAAAAGTTCTTAGAACTGTGTGACTGGGGAAAGCGAGTGGTCCTCTGCTCCCTAGGAGACCAGTAAGTGCTCCCTGAGGGCTAATGCTGCAGAGAGTTCTTTTTTGTTTGTCTGTTTTTAGTTTTCTAAAAGTTACATATAGATGCATTTATTCAGCTTTTCACTTGTGTGTACATACAGACATATACACAGCACAGTGAATGTGTGGGAATCATGCAATGACTTCCAGGCGTTGGCTCTCTCCTTCTGCTATGTGGGTCCTGGGGATTGTAGGTCATCTATCAGACAGGCATCTTTACCCGCTGAGCTGTCTCACTGCCTCTTGCTGTCCGTCTGTCCATCCGTCCGTCCGTCTATCATCTATTTAGCTATCTCAGGGTCTTATGTGGCCTAAGCTGGCCCTGTACTGCCTCATGCCTTTTGTTTATTTAATTTTGGCAGGGTCTCAGATAGTTCAAGCTAGTCTTCCTTGGACTCCCAATATAGCTGAGGATGACCTTGAACTCCTGATCCTCCTGTGCCTCCTTCCCAAGGGCTGAAATCATATGTGTGTTCGCCCGCATTTGGTTTCTTTTTGTTTTGTTTTCCTGAGACAGGGCTTCTCTGTAGTTCAGGCTGGCCTCGAAGTAGCTGCCCAGTGCTGCATAATAAGCCAAGGCCACTGCAACTGGTCCTTGACAGTGCACTGAAGGATACTTGGCCCACGACTCCCACTAGGCCCTGCTCTCAGCTCCCAAGGGTGCTCAAGGATTCAAAAACCTCTTGATTTGGGTTGTTGAAAAGCACCCTTTAAGCCATGGTTGAAGAATCTTCAAATAGTAAACAGGTTGGATTACTGGCCTGGCAGCTGGTGCTCACATGGTTAACTCACTCCTCACCCCAACCTTCCCAAAGACCTTTTCCTGTGTCAAGCCAAGATGGAAACTTAGATACTTCTTGTTTGGAAACATCTCTCTGCTTACCCCAGACATCACAGGTGCCAGAAGCTGGGAAACACACACCCTGTTCAGTACTGAGTGAGACAGCTGGTCCTGGAAAGCACACAGCTTAAGGCCTAGCGAGCTCTGCTGCCCTTGGATGGAGGTACCCACTCTTTCCCCACCTCCCCTGGAATTGGGGCTGGCACTGCTAACCTCTGGGCATCCCTCCCCAGCCTCTGTGAGGCAGAGGGAGTGGGACGTCCCTGAGAAAGACACCTCATCCTATGTGGAGATGAGGGAAGCTGGAAAGAATGGACGGTCCATCAGGGAAGAAGCTGGGGAGTGACGTAGTAATCCTAACATTCCACAGGACACAGCTCGCCATCTGAGTGCTCTGGTGGGCATGACATGCTGGGCGTACTGAGGTAAAATGATGGGGACTGAGGGAGGTGTTGATGAGGGAGGTGTTGATGAGGGAGGGTCAACTGAGATCAGACTGGGAAGAGGTTGAGCTCGACCCAGATCACCCTGACGAACAACTGATGGCGTTCATCAAGGGAAGTTATGTGGCTTGGTTCTGTTTGGGGACATTCACTTTGGCAGCTGGAAGGTGGATGGCATGAGCCACTTGCTAAGACTAGGGTGTGGCCACTGTAACCAAGGGCTGGCTGGGTCACTGTGGCCTTACTGCATTGAACAGAACTGGACAGACGCCAAACCTCCCTGAGGAAGAGTCTCAGTGTCTCCAGACGTCTGGGGGCGAGGAGGCTCCTTGAAAACTTCCAGTGGCAAACTCCTGTTTCTGCGGAGTTCACCGCTGTCGGGCACTGGGTCACCTCCATTCCCTTCACTCCTCTCCGTAGTGCTGTCCTGGATGCTTGGTGGGGTCCCATTGTCCCCTCCCAGACTTCTCTAATTTCTTTCCCCTGTTTTACTCTCATGCCAGCAGGCATCCCTTACGAAATGACACACTTCACCTGTGTGCCATCTGATTCCCTACAATGTGTGCTCTGTGGCTTAAGCTTCTTGTCTGCTTGTTTTCTGTGCTCTTAGAGGTCAGCCTGAGAGTCCACAGTCAGAACCCAACACGGTGGATGCACGGGTGGACTGATGAGCTCTTCAGGGTAAAAGCTACATGACTGTGCATCCAGCAACTTAAAATTTTTCAATTTTTAATTTTTAAAATATATTTGGATGTTTTGTTGGCATGTACATCTGTGCTCGGAGTAGGTGTTGTGCCCACAAAAGCCAGGAGAGGGCATTGAATCCCCTGGAACTGGAGCTACAGAAAGTTGTGGGGCACCATGGGGGCGGTGCTGGGAATCAAACCCGAGTGCCCTGAATGCACAGGCAGTGCTCATAGCCTCTGAGCATCTGAGCATCTTTCCAGCCCTGCATCCAGGAACTTTTGAGCTTGGCCCCAAAGCCCTCATTTCTAGCATCACACCTTGTCTTTCACCACAACCAGAGGAGATCAAAGGTTTTCCTGCTAAGCTGGTGGCACACAGAGGTCAGGCAGAGGTCTGTGTAGGTGGAGAGGTAGGGGGTTGACACTGAATAGTGTTCCCCCACCCTATAACCTAGAAAGCTGAGTTTGTTCCTCATATTGAATGTACATTAAAAAAAATTCATTCGTAGGAAATGGAAAGCTGCAAGTTGCAGATGAGGAATCTGAGGGCCAGGGACAGAGAAAGGCTTGCCAGAGACCAAGAGCTCTGTCGCCAGGGGTCCTGCTTGGCTTTTGTTCTCCAAGAACTGGGGGCAGGCAAAATGATTCATGGTCATCACTGGTCTTTGCTAGCCCCGTAGGTATGGCATTCAGGCTCGAAAGGCCCAGAGGGTTCGTGTGCCTATGGCAATAGACTGGTGGTGATGCGAGGGACACTTAGGGGAATCTTGGTCTGGCTGGGCCCGGAGCCACCGTGGGATATTACACATGGCCCTGTGCCAGCAGCCTTGGCTTCAGGTGGGGAAGATTTCTTCTTAGAAGGATGCAGAAGAAGGTGGGGCAAGAGAGCGCCACGACCAGTGCTCCGCCTTTCTGATGCTACATGATAGTCTTTGCCGACACAGCCCAGAATTTTGCTTTTTTAAATTTCAATTTTTTCTTTTTCCTTTTCCTCATCTAGCTCCATGTAGCTTCCTCTCACTGGAAATTTTATGTTCCCTGGTGCTGTCGGCCTGGAGTTCATTTCATCACTGACAATCAGCTCTTGTCCTCAGGGAAACCCAATTAGGGATCACAGGACTTTTTGATGCTGTTTCCATGGTAACACCATAGTAATGGTGTACATACATAATATATGTTCCAAGGAGTTTAAGTTTATTTATCTACAAGATATATTTTGATAACACATTTTAAAGAAAATTCAGAATTTTTCGAGCCGGGTGTGATGGTGCATGCCTTTAATCCCAGCACCTGAGAAGCAGAGGCAGGCAGATTGTTGTGAGTTCAAGGCCAACCTGGTCTACAAAGTGAGTCCATGATGGCCAAGATAACAGAGAAACCCTGTCTTAAAAAAACAAAACAAAACAAAACAAAAAACAAACCAACCAAACAAACAAATTCAGATTTTTAAAAAATCTGAGGTATTTTCCTCTGCATTAAAAAACTACTTATTTTTTTGTTTTTTTTTTTAAAACTACTTATTTTTAATTTTATGTGCATCAGTGTTTTGCCTGTATGTCAGTGTGAGGGTGTTGGACCCCCTGGAACTGGATTTGCAGAGAAATACCAGGTGGGTGCTAGGTATTGAACTCCGGTCCTCTAGAAGAGCAGTCAGTGCTCTTAACTGTGAGCCATCTCTCCAAAAATTCTCTGAGGTTTTTCTCCCACAGAAGGAACAGCAGAGAACACAAAAGCCCCCTACTCACCCACCTGCCACCTCATTTTGTCTCTTTAATTTAGAAAACCTTATAGTTGAGTAAGAATGTACACTCGTCAGGCCGGCTGGAGTAGGTCAATCTACACAGTCTCCTATGACGCCTGACGGCTGACAGCTGATGACAGCGAGAACATTTTAGGAGGTGATTTTGCACAGATAGAGAGCCGAAGACCCCAAGTCTTCCACACTGGAGGGGAACTAGTGAGACAACTCACACTCACTGTGAAACAGAGCAGGACAGTTAAAGGCCTCTCCTCGCTTCCCTGGAGGGCAGCCACTCTCCACCCTGCAGCTGTCCCCTGGGAGGCTCCAGAGCGGCTGCTTGAACTGACCTGTTTCTGAGGTGACCAGTTGGCCCCTCAGAGCTTGCTGTTGTGAGCTAGTGATGATGACACAGCTTCTCTGTGAGATACTCTGAGGGGGAAGTAAGCCCCACCTCAGTGACCTGGAGTGGCTGAGTGCTCCTCTGGGCTTGCGCCTACCGAGACCCGGCATCACCAGTAAGAGCAGGGGTCTCCGGCACAACTCAAGCTCCCTAAGATAATTTCTTTGATACTGTCAGTGGCCACTCAGAGTTAAGATAACCACACTGACCTCTTTGTCCCTGCCAGCTAATCACACAACTCTTTTGGTCTGCTAAGGAGACGCGCTGTTCCCACACTCCATAAATTCTATCTTGTCTGTTACTTGATTTAGTTCACCAGTGAACTTCCTTAAACACTTCCAGAAAACACTTTGTAAAACAACTTAAATAGCCTGGAAAATAACCCTTTAATACTTTGACTTATTTCTTGGTGTCTGGAATGGCGTTTCCATAGGGTGGCTGGAAGGTGCAATGGCTGTTGGCCATGGCCTGCCCCTCCCATGGGCTGGCCAGCCCTGTAACTATAGGGGTGAGAGAGTATGAATAGGCATCATGGGTTCTTTCTAGGGCTTGTCACAGGAGAACTGAAACAGGAAGTGTCGGCCATGGGAGGCCAATCACCTGGCTGCCACAGTATCTACCCAAGTGCGCGTCAGTCTCAGAGTCTGTTGATGGTGCTACACAGCAGCATCCCTGAAAGATGATAGCTTAAGGCCCCAACTGTAACTAGGCTCACCATGGTGGTCCTCTGCAGAGCGCTGGTCACGCAGCTGGTCTGGGAAGGCCTCACTGTAGTGCCCGGCAAAGTCAAGTGACAGGAAAAACGAAGCCATATGTCTGCAGCAAGCCCCGTAGACGTGGTCTTTTAAACTTCAGATGTGTTGCATTTTATAACGTCCCATTTCCCAAAGAGAGGCCCATGGTCAAGTTCAAACTCAAGAAGTTGAGACATAGGTGATGTCACACTCACAGAAGCGAGTGGCTCTGTGGACATTTTCTGTAATCGACATGCCATACTTGTCTCCAAGTGGTGCTGACATCCTGCTTTGTCCAAGAAGCTCTCCTGTGAGGGTCCTTATCTGCCTTTCTAATGCTAGAGCCACTTGAGACTGCAAACTGGCTGTGGGGACATGTGTCTGAGTCATGTTTATGTCCTTACGAGGTCCTAAGCTTCTTGGTTCTCTCTGTTGTTTCATTGAATTGAGCCGAGTTGAACTGAATCACTTCTGGCTTGTCTCTAATTACCACACATTAGAAATCACTCTGCTGTGCCGGCCTGCTCCAGAAGCTCTTGGGATTACAGTAACTCTGCTCTCAGAGTAAGGGGGGGATAGAGGGATGCCCCCCGGAGCAACCTCTCACCATCAGAGGCAGGAGAGGTACTTTGGGAAGTCTGCAGGCCGTGGTGCCACATGTCCCCTCTGCAGGCTGGCCCTTCCTTGCATGAAGAGAATCTCTTCCAAGGAGAGGCTGCAAGATTCAGCAATTTAGAGGCAGGGTTTCTTTTCCTACCCAGGGAGCAGGGCTGGGACAGGAGAAAAATTCCTTGTTTGCCCCATGATACCTCTCTCTTCCAGGGATGTCTGGAGTCCTGCCTTGTGCCCCCTGTCAACATCACCCTAGGGCCTTTCCAAAACCTAGCAGAGGCAGTCAGGCTAGGTCATTGAGGAGACTTGTCCTTTGTGAAGACACTAGCCCATATTCCCCTAGATCCCTCTGATCTAGAGCCACTCAAGATCCTGATTCCAGGGCCGGCAAGATGGCTCGACAGGTAAAGGTGTCGGCCACCAAGTCCGATGACTTGCATTTGGTCCCCAGAACTCACACAATGGGACTGGAGAACTAGTTCCAGCAAGCTGCCTTCTGATCTTTCTACACACACACACACACACACACACACACACACACACACACACACACACACGAGCACCCCTATAAGTAAACAGATAAATGTAATAAACATAATAATAAACATCATTTTAAAAAGCCTAGATTCTGGTTCCAGGTTAGCTCTAGGACTTTGTGACGTTGGAGACCACCTGGGGCAGTTTATTGCTGATTAGACAGTCCTCTGGGAATCGGGGACTCGGCAGCACCCTCCAGGCCATGAAATGTATCATCAGGCTTTTCGTTAGTCATAGGCTTAGGAATGAGTTTCCCACAGGAGTCTCCATTCTGGATCCTTCATAAACCAGTCATCTGCCCCTACCTGTCCCTCGTTCACCAAGAACTGACTTAATGTCACAGTGTGACTGCCAGGCACCAGTCGCAGGCACTAGAGGTAAGTGAACCAACATGGGCTAAGGAGCTCACAGCACCAAGAACACATGCCAGGTAGGGGGTGGCGGCAGCAAAGTACCATGGAATTCTGGCTTCTTGAAGAAGGATCCCTGTGTTGGTTGCTTAGGTTCCCTGCCCTGCTCACAACTTGACGTAAACTAGAGTCAGCTGGGAACCTCCATAGCCTATAGGCAAGCCTGTAGGGGATTGCGTGACTAATGATTGACAGGGCACGGTGGGCGGTGCCATCCCTGGGCAGGTGGTCCTGACTGGTATAAGAAAGCAGACTGAGTGCTGGACATGGTGGTGCATGCTTTTAATCCCAGCACTTGGGAGGCAGAGGCAGGAGGATCACCGTGAGTTTGAGGCCAACCTGGTCTACAAAGCTAGTCCAGGACAGTCAGGACTACAAGAGAAACCCCGTCTCTAAAGAAAAAAAAAGGGGGCGGTGGTGGAAAGCAGGCTGAGTGAGCCATGGGAAGCAAGGCAGTAAGTAAGCATCATTCCTGTATGGTCTCTACTGCAGTTCCTGCTGTGGCTTGCCATGATGACGGACTCTAACCTGTAAGCCAAATAAGCCTTTTTCTCCCCAGATTGCTTCTGGTCCTGGTGCTTTATATATCCCAGGGACAGAAAGCTAAGACAGTGCACATTGGGGACCATCATGAACTCTTCAGCCTCAGAGAAAGGAACATCCCTAGAGAGGGAAGGTGAACAAAGTCCCATAAGTGGCAGCATTTAAAACCATCTGCTACTTGCTAAGATTGAGGTTGGGCATTAGCAATAGTCAAGATCGAGGAAGTCCCAGCTGAAATCACTGGGTCCCAGCACACAGATCCAGCTGCAAGCCCTCCCCTCCCACAGATCTGGTCTTGGTCTGAGGATGGACCTTGGCTTAGAGATACTTTTCTTTCCCTTTTCCTCCACCCCATTTTTCCCTCCCTCCCCCTTTCTTCTGCCATGTGCCTGTTGTGGAAGGCGAAGGGAATTTTAACAGGCCTCCAAGCAGCTCTGATGTGCAGCCACTTTGACAGCCACTGGTCTAAGTGACAAGACAGACAGGCATGCACTAAAGACCAATAAACAACTGAAACTTGTGATTGACAGAGAGGGAGCAGGAGGCCGAGGAGCTGCAGGGTGCATCTGCAGGAAGTGAGGTCACCCTGCAGAGCTGTGATTTTGGGCATGGAAAGGCCAAGGCATAGGCCGCCCTGTGTGGAAGAGCCATGGGCGTTCGGGGAGATGCCCAGCTCTGCGGAACCATCAAACCCTGTCGTGGTGCCTGTCTAGCGGGTGCTCTCAGTCTGCAGCCTGAAATAGTTCTCCTTGCTCCTCTACTCCAAACAACCTTCCCCAAGCGCACACTGCTTGTAAATGCTCCAGCAGCCGGCTCTGTGATCCACCTACTTGGAGAACAGGCAGCGGAGCGCAAAGGAACAGGCGAGTTGTCCCGTAATAGAGACAGGCAAGCCGACTCAGCGAGGTCTAATACCTGCCTGTGGGAGGCTTCGAGGCAGATCACCAGCCTCTGCCTTTGACTACACAGTACTGCACCCATCTTCCTCGCATCAGGAAACTGAAGTACATAGGGCACCTGAGAGGCTGGTGGGGACACTGTCTTGGCTCTTTCCTGTTGAACTGTGTAGCTCAGTGGAGACCCCTATCCTTCAGTTTAGATGATGTACCAGCTCAGTCCCCACCAAGCAATCAAAGGAATCCGTTACTCATTGCTTCAGTTCCTACTGCGTGAACCCAGTTACTATAGCAACCAAATGTGCTTCTTTAATACTGGATGGAAGGCTTTAATTTTGTATTTAAAGAGTTTGGTCAGAGAGTCATGTTGCTGTGACTTGGGCTGTGGGACAGCATTTAGGAGCAGACAAACGCCTTGGAATGGCCATAGGTCTGTTCTAATTGATGGATCTGGGGCTGGGAAAACCCCAGGCCTTACTGCACTGAGAGAAAGAGAGAGAGAGAGAGAGAGGAGAGAGAGAGAGTCTCCCCTGGGCTGGTACTTTCCCCTGTTCCCAGATGAGAGGCCCCTCAGCCAGGCGTTCTCAGGGTAGACTCTGCTTCCCCGGCTGAGTTTCCTCATGGGGCCTTGTTTGGATGTTCTGCTCTGTCTGCTCCCAACAAGACAGCAGGCCTTTAACGTGTTTGTTGAACATGGGTTTATGACCTTACTGAGCTTCCCCATTTGTTATGGCCCTATGCGGCCCCCTCCACAGCCACCTCCTTTACCTCTCTCTCAGTGGCTTGCTAGCTAGCCTAGAACTTGATCCAGTGGCACACAAAGGTCACAGGCAGACACTAAAAGCAAGAAGCACCCCTCCACCCCGACCCCATCCCCCATATGCACGGTCTGCATCATGTGACTCACCTGTTTGCCTTCTATCTGTATCTGGTGTGCTCAGGCAGCAAGAGTCTTCTCCTCCTCCTCCTCCTCTCCTCCTCCTTGGATGAAGCAACTCATGGGAAGGCAGTGGAGAAAGAAGGGTACCACTTTCAAAGCAGAAGGTTGGGGCCCAGTCCTTGGAGGTGGTAGACACGGTCTGCTGCAGGCAGAAGTGGAAGAGAGGGGGGTTTAGTTCCTCTGCCCTTTGACCAGCTCATCATGCAGCCATCTTTTCTCCTTTGTGGATGCTGGAATGTTAGGTTAAACTCACCTTTCCCCAGCTCCTGCCGTATCATTGGGTTCTTTTTCTCCCAGCCTGACTGTTAACTGGCCTTTCAGAACTGGCCACCCCAGGCAGGATTCAGGGGTCACTCTCCTTTCAGGATGTGCACGTGGGGATGCCTGCCCTCCAAGGCTCACTGCCCCAGAGCACCAGCCAAGTTAGGCCACAGGACCTCCACCCTAGCTCCTCATTAAAAGCCTGCAGAAGCCATGCCGGAGGGCAATGGATCCCTGGGGATCTGGGAAGAAGGTGTGTGGATGCATGGCGGCCGGCAGCAGCCAGGGAGATGCAGAGAGTATAATGGGCACCTCCATTGTCCTGGCTGTGGCTTCAGCCTTAGGTAGGCCCCCAGTTGCTTGAGGCCTTCAAGACTCCTCCCTCCTCAGAGACGACTAAGCTTGTGGAAAGGCAGGAGTGGAGTTTCTGACCAGTCATCAAACACAGCAGGGGATCCCTAGTGGGGCTTCCTTGGGGAGAAAGGCTGAGTCTCCCCCAGATATGAATCTCAGCTGAGTATGCAAAGGCACCTTAGGTAGAAGGTACCCAGGGAATGCCAGGTGGAGTGGGTCCTTATGACTTGGGCCCCAGGATTCAGAGCTCTGAGGAAGTCTGGTGCTAGAAAGGAATGGAAACATAGCCAAACCCAGTCTTCGTTGTATAGAAAGACCAAGATACTAGCCTTGGTAAGGCTAATGATAAGTCACAGATAATAATGACAATAATAGTCACCACTTTGCTCATAGTAGCTAGTGGTGTGATGGGTGCACAGCAGGGTTTGTTGCACGTTGGATACTATTGTGTATAATCTATGCAGTGCACACACTGTAGCTTCTCTGACTCGCAGCAGATGTCACACCCCTGGACAAAGAGGATGGAGGGTCAGAGAGGCCCAGAAACTCACCCAGGATTCCATAGCTGGTTAGCAGTAGGCTCAGGAGCCATGCAATGAATGCTTCATGCATTGCCCAAGATTGCAGTGTGGCCAGCAGATACTTGGTGCTGCCCCTTCTGAGTTAAGGGTCAGGAACCTGGCCTCCCTGTGAGCTCATTGCTGCATGACACATCTCTCTCCATCAATGCCACACCTGCAGAAGCAAAGAGATGTGGGGGCCAGAGGGGTGGGGGGGGGTGGGGGGGCCAAGGGTGTGTGTGTTTCTGTTTTCCTTTTAGATACAAAAGCCCTCCTAATCTTCCTTAGCGCATACTAACACATGGAGGCTGGATCCTTCGGGCTGGAAGGGGACTTGGCAATGTAGAGCAGAAAAAGACTGACCTAGAACTTTCCTCCTCTTGCTGTCTTTCCTCAGCAGAGCACGCTCTGCTCATTGAATTTGTGGGAGTTTTGTCCACACACCAAACACGGACACCAAAGGGGTGTCCTGCAGTTTAACCCAGCTCTAACACTCTACTTGAAGTTAGCATTTGATGTCACCCACCGCCTACTGGCCTGGTCCTTCGGGTCTGGTCTGGCCCCCACTGGGAAAGCCCACCTGGGGCTGCCTGACCCGCTGTGAGTCAGGGCTCCTGACCTGGGCCTTGGATTTGATTCACCACATGCTGGAGCCTGATGCACATCCCAGGGAAACATTTGCACAGCTATCCCTCGGGATGCTTCGGTGAATGGTGTGGAGCAGCAGGCTGGAAAGAACTCCTGGGGCAGGGGCATGGGCATGGGAAGGGCACAGAGCTCCTGGGCCTCTGTGGGCATGCTTCCTCGAAGGTGCCTCCACGCGCTCAGCTATGAGGAAGTCTCTACGCCTTGTCCTTGGGCCTGGCAGAGGCTCCTTTGTGTGGTACACTTGATGACATCGTTTGCCTCTGATGGTCCACTGCTGGGGAGGGTAAGGCTGGTAGCCACTCTCCTCATCGCTCCCATCCGGAGGCTGGCCAGTCATGATGTGGGCATTAAGAAGACTGTGATGGCGGTGGCTTAGTGGCAAAAACACCTGCCTGGTTTGTGAGAGGCCTTGGGCTTAAACTCCAGCACTAAATAATGGCAGCCAGGTGTACACACCTTTAACCCCAGCACTTGGGAGGCAGAAGCAAGTAGTTCTTTGTGAGTTCAAGGTCAGCCTAGTCTACATGACAAAACACAGGCCTGCCAAGACTACATAATGAAACCCTGTCTCCAAACAAAACAACCCCCCAAGGGACTCATTAGGTTTAAAGCTTATTGTTTGTGTGTTGTGTATGTAGGTGTATGTATGTATCGGTATGTGCATATGTGTGTGTGTGTGGTGTGGGATGTGTATGTGTGTATGTATGTGCGTGTGTGTTGTTGGTCTTGTGCAAGCTCTTTTGGACCCCAGCCCTCTCCTGGAGTTTTAGTAGTTGCATCCCTCAGCCAAACTGAAGGCCAGATATATTCTTTCTTATTATAAATCTCAACATCTGGGTTGGAGAGATGGCTCAGCTGTTAAAGGCTAGGCTCACCACCAAACATATAAGAGTTTGGTTCCCAGCACCCACGGCTATCTCTCTAGCCAAACAAACAAACAAACAAACAAACAAACAAACAAAAATCTCAGTATCCAACTTGTCGTGCTGGTTTATTCTCATCACCCCAGCCCTAGAAAAGTTGAAGCAGGAGGATGTCCATGAGTTCGAGGCTAGCTTGATACAGAATGGGACCTTGTCACAAACAAACATGACAATATCCTAGAAAACAAGTTCCAGAGGAGGCGAGGGAGGTGCAGAGAATGGGTGTCTTAGCCAAGACCTCCAGCTGGACCCACGCAGGCCTCCCCCCTGCCCATGACTCTCCCCCTCCGGGGCTCTCACCATCCATAGACTCCTAGCCCACCCCCGAGGCGGTCAGGCTCATGGAGCCCCAGCACCCCGACCCCTGCCTGTTCTGTGACACTGTGACATCGCTGCTCACCTGTTCTGGGCCACCACACTAATGCGCTCTCTGCTTTCCAGCTCTTTGTGATTGACAACGGCGCAGATGACTGGCGGATAGCCATGACCTACGAACGCATCCTCTACGTCAGCCTGGAGATGCTGGTGTGCGCCATCCATCCCATTCCTGGAGAGTACAAGTTCTTCTGGACCGCACGCCTGGCCTTCTCCTACACCCCGTCTCGGGCGGAGGCTGACGTGGACATCATCCTGTCCATCCCCATGTTCCTGCGCCTATACCTGATCGCCCGCGTCATGCTGCTACACAGCAAGCTCTTCACTGATGCCTCTTCCCGAAGCATCGGGGCCCTCAACAAGATCAACTTCAACACTCGATTTGTCATGAAGACCCTCATGACTATCTGTCCCGGCACGGTGCTGCTGGTGTTCAGCATCTCGCTCTGGATCATCGCGGCCTGGACGGTGCGAGTGTGCGAAAGGTATTCCAGGGAGCCCCTGAGTGTGGGATGGGGGTGAGGGAGGAGGAGCAAGGATGCCCAGGTCTTGGGTCTGATGGAGGAGGCAGGAAAGTTCTCAAATACCTCAAAGGAGGACATGGGAGCCAGAGGAGGGCAGAGCTGTGTGGAATATGGAAACATTGGAACCCAGGTAAGCTGGGGAAAAAAATACATATAACTAACTTTTGCTCCTTCTTTTAGACAAATGTGTCAAAGCCTTCTGGGTACAGCCTTAACCCCTACTTGCTATTTATTGATTTACAAGTTTTTTTTATGCTCTGCTCTTGGAGACTAATGATGCTTGCTGATGTTTGAAGGGCTCTGAGAAGTCCTGCAGTAATGAAGCCTACTTACTTTTGCTTAGTTCAAATTTCCTCATACAATTGTTTCACCTACAAATCTTCTTTTTAATCACACATCACTACTAGTATGTTGCTGTTCATATTTGGTCCCCCGACTGACTCGTCATCGTCGTAGGGACACTTGTTAGAGCACAAGGCCTTACCCCCAGAACAACTGAAGCAGCCTGGCATTTTAGCAGCTTCTCGCATGATTCATACGCACTTTAAAGTTGGAGAATCACCATGCTGGTGAAATGGATTTGGGGGAGACTAAGGGGGGCTCGGCAGTGGTTCAGAGAACCGCTGATGGGAACGAGGGAACTGTGGCCGCCCGGAGACCTAGGGCTCTGCGATGACCAGCCAGTTCTCAGAACAGCCACCCCAGTGGTCCCCATTAGGGTGACACTACCTCCCCCCTCCACCCCTCAGGCCCTGTTGGTGACACCTGTTTTTTCAAGCTGGCTCGTGTCTCATTCTAATCAGAGTTTACATGTAGAGTCCAAATCTAAGCAAGGACTCTGGAGTCGGCCCGAGGAGCTGTAATTTTCCTCGTTTTAAAGTAAGAGCCACTTGAAATGAAATAATACTATGCTCCTGCGGTCCAGAGCTTCGCTGTGTGGGAAGGCACAGGGGAAATTCTTGCTGCATGCACAGATCCGGGTAGCTGTCCTTAACTCCTCAGTACTTTCGACTTGACCATCACATCTTCCACGCGCCCGTCTCTGAGCAGAGATAAAACAAGACAGAGAATTTTCTAGCGGGTTCTTGGCTTGACTAGAACTCACACGGGAGCCATGAACAAGGTTTCCCACTGCCTTTGGAATGGTCGGCCAGTAGGTATGGCTTTCTGGTTTCAGACAGAGGCATTGTGCTGCCCAGAACACGGTCCTTATACGAAAGGAGTACTCTGAGAACCATGCTGTGACTGTCAGTACTGGGGGGACTCTGACTGAGAGCCCAAAGCCACACCACCTAGCTGTTTAGAGCCCCACCATAGCTCAGCAGCTGGGCTTCTTTTCCAAGCAGGGATCCAGTACCAAACAGCTCTTCACAAACCTTCTCTGGCAAATACTTTCCTGTGACAGAGAAAGTGGGTGTTCTGCTTCCAACCCCCAACTCCTCAAAGGACTGTTTTCTTGTTCATTTGAGACAGGGTAGTCCAGGCTAGTCTTGAACTTGTGATCCTTCTGTTATGTTTCCACCTTTCCTCCTCCTGTCTCTCCATGCTGGGATGGCAGGTGTGTGCCCCCCCCCCCCCACATGCTGGCTGCCTTGTGAGACTCTCTCTGCTGAGGAATACTAGTCACCCCACTTCCCTAGGCTTCAGTAATGAATGAACAATGATTCCTACTTTGCAGGATCCATTGTTAGAGCCAAGCCAAGCAATCCTTGCAAACTGTATCTCGTCATGCAATGGTAGTGAGTTAATAATATGCATTGTGTAATCCCCGGATAACGCAGGAACTCTGTGGTTGCATTTTCTTTATAACCAGACTAGACAGACTACTACCAAATGCCCACTGAAACTCATCCTATTTTCTTCTCTAACCATCAAGAGCCAAGATTTCCAATGGTGGGAATTGAATTTGTATAACCCTTTGGGGCACTTGAGGTTTTTTTCTGTGTCTGTCGCCCATGTCTGGCATGTGTTTCAGATGAACAGGCAGGCTGAGCAGGCTGAACATACAACCAGGTACCTACAAGTGAGTTTCATTGGTTATTGAAACTGTCACAAGTGTGGTGACTTACTTGTTCACTTCTGGAGAACAGCCACATTTGGAAGAGCCTTCTTTTCAGAAGTCTTTGATCTTAGTTGATACTTAACACCCTCCGTAGCTTCCAAGTACGGGCCGGTTAGACAAGGTTAGCTTACGTTAAAGTGCATTAGGCTGTGTTGGTCTCAGTTAGCCCAGGTTTAAAAAGATTGCCTCTTGTTGAGCTTGGCTAGCCTGCACTGCTACAGAATGTTCAGCTACATGGCCAATGAGCCCCAGCTGAAGATCAGGGGAAGAGAGGAAACAAAGCAAGCCAGAACCTCCAGTTGTCGGCCCTGGACAGGATAGCCTTTGCTACCACAGGCTCAGGTATGGGTTAGGCACGTGGTGCTGAGCATGGGGACAGTGTCGTGGGTCCTGTTTCTTACTCTGCCCTGGTTCTCATACCTCATGCTATCCCAGCAGACTCCAGGAACCCCGACTGTCCTCACAGTAGAAATGGCTGCTGAGAATGAACTGGTTTGAGGCCACAGGGCTCCTGAGCGTGCAGCCGGAATGTAGATATGCTTTCAACCCTAAGCTTCAAATGTATCTTGCCAACCAAGGCTGGATTCTTCCGGGCCAGGAAATTGTGCTCTACCCTGTCCTAGTCGTGTCCCCAGACTGAGGTCTGAAGGTCGCTGTGGTGACACAAAAGCTCCAGGCTTGGTTTTTGGTCTTCTCTGATATCTGTGTCTGATCGCTTTGCCACGCTGTTTTTCAGAGCTGACTTCATATTCAATGATGTCTTCATGTGCTGTGCATACATGCATGCATGTCTGTGCAAGTGTGTATGTGCGGGGATGCATGCGCATTTGTGGGTGCATTGGATATTTGAGTGCACCTGCCCTGCCCTGTGTCGACTAGAGCACTCTGTCTTCACCTAGGCCTGGGCTGGCTGTGAAAATGCCAGCTCTCAAGGGAGCTGCCTGACTCAGGGTCACACTCCTTACTCAGGAGTGGCAGGAACTCACTGGTTATCAGGGTGGAGTTTAAAGGTTGTGTTACCTCCTAGTGCAGTGGTTCTCAACCTGTGGGTCACAACCCTTTGGGGTTCAAGTGACCCCTTCACAGAGATTGCTTAAGGCCATCTGCATATCAGATATTTCCCTACGATTTCTAACAGTGGTGAAATTACAGTTATGAAGTAGCAAGCAAATAATTTTATGGTTGGGGTCACTGCAACATAAGGAATTGTATTAAACAGTGGCGACGTTAAGAAGGTTGAGAGCATAAATGCATATGTAAAAAATTTAATAAAAAAGGCTAAAAATACACACACACACACACACACACACACACACACACACACACACACACACACACACACGAAGGTTGAGAGCAGTCACTGACCTAGAGGACAGCTCTCTAGGTATTCAGACTCTAGGGGTTCCTAAGAGGTCACACCCGAGGTTTCTGTTACCATGGCACCACACCTAGCCTGTGCCCCACTGCCTGTGTTGATCCTGAGAGTGTCCCCACCCTCAAATTTCTGTGCCCAGGTCTCATGGTCTCTGACTTGCCCAGAATCAAAGCCTGTACAGAATTCAGGGAGTCAGGCAAAACTCTTCTCTTACAAAGACCTGAATAGTTCCTTCCTTCCTTCCTTCCTTCCTTCCTTCCTTCCTTCCTTCCTTCCTCCCTTCCTTCCTTCCTTTCTTTCTTTCATTGTTGTCATTTTATTTGCTTGTTTGGTTGGTTAATTTTTTTTTTTTTTTTGAGACAAGGTTTCTCTGTGTAGCCCTGGCTGTCCTGAAACTCACTCTGTAGACCAGCCTTGAGCTCAGAGATCCACCTGCCTCTGCCTCCCAAGTGTGCGCTACCGTGCCCGGCTGGCTAGTTTCTTTTAGAACTGTAGGTGGCCCTGTGCTTTCCCAGGACAAACCATAAGCAAGACTGGCTGAGACATGGAGACAGGGATTGCACTGGGGAAGGGGCTGAAGAGTTGGACCAGGGTGAGAGAGGGATATAGAGAAGATAACCTTGACCTCGCTCTGCTTGGTGATGGCTCTGTCATCTTTGGTGTTAGAGAGGGTAAGTGACTTGTCAAGGGCATTACACACCCTGACAGGTTCTAAAACCTGCTCTGGCTGCTGCTGCCAGGATCAGAATTTGCATATGGTCCAGGTGGCTTCCATCAGCTGGACTTGTCTTTAGCTGTATGCACACACTTCTGAAGTTGCTATGGAAATCCCTCCTCAGTAAGATGTGTTATAGGAGTCATTTCACCTATCTGGGGTTGGCTTTTATGGGACAATAAATGGTTTTATATCTCCTCCTGCCAAGGACAGACAGGAATTCATAATGGTGCAGAGGAGCCCTGTGTTGGGAGAGCAACACCTGGTTGCCAGGATGGCAGTAGCAACACTGGCAGCTTGTTTTTCTAGGACCCCAGAGATGCATTACATCACTGCCTCTGAGGCCTGACAGTTGCAGCACTCAGCATTCTGCAGGATTCTCTTGGCTGCCTGCCCACCTCCCACAGGCCTCCCAGGGCCACCCCAGGAACCTCCTCATTAACCACCATCAAATGCCAAGCAGCAGCAGCAGGGGGAACAGTGGAGGCCCCAGGTCCCAATGCACCAGGGCCGGGGAAGTCGGCTTTCCCTGCACACCCTGAGCCATGCTCTGACTGCCGCCATGTGTGTCTGTCTCCTTGGAAGGAGCAGAAAAGCCCCTGCAGCACTGACAAACGCAAGGCCAAGTCTTGCTTTGTGAGTAAGCCCTCTTCATCCTCCTGACTGGCTGGCTGCCTGTGGACTCTTTCCCCTCTGTGTCTCTTCAGTCTGTATGCAGGCTGTCTGCCTCAGGATCTCGGGCCTTATCAGCAGGTGTTTGGTTTTGACTGTGTGAATTTTAATCTTTTTCATACAAGAATTTTAATGAAGAATTTGATTCTAAAGATCTGGTCTGTAGAACAGAGCGAATCAAGGCATTCTGGGTTTGGGGTTACAGCGCAGGAGAAAATACTCCCTAGCATGCAGGAGACCCTGGGTTGATTGATCATTGGAATGGTGGAGGAGGAGGAGGAAGAGGAGGAGGAGAAGGAGGAGGAGGAGAGGTGCTGGAGGTCCTGCAGGAGGAAGAGGAGAAGGGGGAGGAGCCAGGCTATATTCATTATGTTGTTATTGTTGCTTGTTTCTTTGTTTTTGTTCTTTGAGACAGGGTTTCTCTGTGTAGCCCTGGCTGTCCTGGAACTAGCTTTGTAGACCAGCCTGGCCTCCAAGATCCGCCTGCCTCTGCCTCCCAAGTGCTAGGATTAAAGCTGTGCGCCACCACCGCCCAGCTACAATTTATATTCTTGTTCAGTTGGGGATTGTTGAAGCTCTGAGGCAGGAGCAGAATGGAACAGAGAGCCTGTGGCGATGGCCTTGACTTCAGGAAAGCAGTATGGATCGCGTTCACAGGACCAGGCACACACCTCCTGGGGCTTAAGGAAGCCCCCTGCTGGGCTGAAGAGATACTGAAAGAATGGGGCTTGGGACTGTGGTTGAGAGCCGCCCTTTGGGGGAGGCACAGATACCAGTGTGGGCCTTGTGCAAAGATCCATGGGCACTATGTGAAAATGATAAGTACGCCTAGACATAGATATTTTATCTAAGATAATTTAAGTTAAGCCTGTATTTAATATACAGGTGTTTTACATGTATATATATATACATGGAATATGCTAAAAATATTTAACTGTTGGAAGTCTGTGGTTTTAAATATTTGTAAGTGACTGCCTGAGGGAATCAGACGGTGGATTAGAAAGTGTCCCACACACAGGGTGAAGCTCACCTCTAGTCTTACCTCTAGCTGGAGAAGTGAGAAGTTGGCCTTCTATAAGGTCAAGGTAGTCCTGCTGCCTACCTAGCCATAGCCTATAGGGGACATCTGCAGCAGTAAGGAAGAGAAAAACCAGCCCGCGGCAACAGACGCAGCAGAACATTAATTATGGAACACCCAAAGCAGCCTTGGAAGACTGCATATGCCTTGCAGTGCAAGAAAATAGCAGTCTCTGCTATGAAGGAGACTGCAGATAAGGAATGAAAACACATCTGCGCACACTCAGAGTTCCTGAAAGTCAAAATTGGGTCTTGTGGAAGAGAAAATCCACATTAGTGTTGTTGACTTTTTTTTTTTTTTTAATGTAGGGCCAACTTAAAAGCTTTGTCAGAGGGCCAGTGAGAGGGCTTGTGGGTAAGGGTCCTCACTGCCCAGGTTAATGGCCTGAGTTAGAGCACCAGAAACTGTGGTGGGATGAGAACCAGAGCGCACAGGCGGTCCCTCACCTCCTGTCCTTCCCCCAGAAAAAAATGAAGATAAATAAATAAATAATTTTAAAGGTTGTTGCAGAATCTAGAACTGATGAGTGAAAGGGTGATTAGCACAGAGAGACAGACAAAAATACAACCAAAGATATACATGAAGAAAACTTTTCCAGAATTGGCACGGGTGACAGATAAACATGGGCTTGGTAGACTCAGAAGGGACAGATAAAAATATTACCTTCTTTCCAATCAGAAGGGCGGTGTGAGCCATCCATAGACACACCCATTGTTTTTTTTTTTCTGCAATTGTATTAAATCATAAGATTAGCCACCCTAGAGTCACACGAACAGCGCGGCTGTGCTTTCCTCAGGTCTGCTAAGTTTTAAGGGTCAGTAGGACAACTTGCCAGACTTTGCAGACTGTGACCCACTCTGTCATTTGGATGAAACAACAAAAGACTCACAGTTAAGATCTTAATGACAGGCTGACGTGAAAGCCAGAGAGGTGGACACAGCTCTGCGTGGTTGCCAAACCAAATTTTAATGTCAAGGGAAAAGTAGACTGTACAGAGAAGGTGCGTGAAGTAAAAACGATAATTCAACAGTAATTAGGGGCTTACAAATCTTTAGAACTTTAAGAGGAGAGGGCTTGAAGCATTTGTAAGAGCAACTTGGGCTCACCAGCTGAGGTGGAGAATCCTTTTTTCAAGACAGGGTTTCTCTGTGTAGCCTTGGCTGTCCTGGACTCTCTTTGTAGACCAGGCCGGCCTTGAACTCACAGAGATCCACCTGTCGCTGCCTCCCAAGTGTTGAGATTAAAGGCGTGCGCCACCACCACCCAGCTTGATGTGGAGAATTTTAATTCTTAACATTCAAACTCAATAATTAGAAAAATATAGTTGAAGTCATAATTTAAACCTTAAGGTTACCACAAGTAGGATTTTAAAAACAAGACTGATTGATTTTATGTGTGGGTGTTTTGCTTGCACGTGTATCTGTATATCATATATGCGCAGTGCCCATGGAGGCCAGAAGAGGGCACCAGATCCACTGGAATTGGAGCCTGGACAGTTGTGAGTTGCCACATGGGTGCTGGGAATCAAACTTGGTCCTCTGGAAGAGCAACCAGTGCTCTTAACCACCAAACCACCTCTCTGGCTCCCACAAGGAGGACTTTAAAGTGATATGACAAAGAATAACAGTAGCAACAGTGGCTATGAGTCACCCCCCCCACCCCTCACCCCCCCACCCCCCACCAAATTGACACTTGACCTGTATGAGGCCTGGGGACTGGGGCACCCCCATTCCACGGAGGATGAAGCTGAGACAGGAGGAGGTGAAACAACATCCACTTTTCCAAACATCGCATCCCACCAAGCTAAGACAGAAGAAACAAGGACTCAGGACAGGGAAAAAACGCTAAGACAAAAACCACAAAACCAACTGACAGGAAAACCAGATCTAAAATGTGTAATGATCAACACTCGTTGAGTTTAACCCCCTCAATTAAAAGCCAGTGGCCCTGACTTTGGTGAGATTTCAAAGCAAAAGTTATGTTCATACTGTTTTAAAAGGAGGAACCTAAAGCAGACGGGACTCAGAAAAAAGTAAGAGCAAAAAGTTATGCTAATGCAAAGTAGAGGGCAATAGAAATAGGCTGATTTCACAGCATAAGCTGTTATGTGGTTCAAAGGAACTGTTTAACCAATTAGAGAAAAGAGGGCTGCAGAGACGGCTCATCCATTAAGAGCACTGGCTGCTCTTCTAGAAGACCAGGGTTCAGTTCCCAGCACTCCAGTTCCAAGCTATCGGAGGCCCTCTTTGGTCCTCTGCAGGCACGAGACCCACAAGTGGTACACAGACACGCACGCAGGCAGAACACCCATATACATGAAATAAAATAAAACAATACCAATAAAGGCGTCATAACATTGGGTAAGCTTTTGTCCAGAAAAGGTGAGATTGAAACTCTGGGGACTGCAGAGATGGCTTGGTGGTTAAGTATGTGTCATATAAGCCAAGGATCAGGTTGGGATGCCTAGAACTCACATAAAACTCAGATGAGTGTGTGATCTCATTGCTCTAGAAGCAGAGGCAGGGCATCTCCCCAGCAAGCTGGCTAGTCTAACTAGCCAAAATGGCAAGCTCCTGGTTTACAGAGGGGGGAGAGAGAGAGAGAGAGAGAGAGAGAGAGAGAGAGAGAGAGAGAGAGAGAGAGAGAGAGAGACTCTGCCTCAATATATAAGGTGGAGATGGATTGAGGAGAACACCCAGCATTAACTTTGTGGCTCCATATACACACACATGCAACCCCCCACACACACACACATGCACCCCACCTCCCCACATACAACACATATACAAAAATAAAATAAGAAACAAAACCGGAAACACTAAAAGCTTTTATGGAGAACTATCTCAAAACTAATGACCTGACCGAAGACGTGCTTAGATGGAAAGTATTCTTTTCATTAGTAAAAAGTGGAAGACGATGGAGAGATGGCTCCGTAATTAAGAGCCCTGGCTGCTCTTTCAGAGGACCTGGGTTCAAATCCTAGCACGCACATGGTAGCTCACAACCATCCTTAATGCCAGTTCCAGGGATCCGACTCCCTCTTCTGGGCTCTGTGGGCCCTGCATACATGTAGTGCACTGACATACATGCAGGCAAAACACCCCTACACATAAAATAAAAATAAATACAGATTTTTGTTTTGTTTTTGTATTTTGGGACAAGGTTTCTCTGCATAGCCCTGGCTGTTCTGGACTCAGGCTGGCCTTGAACTCATGAATATCTGCCTGCCTCTGCCTCCCAGATTTTTTTTTTTTAAGTAAAGAAGGAAGGTGTGTACTGTGGAAGGAGTACAGGCTGAGGCAGGAGGATTATCTTTAATTTTAGACCATCATGGGCGGCAGATTGAATATTAGGGCTATATACCATGATTCTGTCTCAAAAAAAAAAAAAACCATGAAAAAGAGATGAAGAAGGGAAAAAATTATATTTATTAGAAGGATGAAACAAGCCTGAGAGAGCAGACTAAATTTATAATGAAGAAACAGGAGCTGATAAATTTTAAAAACAGGTTTTACAAACCCACAAGACGACAAGTTTAATAAATTTAAACAACTTTTGCTGTATTGGGAAGCAAAATTAGAAATTTTAAGCAAAAAAAACCGAGTGATTCACAGGGCATTTTAATCAATAAGCAAAAACAGCTTGACTCTTACAAGATGAGCCCAGAGAGGGGACTTCCCCTTTGGATATGAAAATGTATTATAAACCAAAGTGTAATTAAGTCCCTCGGGCTTACTCATTGCTAAAGAAAGCAGTGATGACAGATCAATTCGATGGAATAGAAAACCCTGAAATACAGCCTAGCAGCGTGGAGAGCCAATCATGGAGAAAGAAAACCAATTAGGAAGCAATAGATTACTCAATAAATGTTCGTGGGGAAATTGGAAGCTTGGCTGAAATATCAAATTGGCACGCCACCTCTCACCAGCCAGCAAAATAAATTCCAGGTAGATTAAAGAGTCAGATATGGGAGAAGAATGAACAGGAGCCAGAAATCAAAGTGAATATGTAATCAATCCTGGGGTGAAAAGAAATGTTAGACAGAGCCTCTCAGAAGAGAAGAAATGGAAAGCGGAGGAGGAGGGTTTGATTACACCATAAATACAATTTTCGATTCCTGTTCTTTAAAAAAAACAAAACAAAACAAAACAAAACAAAAAAAACCAGAGCTGGAGAGACGGCTCACTGGATGCTCTCGCAGAGGACCCGAGTTCAATTTCCAGCACCCACATGGCCGCTCAGAGCCATTTGTAACTCCAGTTCCAGGGATCTGAAACCTTATTTTGAACCTCTACAGGCACTAGGCATGTAAGTGGTACACAGACATAAATGCAGGCAAAAAACCTATACACAAATATATGTTGTTTATTATTTTATTTATTTATATTATACAACATGCATATTAATATTAATCATCAACTAATCATATATTAGTAGATGTAATAAGCTAGATATGGTGGGTCCTTGTCTGTAATCCCAGAGCTAGAGAGATGGAGGCAGGAGGATCAGGTGTGAATTTAAGATCAGCCTGGGATACGTGAAACCCTGTCTCAAAAAAAAAAAAAAAAAAAAAAATCTATTTAAAAGCAAATGTTAGTTGAGAAAAAATATTTGCAGAAGTGTGACAAGACAAAAATACCTCATTATTCAAAGCAGTCCTGGAAATCAGTCACAGTTCGCCTCCCCTCTGAAGGCAGCCACAGCAGAGAAACACAGGATGTTCAGAGTCACCAACATGAACCGCACAGTGTCTCGGTGCCTAACCAGGGAGCGGTGGGTTTGCCACAAGGAGAACAGCTCCGAGAACAGTGCAAAGCTTTAACTTGGTGCTGTCTAACACGTCCTCTTCCTGGTGGGGGGGGGGGTGGGGGGGGGGGGGGGGGGGTTGTGTCTCACACTGACAGCAAGCAGGGAATTTAGCATCATCGTGCTGGAAACAAGGTTGTTGGGAAGCCCCTTGCAGGTTTATGGCTTTAATCCACCAAGCCTCTTTCTGGAAAGTTCCTTGAATGGAAGAATCAGCTGATATCAAGAGTGTTCAATGTAATGTTGTCTATACATAGCAAAGAATCAGAAATGAAGTGAACATCTAGGATACAAATGCTTAAATAAAGGGCCTGGAGCCATGGCTCAGCAGTTAAGAGCGTAGGCTATAGCTCACGCCTGTAATCTTAGCAGAGGAGAGGCAAAGGCAGGCAGATCTCTGTGAGTTTGAGGTCAGTCTGGTCCACAAAGCGAGTCCAGGATAGCCAAGGCTACACAAAGAAAAACCAATAAATAAAATCAATCAATCAATCAATCAATCAATCAATCACTGGTTTCTTTTCTAGAGGCCCTGGGTTTGGTTCCCAGCACCCAGTGGCTGCTGACACACCTGTAACTCCAGTTCAGGGGATCTGATGGCGTCTTCTGGCTTCTCAGGCACTGCATGCACATGGTATACTTACGTACAGCCAGGCAAAACACCCCTACACACAAAATAAAGACAGTCTTTTAAAGAATATTTAGATAAGGTCTAGCATATGCTTACAGGGAGTTCTTAGGCAATGACTTTTAAAAGTCCGTCTCTGGATGATTACATTAATGCGGGAAAATGGTCTTATGTGAGGTCTGGAAAAGGAGCATACAACAGCATAGGACACTGCCGGCCACCTGTTAGGGGCGTGTCACATGCACAGAGACGCTTGGGAACACATGGAAAGCTTTTCTCCATGGAATGTAATATTACTTTTTCCTTAGATTTATTGTATCTTTATTGTGTTATTATTGTACTTTTCATTGATTTATTGTTTGTTTATTTATTTATTTATTATGTATACAGTGTTCTGGGTGCATGTAGGCCTGTACTCCAGAAGAGGGCATTAGATCACCTTCTAGATGGTTGTGAGCCACCATGTGGTTACTGGAAATTGAACTCAGGACCTTTGGAAGAGCAGACAGTGCTCTTAACCTCTGAGCCATTTCTCCAGCCCTGATTTATTGTATTTTTATGAGACCATGTATATGTGTAAGAAATGGGTTAGAGGGGTCACAAGAAAATGACCACCCGATCCACAGTCTTTCAGTAAGGCAACGAGTTTTATTTCTTCAGGAAAGTGCAGCTGTGTCAAGGCAAGCGGGCAAGCGCACTCGCAGTGGGGCTGTCTCTGCACTCTTACCCCTACCATGGAGTGGTCCGGCGCCTCATATTTTCTCATGACCGGCTGGCTTAAAGAGCACAGTTTATAAGCAGGATGCAATCTCTTGCACCAGGTGCAGCCCTGAGCACATATTTTAACTCCAGGAAGTGTTGACCCTGAAGAAAATTTGAATTTCTGCCAAGCAACTGGTTAAATTTTTTTTTTTTTTAATGGAGTTTTGTCTTATTTTACCCTTTGGCAGAAAAGACGGTGCAATTTGTTTACAATCTCCACACTATATCTATATCTATATTATCTATATCTATCTTCCTTCCTTCCTTTCTTTCTTTCTTTCTTTCTTTCTTTCTTTCTTTCTACAGGGTTTCTCTATGTAGCATTGGCTCTCCTGGAACTTGATCTTAGACCAGGTTGGCCTTGAACTCACAGAGATCTACTTGCCCCTATTTCCTGAGGGCTGAGATTAAGGAGACCACGCACCACGACCACCACCTCCACCACCTCCACCTCCACCACCTCCACCACCTCCACCACCTCCACCTCCACCACCTCCACCACCTCCACCACCTCCACCACCACCACCACCACCACCACCTCCACCTCCACCACCACCCCCACCACCTCCACCACCTCCACCACCACCCCCACCACCTCCACCACCTCCACCACCTCCACCACCACCAACACCACCACCTCTACCTCCACCAACACCACCACCTCCACCTCCACCACCACCTCCACCAACACCACCTCCACCCCCACCCCCACCTCCACCTCCCCCACCACCCACCCACCTTACATAAAATGTTTAACGGAGAGAAGCAGCTGGCGTTGACGGTTTGCCAAGCCCCTCTTTTTATCCGCTGCATGAACTCTTGTGTCATATTAACAGGGAAGGAAGGTCAGCTGCTGCAGTTTTCACATTTAATTTCCCTCAAAGAGTACTCCTCTGAAGTTCCTTCCTGAGGGCTCTGCTTCTCATCTGCTAAGCCAATGGCCTTAGCGACAGCCAGGATGGCAAGAGCCTTGTGGGTTATCTCCCTGGAGCATCCTGGGCCCATGGCACCATGGTGTGGGTGGGTATGTGGGGTCGTAGATGCTACCATGCTTCGTGGGAAGGAACGAGAATACTGCAAGTTAGGGTGCATCCAGAAAGCACCGGCAAAAGGCAGTGGTCTTTCTTGCAAGGAAGATAGAGAAAAAAAGTAAGGCAAGTCACTTCCTCGGTTCTTGAAGACTCCCCCATCCCCGCAGCTCAGCTTGAAGCTGTTGGTTCCCACCCTGGGGTGGGCTGGCGCCCAAATCTTCCCTGAGCCGGGAGCACAGCGGCCCTTCCAGGGTGCTGCCACGCCCAGGTTCATCCATCCGTAGCCAGGGTGATTTCATCACTGGGCCACTGGGCCACTGGGTCCCAGGGCCGCTTCTCCTCCCGGTAGCTAGTGGCTGCTTTGTAAATCCCCCGCCCTCACCTTTCTCACAGTTGAGTTTCTCTTTCTGTTATTTCTAATTCATGTTTTTTCTTTTCCTTAGCAGTAGGTTTGTGCTCTTTGATACTTAAACAGAAAAGCTGTATAGTTGTTGGTATTTTCTTCATACTTCTGATTGTGTTTAAGATACATTAATTAAGCAGGCTGATTGATGTGAGTTCAAGGCCAGCTTGGCCTACAAAGTGAGTCCAGGACAGCCAAGATAACATAGAGAAACCCTGCCTCGAAAAACAAAACAAAACAAAAAAGATACATTAATTACAAATTGCATTATAATTAAGGGATGGCATCTCACAGAAGAGAATTGGGAGGCTGAGGTCTGGGTAACAGGACGACACCTGCGAGTGTTCTGGGAAGCTACGGTTTTCTCAGCACTGCACCCGACTACTCCAGCCTGCGGTGTGGGTTTCCCTCCTCCCTCTCTTTGGCAGACATCTTTTTCCTCCAGGATTGTTTGCTTTGGTGACACCCGGAAGAGCGGGGGTTGTGCAGTTTCCTCCCCCAGGCACTGATCTCCTCTCGCTCTGCCAAGGCAAGAAGTTGCTTTTTTTTTTTTTTTTTTTTCCTTTTTTCATTACAATGGATGCTAAAGCCTCCTGGTACCTTTTGAGAAGGCCTGGGCTCCCAGCGGAAGGCAGTGCTCAAAGTTTGCCAAGCTGGGGACCCTTGGATGGTGAAGGAAGGAAAGAAGGAAGGGGTGAGGTTCTATGACCAAAACCCCATGACTATCTCCAGCTCTGTCAGCCTTCCCATGTTCAACCCTTCGTTGCTTTGTTGGGTGACATCCCACCAAGCCCCTCATTTCCATAGCAGGGACCCCAGCAGCTGCAGTGGATAGTGACCTCAGCCCTACAAGGGACTCTGCACTATGTTGAGGGTTGACATTAAGTGCTATGGAAACCTTTCAAGAGTTTCATTAGGAGAGCTATCAAGTCCTGCTCACCAATGCCTAATGAGCAAAAAGAAAAAAGAAAAAAGAAAAGAAAAGAAAAGAAACCTCTCAGAGAATGAGGTGCACTGGTGTGTGTGTGTGTGTGTGTGTGTGTGTGTGTGTGTGTGTGTGTGTGTATGTGTGTGTGTCGGGGGCAGGGGGAGGGGGAATCACATGTAACTTAAAGTCTTGCATCCTTCAAATGTGCCATGATGTACGTATGCTGCGCACACGCGCGTGCGCATACACACACACACACACACACACACACACACACACACACACACACACACAAAGAGGGTAGGGTGGGGGGCAATAGAATGGAAAAGAGAAGACAGGAGCAGAGAAAGTGGGGATAAGGAAGAGAAGGAGCAAAGAGGGGAAGGTCATAGGGAAGGAAGGAAGCCTGATACTTCACAGAGCATGGACCCTCCATGACCTTGGGCAAGTCATTTACCCCTCCCCACCCAGTTCAGTGCCTGTGACTGTGGCTGGCTCGTGGCCAGCCCCTGGACCTTTCCTTTGTTGGACCCATGATCGTGGTCTACAGATTGGAGTTAAACCCGCCCTGCTTACTCCCTAGGTGGGTTCGAGAAATAAAAGAACCACCAGAAGCTGGGGGGCCCCCAAAGCATAGCCCACATGCTTTCCTGCTGCCCCTGAACCATAGAGTGAGTGGGCTGGGTGACGAGGGGGTCCCCATCTGTACATAAGGATGTAGGGACTCTGGGGGGTGGAGGCCTGAGCTACCTGCTGCCTGCTCAGGACTGGGGTGCAGTGCTCAATGGGGTTGTGCAGGGGAAGAGGGAGAGGGGAGGGGAAAGAGTATAATGTGAGGAATGAATTAGTTTAGTCTTGCAGCTTGAGACAAGTGCTTATTTTACAATTTCTTGAGGGCATGCTGTCTGGTGTCTCAAAAAAAAAAAAAAAAAAAAAAAAAAGAAAAAAGAAAAAAAAAGAATGGTGTGATTAAAAAAAAAAAACCAACAATAGTGATTTTCAAAGGAGACCCACTTCCCACAAGGGAGTGCAGATGGAAACTGTTCTTTATCAGGGAGCATGATTGGATAGAATTTTCCTGAGAAAGTACACACCCAAACCACCAGTACAGTCGACACCTATATTGTCAAACTTACAGAATTAAATAAATGCTATCGTTGGCTGGCTAGCAGCTTTTAATTAATATTTAGTCAAATTTAACATGCCATTGTTTCTCCTCAGCAGCATTCTTAATGAGTTTTGCTCTTGTTTATAATTTAAATTATGGATTTTATGTAGAGAATAGACATATGGGGGCTGTCCAGTATTTCAGAAGTTAGGCTGTAGTCTCCTGTGATTCTCAGCCTGCCACTAGGGACCAGCTTGTCAAAGTCCACCACAGGGAGGGTACTGGGACCCTGCCCGACTTGGAAGTCTGAGGAGAGGAAAGACCCATCGCTTGCTAGTGCTTGCTGCAGACCCTATACTGGCTTCTCACAATGACCCAGGACCTCAATGATCACTGCAGGTCACCCCCACGTCAGTGATGGAAGCCCGGAGTTCTGGCCTCTCCCATCACGGTTGAAGTTGCTGTGTGGTTGCCTGTGATTGGTTACCTCTGATGATGGCCATTGGCAAGTCCATCCTACAAGGTCTTCCTCGCAGGAGCTGGGGGAACTGATGCGGTCTTGAATTCCCTGGCTCTCCTGTTTTCTTCGTCATTTCCTGGCACTGTGAAAGGAGTTGGACAGGAGTCATCCTCCCACTTTAGAAATGTGGAGGTTTGGTGAGGTGCAAAAGGCAGGGCCTGGCCTGGCCCGGGCACCTTAGGAAGCGGGAGTGGGGGGGGCGTCGGGACAGGGGTCCATATCTTGTATCTTTCTCTGGCCCAGAATCATAGAGCCCAGGGTGCCTAGGCCAACAAGCAAAGAGATGCAGACAGTGGCAGGGGCCATCTTTGCTTTGGGATATAATTCTGATTCTTTAAAAGTCAGTGGAGAATCAGGCCGTTGCTCACGGGGTGTCGAATAAAAACCACTTGTCAGTCACCCCCATCACCTTCCTCAGTTAGACAGGACAGGGACAAAAACAGAGGTGGCCTGACAGGGAGCTACCAGGCTTGGCTCCCTGTCTCTGTCACTGTGTTGAGTCACTCTTCCTCCATCTGCATGCGGCTGGGCTCTGCACACCTGAGCTCACCCCCTCCTCCCTGGGGTTCCCCAGCGCCAGCACCTCCCTCCCTTTGCAGCTCCTTTGTTCCCTGCCTCACTGCTCTCATAGGAGGGTTTCTAGTCCTATGAAGTGAGTGTTAGAGGTGGGCTGTAGTTTTCAGGCAACATTTTTTTTTTTTTTTTTTGGTCGCCTAGCAACTTGTTACAAGCACCTTCTTCTGTGTGGCTGCTTCCTCTAAAACAGCTGGGGCCAGGGGCTCTGGGACCAAGGAATCCTGAGGCCTCTAATGAAGAGGAAGGAAAGGACAGGGCACAGGTAGACAGACAGGCTTGTTTGCATGACTCTGAGTGATGCCATTCCTACTCTTCAGTGGCTTTGCTGCTTGAGCCCTCTCTACCGTCCCTGTCATGGATCCTCGGTGATGGTCAGCGGTCAAAGTCCTGTCTTGGGATTCATCAGAGGCTCTTGGAAGTCACTTATTGGCTTGGGAGGCACCTGTGGTGGCTGCCTAAGGCAAGGCCAGCCTCAAGTTCCCATCTGAGTGGGCTCTCTGGCATTGTCTTGTTTCCTGAGATGCCATAGGCCTCATGGCTTCTGCTCGTGTGGCCATCATAGCAGTTATAGTTGCTCGGAGAGTGGGAGGGTACGCTAGGGAAAGAGACAGAGTGTGGCTTTAATGTGAAACAGGGACCGTGGAGATGGCTCAGAGGGTAAAGGCACGGGCCACCAAGCCTGAATGTGATCATGCGTGAAGGCAAACCTCCCGTGAATCTGTGTTCTCAAGGACGGCCTTTAAGGGCCAAGGGTGCTGAAGTCGCACACCACGGCCCGATCTGAGCTGCCAGTGGGTGAAGCAAGTTAGTGCTCCAAGGATCACAGCCACTCTGAGCTGCAGGGGACAGTATTCACAGGCCCTGCCCTTCATCTACATGAAGCCCTGGGTGATAGGTACCATGCAGGGCAGATTTCACACTTTCTCTCCAGGTCCTGCAGCTGACAGAAATCTCTGTGGGTCATCTCGTCTTTGTCTGGCTCCTCATTTTCCTCCAGTGAGTGCCTCTCAGTTTAAGAGGCAGGAAAATGACTTCTGACAGTGGTGGCCTTTAGCCTACATGGTGGTAGAAGGAGGCCGAGGTTGTGGCCCGAGGCCCAGCCAGGAGCACTGCTTTCAGAGCCTGCTCTTATGAGTCATTGGACATGCCATCCTTGAAGACTTTCAAGTCCATGCTTTAAGAAAAGTCCTCCTGCAGGGAGAAGGTGGAAGCGATTGGCTGTCTCCATCCTTTTCTTCATAAGTACGTCAACATCCGAGTAGTGTTCCGGAACCTTCCAGCTAATCATGCCAACTAAAGTTTTCAAGAATTTTCACTGGGAATGGTGGAACTACCCTCCCCCAACACTTGGTCATCCTTTGCTTAAAAACGTGATGGCCAGGCCAGTAGAAACATTTTAGAAGGTGATAGCGTGGTCAGTGATCCCTGAGGGCAAAGGCTAGCTCTGTCCCTAGCTTGGCCCAGCCGCTTCTGCAATGACCTTTTTCTCTCTCCATAGCTTTCTGACAGCTGCAAACTTTACTACCTACGGTTCTCCCATTCCCCCTGGTCTCCAGGGTTCCTCTTTGGCACCCCACTTCTCAATGGCAGGGGAGGCCTCCCATCCGAATCTCCCACACCTTGCCCCTGGGTAAACAAGCAGGAACACTCTTTTCAGGGCAGGCCCCCTTCTGTTTCTATTTGTTCTTGGCTGCAGAGTGAGCCCCACCTCCCTCCCACACCAACCCTGTCTAGGTGAGACGTTTGCTTGCCTAGCTGCCTGCTTTTTATTCACGGAGAAGAAAACTCCTTTCTTTCCTTAGGGGCTCTATCCAGGGCCAGCGTCTCTGCAGCGGGTCCTCCAGGGGCTGCCATTGAAGCCTTTGTGAATGTTGTTTCCTGGGGTGGTACACAACCTACGCAGCGGAACAGGGCAACCCTGGCTCCTAGTTACATGGGTCCTTTTCAGGCTTGTATATGGAGACTCAGGCTCAGAAGCTGGAAAGGGGGATGCCCCCCAGCAACCTCTCTACCCACCTTCGCTGGGCCTTTGCTTTCTGGGAGGCATGATATGGCTAAGCACGGGGCTTACGCTCAGTTCAGCCGCTCACTTGATACTTTATTCATTGACCGTTTTAGAGGTGGCAAAGATTGAACTCAGGGCCTTGTATATACTAGGTTTATCTCCATCCCTGGGTTTTTGTCGTTGTTGTTTGCATTTTAGACCAAGACTTGCTGTGTAGCTCAAGCCGGCCCTGAACTCACTTACTAGGTAGCTGAGACGATCCTCAAACTCTTGATCCTCCTGTCTCAGCTTCCTGAGTGTTGGGCTTGTAGGCATGCACCTCCACCCTCAAGCAAATGTTTTACCTTGTGAATGTCCCCTGATCTAGTGGAGCTGAGTCTCCAATCCGAAGCGGGGCGGGGGGGGGGGGGGGGGGGTGACGAGTCTTCGTCTCCTAGAGCAGAGGGTGCGTGCAGCTGCGCATGCGCGGCTCAGAGCGGGCGCCGGCTAAAGGACCACAGAGGTGCTTCTCCTAGAATAAAGCTGTCACCCGGCCCTACCTACGCCGTGGAGATGGTGCCTGAAGTAAAATGAGATGAGAAGCAGAGCCTTTCTGAGATGACAGTGGAAGTATCTCACAAGAATCCCAACTACTTTTATTTTTGTCTCTGTGCGTGAGAACTCAGCCCTCAGAAGCCCCTTTGCCTACGTGGGCCTCTGTGACCGATGGCATGTGTCAAGAAAGGTTTAACCAGGAGAGACAAGGCTCCCAGACAGGGTCAGGGGCCCTCGGCTAGCGGGCGGAATTAAATGAAAACCGAAGACGGCAGCAGCCCGTAGACAAATGAAACGAGACAAACTTGAAATGCGGTTTCTCCACAAGCCACGGCTCACGCTCCTGCCTCTCCCAACACTTTGCCTGGTGCTGCTGACCTGGCACAGGAACCGGGTGAAGTGCCAGAGGGGCAAGGCCTGTGCAGAGAAGTGACGAAGAGTTGACAAGCTCAGCGGGCACTTGGTCAGGAAGGCAGCCTAAAGTAGGTGATGTTCTCAGCCCAAAGGGGTCTCCCCACAGCAGGGCCAGTGTGAGCAGCATCCAGGAGCCACAAGCCAGGGGGCCGGGGGCCAAGGGGGCCAAGGGGTGGGAGAAGCAGCTGCTGCCAAGGACCAGGAAGAGGATATGGCCTCTTTCAGTGCCAGAAAAGGAGGGTGTGTGTGTGTGTCTCAATCTAAGGACACAGCCCTTAGCTCCTCAGTCAAAGCCAACAGTTTCTAGCCTGATTTTCTTCTGATAACAAAGGAGAGAGGCTGTTCGGGTCCCTGGCTTCTGTTCTCATGGGCTTCGGGTGTGAATTATCTCCGTTATGGTAGCTGAGTCCCATCTTCCTTCTTATGGACTGAGAGGCAAGTCAGAGTCCAGGAGAGCAAGGAGGTGGGGCTTCACAAGGCTGGAAACCAGCACAGCCCAGGAGCAGGGGCCCCACGTCTCGGGAGGCCATCTCTTCTTCCTTCTCATCTTCCAGGCCAGTGGGACCACCGTTGGCCTGGAGCACGGAAGGTGCCTGTGTTACAGCAGAGCTCCTTGACTGCAGTTTAGAGGGAGCTAAGAAGACACAGGCTGACTGTGGGCGAGGCTACGTGCCTGCTGCCCCTCACCCCACCCCCTATACTTCATCCCAGCAGTCCACGGGTCTCCTCCCAACACAGCCTTCCCCACCTACTTTCTACTGCCGAAGAGTCCTCAGGGGCTCCCTGGATCAGGGACCTTGTCCCCTTTTCTGCCACCTGTATCTGATCACCCAGCAGGTGTGAGAAAAGACTGGTGTCCGCCGGGGATGGTCACTTGTGGAGGCCCCCGGGACCCTCACCTGAGAGTAGCTCTCCCATTCTGCATGCCCCCCCCCCCGGGAGGCTGAGTAAGTGAAAGGGGAGCAGAGGCGAGGGGAGGGGAAGGAAGAGGGAAGACCTGACAAAAGAGGAAAACAAGAAGAAGGGGAAGGCAAGAAAAAGAAGATGCATGACTAGGGGGACCAGCTACCAGCATGGGCGGGCCCCTGTGCCTTCTTACATGCTAAAATCCCAAGCTGGTGATTTGAGGAGACTCATCTTCACCTGCACAGCTTCCTCAGCCCTCGGCCCCCCTCATCCTTCGTCTGAACTGTCCTCTTTACCTGGCTTCTGCCATCCCAGTCTTTCTTGGCTCCTCATAAACACACCGTTTTCCAAGAAGGTCCCTTGTCCGTGTGTCTAGGCCCATCTCAACGCAGTTGGTTTTAATTAGCTTCGGGAAGTAGACACCGAGCTCTTCCTTGTTGGCCAGGTGTGAAGTGGATAACTGAGGCCACGATGTGTGTGTGTGAGCTAAGTTAGGCAGAGCATGACCTTTGACCTCTTGTGGGATGGTCCCACAAACCCAGGAGAGCTGTGGGTATGCTTCCTGTCAGAGGGAAAGCCTGAAATGTGAAGAGCGAGCATTTACCACAGCTAGATGTTGCAGGGCTGGTATGGGAGTCTCCCTGTAGGCCCCTCTGCCCGCGTCCTCACCACACACACCCTGCTGCCCGGAAGACACCTCCCCAGGAACAGAGCTTCTTCCAGGCATTGCTTTTCTCCACTTCCACACATCTTGTTAAACATTTCACAATCAGAAAACATGGAAATTTTTTTTTCTAATAAGAAGGAAGAAACACTGCAAATTGAGAAAGCTTTGCCAGATAAGCCATCTGGTTTTTTATTTAATAACCATCCAAAGAGGTGGACAGCGCTCCCTCTGAGAAGGAGGTGCATTGTGGAGGGAATGGCAGCCGGATTCCCTCAAGTGCTGCTTCCTGTGGCAAGGTTGGGGTGGGGGATCAAAACAAAACTGTCAGAGCCTGGGGTTGGGGGAGTAGAAACAACCAGAGGTGCAGGAAGCTCAGCCAGTGTCACCCAGACGTCCCTGGGTGGTGCCACTTCTTCATCTCCCAGGCCTGGAAACAAAGAGCTAGATTTAGACATGCATTGGAAAGATTGGGCTGTCAAAGGGGGACATCCTTATATATCCAAATTCAAGTCAGTTCTTTAAAAAAAAAAAAAAAACAGTGCAGAGATGGCTCAGAGGTTAAGAACACTGTCCGTTCTTCCAAAGGTGCTGAGTTCAATTCCCAGCAACCACATGGTGGCTCACAACCATCTATAATGAGATCTGGTGCCCTTTTCTGGCATTTAGGCACACATGTGGGCAGAATATTGTATAAACAATAAATAAAATTAAGCCTTAAAACAAACAAACAAAAATGATCAGTGTTTTCTCTTTGAATAGGATGGGACCAGGGAGTGGCTTTCTGCTTGCATCATGGCAAGCGGTCTATAAGACTTCTGCTCAGCCTTTTATTTTACATTTGAAGATGTTTATAGAAGACTCTGTCTTTTGGGTAGGAATAAGCAGGAACGGCCCTGATGTCCCCTAAGGTGTTTACTTTTCAGCTAACATTGACTTTCAGCAACTTCTTGACATACTCCCCACATTACCCCCAGGGCCTCTGAGCAGAGACCTAGGTCTGTAGCCACAATGGCAGGCCTGGCATGCTGAGGGTATTTGATTCTTAGCGCCAAGTAGGGACCTGGACAAAGGCAGAAGTAAGGACTCCATGGCGTGTCTCTCCTTTAGCACTAGCTTCTTTGGCTCCCTCTGAGAAGCTGGCAGTATACAGTCACACACACACACACACACACACACACACACACACACACACAGTCTTGCCATTAGCTGGAGGCAGAGGCCCTGCTAAGCCAGTGATGATGCTGCCAGTCTCAGAGGCTACCTGCCCCATGCCCTTCCCTGCCTTGCCCACTGCAGCTGCTATGTCTAGCTGGGAACAGAGATCAGCTCCAGCCTTCACCGGTCCTCTCACTTGCTGGACTGAGCTGGTTTGGTCAGTCACTCATTGGGACTTTTTGTCACTTGCATGTAAAATTAGGGCATCGGTCCTCACTCTACCAATATAGTCTTGGCAGCTCGTGCCAGGGTTCTGTGACTAAATGGCCTGTCCCCTGTCATCTCCCATCCATTTGTTTAGCAAACATTCACTGAGTAGCAGGGATGTATCGGTTAAGGCACGTAAAAGTCCTAGCTTTTGCTCTGAAGGACTGAGGAATGCCTGGCGTACTCTTGGATTGGCCATTCCCCTGCTGCCAGTGACACTATGGTGGCCCAACCTGTGGCCGATGAAGCAGAAACAGAGAGACCAATTCGGCAGCCCCTCCATGGTCTGTGTGAGAGGACAAGGAAAGCCAGAATCCTCCTAGTCCGGGACTCTCCCTAAAGCAAAGCTGACAAGATTTGATGGAGCCAGAGAAGGTGCAGAAATCAGTGAGGCCTGGCAGTGCAGAGAGGCAGGGCTCTCCTGGACAGCACTCCCTGATGCCTGCTTTCCCTCCGGGTCTGTGCTGCTGTCCTTGGCACTAGGGCAGAGCCCCAGGTGGGAGGCTCCTTCCTAGGCAATCACACACCTCCATCTGTGTCACGCACAGAAGCCTGATAGCTCTTCCACACTCTGGTAAGAGAGGCAGGCCTGGAGTGATTAGGCTTGATTCCCCGGAGACAGAACCGGGACAGGATTTGCTCAAGGTCACAAAGCCATTAAGGTATGAAAGACAATCTTTGGGTGTTCCTCCAGTCCTGCCAAAGAAAATCTTACTCGAAAGACTGTCATGGCGTGGCAGCTACCAGTGTTTAGTGCTGCCAGGCACTGTTCTCATTCACTGAACAGGAACTCTGTGAACCAGTGTCTCCTTTTACTGGAAGACAGGGGACAATGTACTGCGTGTACTATGGGGAAGGACCAAGAATTTGTGGTCTGGCCCCAGAGCCTGTGTTTCATTTCGACGCCAAACAGGCCGGGGCCTTCCAGCAGGACAGAGCCAGAACAACAGCTGGATAGTGAGGGAGCCATATGGCGTCGTGGTCAGTGGAAGAACTCTGGCTACCAGGAAAACTTGAGCTAGGTCTCGTAGGATGAGATAAAGGGGATCCGTGGAGCCAGAGGCAGACGTGGTGGGACCGAGAGAGGTGTGCACAAGGCAATCTTGGAACACCTAGGATGGCCAGAGAGAGGGGCTTAGAAAGCACCGTGAAAGAGGGAAAAGAGGAAGGCCAGCTACTGAAGATGCCAAGGGGCAGGATGACTTGAGGAGGGCAGCGCAGTGGGGTCCAAGGTCACCCCTGAATAGATGCATGCTGTTGAGTTCTTCACCAGAGACCTGAGCAGGAGGATCCCAAAACTCAGTGCAGTGTCTGGCTATGAAAATCTGAGCATGAACTACAAGTTGAGGGCAGTCATCCATTTGGAGGGAGATCTGCAGAAGGTCTGGCTTGATTCTTGTGACATCCCAACAAACAAGCCAGCCCCAGGACAAATGGCTAGAGCCACCACGTCCCTCCAGTCCATATGGAAGGACTCCTCAAGAGAGTGTACTTGACACACGTGTCAAAACTCTTGCGGAGACAAAGGAAGACCTGCAATCGCTTCACTTGGGCTCCATTCCCACCACCCTGTTCTGGAACAGGTCGCAGCCAGTGACTCAAGAAGCTGGAGCTCTTATTAGTAATGGGAACCAACTCCAAGCTCGAGGAACTTGGCAACCGCTTTGACGAGAGTCAATCGGCCGAAGACTGCGGCTGGAGTCTCTCTAACATGCTCCCCCGGTATCTCCTTCAGGATGGTGCCGGAGCAGCAGAGAGAGAGAGAGAGAGCCATAGTCATGCCACAGACGTTTAGTGAGCACCTACTACACGATTGGTCTGGAGGTGGTACCCAGGAAAGGCTACGAAAAGAACTGTTACGTAACCGTAGGGTTAATAGGCCAATGGAACAGTACGAAGAACTCAGAAATAGCACCACATCCACACGGAGGAAGCACAGAAAGTCAGGGGGAGGAAAGCCAGTTTCAGATGAACTGCTGAGAGTCTCCTGACCTCGGGGAGGGAGGGGCTTCCTGAATACCACACAAAGTGCTAAGTGTAATGAAAGTGGAGAAACACATGTCCAAAATGTCCCTTAAAGGCGTCTCAAAGCAGGTACTGGCGCTTGTCTAACCTTGAGCTCTCGTGTTCTGGGTGGCCTGCCTTGTTAATTAAGCCTCTCGGAACATGTACTCAGACACACAGAGAGGTGGCTCCTTGCTGGCTTTAAATCCTGTTGAGGTGACGGTGGCAGTGAAGCATCTTACTTCATAAAAGATTGTCGCATGTATTCTTTTTCTCCTTGAGATTTTTGCTGTTTGCTTGCTTTTGAGACAAGGTCTTTGTCCCACACTGACCTTGAATAAGCTAAGTAGGTCAACTCTCAGTCCCCCTGCTCCAACCTGGGGTCTATAGGTGCATGCCACAGTCCAGTGATGTCTGTGCTGGATGTCAAGGCTTTGTGCATGTTAGACGTCTTAGTTAATGTCCTATTGATGTGAAGAGACACCATGACCAGGGCAACTTATAAAAGAAACTTGGGGGCTCGCTTACAGTTTCAGCATGCTAGTCCATGCCCGTCACGGCAGGGAACATGGTGGCAGCAGGCAGCTAGCCATGACACTGGAGCAGGTAGCAGAGAACTTACATCTGACCTGAAAGATAGGGGCAGCGAGGATGACTGTGTTTGATGTGGGCCTTTGAGACCTTAATGTCCGTCCCTGCATCCTCTAACGAGGCCACACCTCCTCCTCCTTCTCAAACAGTTCCACCAGCTGAGAACCAAGCATTAAAACATATGAGCCTGTGGGGGCTCTTCTCATCCAAACTGCCGTGCTAGGCAAGCACTCCTCAGCCTTTTGGTTGCTTTTATATTTTATGTGCATTGCTGCAAACATTTTAATATTTAATTATTTATTTGCTTGTTTTGTTTTGACATAGTATCTTGCTGTATAACTCAGGCTGGTTCCTGAACTCACTACAATCCTCCTGCCTCAGACTCTGGTGTGCTGAGATTGAAGCATGTACCTCAGACCCAGCCAGCTTCTGGCAGAGATTTTTAAGGTCTGTGTAATGCTAGCTCCCCTCAACTTCTCAGTGTCTGAAGGCATCTGACTTCCACGGTTCTGCCAGCGAATTCAGGTCCTTAAAAGTCGTGCATGGACTGTGCACTTTTGACAGCTTTCCTTTCGAGCACTGTCCGTTCACTTCCAGGGTGGAAGGTGAAATCTGGCTCCCTGTCTTCCCCTCTGCTCTTCCTGTCCCCAGTCCTTTTACAATCAGCCCTGTCTTATTTTGGTTAAACCCGAAATCAGTGTTTATGTTACTTAATGAAGACTAACTTGACTAAATTCATAGTTGGACCCTGTAGTAAATTTTGATCATTTTCTTTTCTCTGCAGAACTTCTCGTCTTCTCTAGAGTTGTGAGTTATTTGTTTAGTTTTATATGTACTTACCACTAGTTAAATCCCAAACTTTGCCATCTGTCTGAACTTCTTGTTGGGAAATTCAGACTTCTCGGGCTGTCTTTTAAAACTGTCTTCCTGTGACTGGGCCCAGAACCCCCCACCTTCGGGCTGGTCCCCCACAGCTGTAGCATGGTGCTCTGGTCTTTTCTCTTCTGTGGGGCAGACTGCTCTAGCCCTAGTCTTCTTTCTTCTTGCCTTTGGAGAACCCAACCCCACTGTGCTAGCTAGTTTTGACACAAGCTGAAGTCATCTGAGAGGAGGGAACCTTAATTGAGAAAACGCCTCCATGCTAGGCAGTGGTGGCACACGCCTTTAATCCCAGCACTCAGGAGGCAGAGGCAGGTGGATCTCTGAGTTTGAGGCCAGCCTGGTCTACAAAGTGAGTTCTAGGATAGCCAAGGCTTACATAGAGAAATCCTGCCTTGAAAAACCAAAATAAATAAATAACTTATTAAAAGAAACAAAACAACAACAAAAAAGCAGGAATGACAGGGCAATTAAAGTCATCTTCAACTGTCCCCAGGAGTTCCAGGTGCCCAGGGCCTTATTACAGGCAACAGTAGAAGGATGTTGCCACCACTGATGGTTTGGGACTGGGCTTGAGGGCAGTAGGCAGCGGCCATCTTGCTCCCTGGCTTCCTTGCTGCTGTGTTCCATCTTTTCAAGCTTCCTGCTCACCACAGACCTTCCCAGAGAGTCTGTATTCCAAGAGTCTACCAGGGAATCCAGAATTGCCTCCAAGCCTTCTGTTTGTCCAGGTCAGAAGGGGACTGAGCCCCTGTGCACATGTCCTAAACCTTCCTAATGGTAACAGAACTCTTTAGCAGCTCATGTTGTGGTGATCCCCCCACCAGCCATACAATAATTTTGTTGCTACTCCGTAACTGTAATTTTGCTACTGTTATGAGTCATAATGTAAATTTCTGATATAAGACTCCAAGGAATTGTGATCCACAGGTTGAAAACTGCTGTTCTAGAGCCTTGTCACGGGGGGGGGGGGGGGGGGGGGGGCTGTCTTTCACACTCAACTGATGCTTCAGTGCTGCCTTTGATTGTTTTCTATTGCTGTAATAACATAGCCTGAGGCAGGTAACTTATAGAATAAACAGTTTATTAGGGCTTATAGCTTTAGAGGGTCCAGCACGGCAGCAGGCAGCAGGCAGGCAGGGAGCAGGCAGGGAGGCAGCAGGCAGGGAGGCAGGGAGGCAGCAGGCAGCAGGCAGGCAGGCAGGCAGCAGGCAGGCAGGGAGCAGGCAGGCAGCAGGCAAGCAGGCAGGCAGGCAGCAGGCAGCAGGCAGGCAGGCAGGCAGCAGGCAGGCAGGCAGGCAGCAGGCAGCAGGCAGCAGGCAGCAGGCAGGCAGGCAGGCAGGCAGGCAGGCAGGCAGGCAGGCAGGCAGGCAGGCAGCAGGCAGGCAGGCAGCAGGCAGGCAGGCAGGCAGGCAGGCAGGCAGCAGGCAAGCAGGCAGCAGGCAGGCAGGCAGGCAGCAGGCAGGCAGGCAGGCAGCAGGCAGCAGGCAGCAGGCAGCAGGCAGGCAGGCAGGCAGCAGGCAGGCAGGCAGGCAGCAGGCAGGCAGGCAGGCAGGCAGGCAGCAGGCAGCAGGCAGCAGGCAGGCAGGCAGGCAGGCAGGCAGCAGGCAGGCAGGGAGCAGGCAGGCAGCAGGCAAGCAGGCAGGCAGGCAGCAGGCAGCAGGCGGGCAGGCAGGGAGGCAGCAGGCAGGTAGCAGGCGGGCAGGTAGGCATGGCACTGGAGCAGGAGCTGAGCTACAGTCACAGGACAGAGAGTGCTAACTAAAAATGAACCGTTTGAAACCTTAAACCTGACCCAGAGGGATACAGCTCCCACATGGCCACACTTCCTGTCTTAGGTAGCGTTACTATGTAATGAAACACCGCGATCAAGCAACTTGGGAAGGAAACGGTTAAAGGCTTATGTTTTATCACCACTGTTCATCACTAAAGGCAGACAGGACAGGAACTCAAATGAGACAGGATCCTTGGAGGCAGGAGGTGATGCAGAGGCCATGAAGGGAGTGCTGCATACTGGCTTGCTCACCGTGGCTTGCTCAGCCTGTTTCCTTACAGAACCCAGGGCCGCCAGGCCAGTGATGTCCCCATCTACAAACGGCTGGGCCCTCCCATTTCAATCACTAATTATGTAAATGTCCTACAGACTTGACTACAGTCCAACCCCATGGAAGCGTTTTCTCAATCGAGGCTCTCTCCTCTTTGGTGACACCGGCTTGTATCAAGTTGACATAAAACCATCCAAGACATTTCCTAATCCTTCCCAAACAGTTCCACCAACTAGGGACAATTAATCAAATATTTGAGCCTGCGGGGGAACATTCTCACTCAAAACATTGTGGGTGGGTTTGGAATTCCGGTCTCTCTTGACTAGAATTGCAGTTGGAAATTTTTTTCCTTTAGACTTTTTTTTCTTTTACTTTGTATTATGTGTATGAATATTTTGCCTGCATGCATGTGACGCCTGTGGAGGCCAGAAGAGGGCGCTGGATCCCTTGGACTGGAGTTACAGATAGCTGTGAGCCACCCAGTGGGTCCTGGGAACTGAACCTGGTTTCTCTGCAAGAGCAACAAGTGCACCTAACCACTAAGCCATCTCTCCGGCCTCATTTTCCTTGAGCTTTTTGACAGATGTATCCCAAGGCCTTCTAACTCCCAGTGTTTCAGGCAAGGGGCGGGGTGGGGAGTCAAAAGTCATTATAACTTGTGATTTCTCTACTTAGCTTTGACCTTTGCCTCTCCTGCTAACTCCTGGTCACAGACTCCCGTAGGCTCACTCTCTCGTTGGGAACTTCCACAGTAATGTGCCTTGCTCTGTGTGGGTCAATCTTTGTGCCGGCGGCTTTGGGAGAAGCTCGGTTCTTCAGTTCCGGGGAAGGTTTTGGATGATCTTCAGTGATGACCTCCGCCACTTCCCCCCACCCCCCACTTCCCCTACTCCGATTCCCCACTCCTCCAGTTCTTCCTTTCTGGAACTATTACCGGAACCAGCAGGCAGATTATCAATATTCTCATATATTTTTTTTTTTTTTAGACAGAGTTTCTTTGTGTAGCCTTGGCTGTCCTGGACTCACTTTGTAGACCAGGCTGGCCTCGAACTCACAGCGATCCGCCTGCCTCTACCTCCCGAGTGCTGGGACTAAAGGTGTGCGCCACCACCGCCCGGCTTCTATGTTCATTTTTAATTCTTTTTGTTTTCAGCCATTTGGAGACCCCGGTCAATTTCTCTTCTAGCTCCAATCAATTGGCTTCCCCTGGTACAGCACCCGATCTCTTTTTTCCTTCATTGAAAATAGACTTTTCTCATACAATGCACCCCGGCCACAGTTTCCCTGCCTCCATTCTTGCCTCCTAGGTGCAATGTCTTATTTTATCTCCCTTGCAATATTAATTTTTAGGTTCCTTCCCCACCCCGGCCCCTGACTAGCCCTGCCCAAGGGTTCTTTTCTGGGAATGAGCTGTTTGATCCTGATTCCTTTCCCTCTGTTTTCAGCAGCCAGTTTTGGTCTTTCTTTGTGCTTCAGGCTTTCTGCTGATGTCTAGAGGTTTCTGGTTGCTTGCTTTTTTTTTTTTTTTTTTTTTTTAAGTAAGGGACTACAGACTTAATTTTAAGATACCATGTAAATATAATGAGACAGCTCTCCAGCCATAGTCCTCGGTGGCTCTTACTTATTTTGTAATATTAGGTAGAGAAGAAAGACAAACAGACAGACAGACCGACAGACCATGGTCAGCCCTGAAGGGGAAAACCAGAAATTATAGTAAATACTCTTGAGCTGAAAGAAAAGCTTCATCTTTTCTTCCTCAACCCATAAAGAAAAACATGCAACTACTTTCTCCCCAAAATTCTCTATTGCAAAAAATAGCATGAGACTAGTACGTGTGTGTGACATGTGTAAACCACTTAAAACTGTGAATAGGCCTGGAGCTGCTCTCTCCCTCCCACAGCCCTGAATCACCAGCTGATTGCTCGCTCATCACTTCCTGTTGCTGAGTTGTTGGGCTCGGTCTCCATCACAGCTCTCCTGCCACATCAGAGCACCGGCCCCCAGCAGCAAGGCCAGACCAATTGATCTTGGCCTCTCTGTAGCCCAAGAGGATGGGGCAGCTGTCGGGCAGTGGGTGGTTTTGGTTTGTTTGTTCGTTCATTTTAATATATGCGGAATGAAAAAGAAACCCACAAAGGTATTTTAAAAATCATAGAAAAAGAGCAGTTACACATCATCCTTTAAACGTTCCATTTGTTTGCTTCCTTTGTTCTGTTTTTGAGACAAAGTCTTGGTATCTAGCCCTGGTTGTCCTGCAAGTCACTGTATAGATCAGGCTAGCCTCGAACTCGCAGAGCTCTGCCTGCCTCTGCATCTCAAGTGCTGAGAGTAAAGGCATGAGCCACCACACCTGGCTTGTCCCGTATGTAATTCCGCTTTGATCTCTAATCTCTGCACCCCCAAATTCATACACAGGTCAATTGGACAGTGTGGTGCTGAGGGCAGGCGACAGCTCAAGAACGCCAATGTGAGCTGTAAGATTTCTCAGTGAATGGCTTTGGGGTGCTGCAGGTCCAGCCAAGCCATATTATGTACACTACTGCGCTGCCACATACTAATCTCAGCCAGCTGGTCGGCATTAAAGACTCCCCACTGTTTCTCCAGGCACCTGCAAACACACTCTCTACCTGGGGCCCGGCCACTGTAGGTTTGTGGGCAGCTTCCTCGTGCTCAGATGGCAATGGCGAGGGTCTTGTGCCTTTGTCAGTGGCCTTAGGGTAGATTTTCTGTCCCAGTGTCACACGTGCTTTATCCTAAGCTTCACGACAGTCCTGAGAATGCCTTACTAGACTTTCCTCTGGTGTCATAAGTCCTACCTTTTCTGTCTGCCTTTCCCAATAGACACAGTTTCTGCTGGTATGTGCTGAGCACTTACTCTGGGCTCTGCACTGCACTGCGCTGCCGCCGCCCATGGGCTATGTAAATCTTTCCATTAGCAGATAGGGACACTGAGTCACGGAGGGATTTAAGTTTTTTGTCCACAGCCACAGAGTACAGTGCAGCTGGCACTGGAATGTACCCTGACGTCACTCACCCCTCCTGACTAAATCTGTGTTCTTAGACCTGACCCAAGCTTGCTCTCCAGAAAATCCTCTTCCTGGCTAGTCAGTCACACTGGCTGTGCCTCTGCAGTGTTTGCTTCTGCACCACTGGTTCACTGTGCAGGCACCATTAGTCTTCTTCTGTGTTCTTCCCTCACCACTGAATCTCGTGAGGTCACCAATCTCAGAGTCTAGTTTTGCAGTCGAGAGCCTGAGAGCTAGAACCGGTCATCTCCTCCCACCATGTAGGATGGGGCTGCAAACCACGGGCCTGGTGGGACAGGCAAGAGGGACAGCAGACATGTCAGAACTGGGGTGACGGGGTGAGGGTGGGTGGCACAGTGGTCCTAGAGGGAAGAGTGGGGTGCTAACCCTGAGCCTCTCCAGAACGGCCAGCCTGGGGGCATGAGCCTGGAAGAAGCAGCCAGCCAGGCTCCTAGGAGAGCAACAGAGCACAGCTTGGAATTGGAGGGAGCCTGTTTTAAAATAGGATGACAGGGCTGCAGAGATGGCTCAGCGGTTAAGAGCACTGGCTGCTCTTCCAGAGGGCCCAGGTTCAATTCCCAGAACCCACAAGGCAGCTCACAACCATCTGAAGCCCCAGTTCCAAAGGATCTGACACATTCACACAAACATACATTTAGGTAAAACACCAATGCATGTAAAAAAAAATGAATAAATTATTAAAAGAAACAAAACAGCAACAAAAAAAGCAGGGATGACAGGGCAATTAAAGTCATCTTCAACTGTCCCCAGGAGTTCCAGGTGCCCAGGGCCTTATTACAGGCAACAGTGGAAAGACGTCACCACCACTGATGGTTTGGGCCTGGGCTTGAGGGCAGTAGGCAGCGGGCAGCTGCAGCCATCTTGCTCCCTGGCTTCCTTGCTGCTGTGTTCCATCTTTTCAAGCTTCCTGCTCACCACAGACCTTCCCAGAGAGTCTGTATTCCCAGAGTCTACCAGGGAATCCAGAATTGCCTCCAAGCCTTCTGTTTGTCCAGGTCAGAAGGGGATTGAGCACACATGTCAGAGACCCCTGACTGTGAAGTTGGCTTCAAGATAGGCGCAAGCCATAATGGGCTCCTTCTACACACACAAGAGATGCCAGTCTTGGGATCTATCACTGTTGTTGGTGTGTGTGTGTGTTCATATGTGTGTATTTGTGTGTGTGTGTGAGAGAGAGAGAGAGAGAGAGGGAGAGAGAGAGAGAGAGAGAGAGAGAGGGAGGGAGGGAGGGAGGGAGGGAGGGAGGGAGAGGGAGAGGGAGAGGGAGAAGGAGAGGGAGAGAGAGAGAGAGAGAGATCTTCGGTCCAGGAGCCAGTGATTTCAGAGTAATCATATCCACGTACATTCAGAAGGTCAATTTAGAAGGAAATTTAAAATTTTATTCCTGCATGATTTCATCCGAAGCTATCCTACCAACAGTAAAAGGAAGTCTAACAACGTCTTCATTGCAAATGGTGACAACACATTTTGCTTTGGAGATGCAGCTGCTGCTGCAGGCAGGACCTGTGTGGGCTCGGACCTAGTGCCTTCAGGAGCCCAAAGAGAGATGTTGCACTGTCGCCATTGTGTCTTCCTCAACAAATATCCCATTCCTCCCCCTCTAGATAGCCTTCCACCACCTCTGCTTCCACATGTCATGGTTCCGCAGACTAACTCCTATCTTCCCTCGGCAGGTACCACGACCAGCAGGATGTCACTAGTAACTTCCTGGGTGCTATGTGGCTCATCTCCATCACGTTCCTTTCCATTGGTTATGGGGACATGGTGCCCCACACATACTGTGGGAAAGGTGTCTGTCTTCTCACTGGCATCATGGTGAGTACTGCCTCCGCCATGACCCCGCCCTCGAGCTGTTGGGAGAGCACAGAAGGGCCTTCTTGGGGAGGGAGAGGCAGGTGCTAGTCACCAGGCAGGCATACCGACCCCCCGCATGTCAAAAGGCAAGTGTGAACTGCACCATCCAAGTTTTCAAAGCCCACCCCCCCCAAGTGAGCTGGAGTTGGGTGCTGCTCCAACCCCCTCCCCCACAGCCCCCACCCCCTCCGCCTGCTCCACTCACTGCCAGCGAACATCAGGCTTGCTTCCTGCGTCACAGGTTCCACAGACCAGTTCTGATCAAGTTTAGCTGGGGCTCAGAAATAGAACACTGAGCCAGCCTGGACAGACTTGTGTCCTGGATGGGGTTGGCCGCTGGCTTGAGTCCTGGTTTGCCCACACGGCTCTGGGCCAACTCTTGACTTTCTCAGGCTTTGTCTTCCACACTGGCTATCTGACAAAGCCAACAGGTCTCTAGGCACCCAGCACCAAGGTCCACTTTTTCCCACCCTCAGCCAAATGCCTCAGGATCCAGGAGACTCTGGGACACACGTATTCCTACCTTTTGTTGGGCATGTGTGTGGGACGGTATGCGAGTTGGACAGAGGACATATATTTTCTCTATCACCTCACTGTGGCCTCTGGGCCAGTCATCCAGCTGTCCCCTATGGAGCCTGCACTCCCCTGGGTAAAATAAAACTGGGCACATGACTGCCCTCCTTACTGGCTTGTGAGCCCCAAGAAATAAGCGATGTGACAGTTCCGGGTAAGCAGTGAGAGTTGTATCTGTCCCCACTTTTGAAGCAACTGGAGCTGGGGAGTACTTTAGGGGTAGGACAGGCAGTGTCCCCCTTTGGTGTCCTATGTGGAGTCTTAGCATCAATGCCAGATTTCCATCCCTCAGCCCAGGTGAGACCTTCTTCTCGGAAGAGGAAAGTACCTTCAGAGAAGACATGCAGCTCTGTCTGGGGGGCATTGAGGCCGCTGCAGGGGAGACAGTGCAGATAGGACGCTTGAGACCTGGGTTCCAGTCTCCATGGCTGACCCTCCAGATCTCTCTGGGCGCTGTCTTGCTCTGCAGCCCACCCTGTTGCGTTGTATCGACACCTTCCTTTCAGGGCTCCTCTGGTCTTAGCCCCTTTGTCACTGCTCCAAGAAAGCAGGGCAGCTCCTCAGCTGAGGCAGTGACCTGGGTCCGCAGAAGGAATGGGCCCGGCTAGCCTCTGTCGAAGGAGGGCACACTGTCCCTCTCTCCTCGGTCTAGTGGCCATCAGAGCTGATGTGGGTCATAAGGAGCCAGCAGGCCACTAGGAGTAGAGGAGACCCCGGGGCTGTGGATGGCTAGCCACAGCCTCCTCTTCTTCCCAACTAGTAAGCAGGGCAGGCCCATGTGAGCAGGCAGCCTTGAAGCAGCTGGTACTGACAGAGGCATAGTGCCAGGCTGGAATAAAGCATGGTAAGTATAAGGTCTTAGAACAAACACCTCCCATCGTTTGGTAGGAGGTCTGTCTGGCGCGACTCCAACTGTCACCAGGAAACCAGGCAAAGAACCTTCCTACCAGAAAAGGGCGAAATGGCACCTGCTGCAGCTTTCCTCTTAGACTCCTGGAGTGGGCTTCGGGCCCCACCCCAGCTCTCAGGCAGGGTGCTCAGAGCCGAGCTGCCAAGAGGTGGACGAGAGCCTTGGTTATTTTTAAATGCCAGCCATTCTCCCTCTCAGCGTGAAGCTGTGCCGTGCCCCATCCAAGAAGCTGCTTGCACACGGGCCTACCGTTTCCCAGGCTCCCTGGCGTCATGTCTCCTGGCTTTTGCTCTAAAGCACAGAAGCCTTGACTAAAGGCCCAAGACCCTGCTTCTCTGTGGGCGGTGGTCCCCCTCAACGCCCCCCATCCTTCCCCACCGTGCTTCCAGCAGCTTTTGTGGCTGCCTGGGCCCACAGTGTTCCTTGTGGTTTGCAGTGGGATCCAAGCAGGAAGAGCCAGCAGGCAAGGGACCCCACACTGCTCTTCTGTATTAAAATTCTAGCACAGGCTTTTCCTGGGAGTGCTTTGCATAAAGCCCAGCTCTGGGGGAGTATAAGCCTTTGCCCACAAAGGCTTTGTTCACTGTCAGTGTCTTCACCCATACTAAATGCCACTCACTCTGGAAGCCTGGTGGCTCCCGCACCCCCACCCCCACTCAACGTGACTCTCCAGCTGAGTCACCCCACTAAGGCACACCCCTCCCCAACATGATGTATATCTCCTGATTATTATTCCAAAGGCCTTGACTAAAGGTAAGGCTTCCTGTTTGGTTACCATGGACACCATCAAGGCCAAGGCAAGGGCTGCACAGGAAGGGAAAGGGAAGGATTTAGTGTGCCTGCTGCAAATGGCCTTAATCATTGTTTTCCTTTGGCAATCCAGCAACTGCATAATTATCCACCATTAGGCAGGGCATATAGCTGTCTGGACAACTTGACACTGTTGGCACAGGCCTGGAGCACTTGAGAGTTCACTCATTAACACAAATCTACCTTGAGTTCCAGCATCTCCCCAGGAGGAATTTTTCAGGGCACTTTCCAACGTAGTTAATATCCAGCACCCAGAAGAGAAACAAGTTTTTTGGTTTTTTGTTTTTGTTTTTGTATTTTGCTCTGCTTCTGTGAGCATCAGAGGGAGCCTCAGTGTCCCCCAGAGACTTTGTGGTGGTGACTTCACGTCAGTGACTCCACTTCCCAGGTCTAGGTGCACCCTGCTCACCCTGATGTAGGCTATGGACAAACAGGCCTTGCACCTGCCCTGTGGGACGGTGAGCTTTCCCCAGCAGTGTCCTGTGATGTGCCTCTGCAGCTGATGGAGAAGAGGTGACACAAACCAAAGTGGCATTGGGAGCAGTGCAGGGAGGGCTCAGCCAGACATCTGCTTAGCGTCCTGTTCAGTGCAGCTCTCTGCAAACACCTGGTTTCAAAGCTGTTGATGGTAGTTTGGCTTTTCCGTGGGATCTGCCATGGCACCAGGTCGGCTGTAAATGCTCCAGGCTGCCCTCCTCTGTTTGTCATTTTCATTTATGTTTTATTTCCTTTTATGCCTCTTTAGTTAAGAACACCTCATACTCTCCCCTCTCACTCCCCCCTCCCGCCCCCACCCACCAAGCCCCTTGGGATACTTGTTTTTCCAATATCTAAGATTTTCCAGCTGGACATCTTTCTTGGAAACGAGAAGGGGGCGGGGGCTGGTGTGGAGCAGTTGGGGGCCAAATCTGTTGATGCCTTAGATCTGTTCACCCCCCCCCCCAGCATCCACCCCTTCCCTGATCAGTCTGTGTCCCCTGCTTACCTGTGTACCTTGTTGGAGGTGGGTCCTGTCAACCTCCGTGGGAACAGGACTTGGGTAGAGTTGACCTGAAGATTCCTGCTGATGACAGTGGATTCTGGTCTGAAGGCAGGAGGCTGAGTCCCATGCAGATTTGCTCCTCACTCTGGTCCCACAGAGGTCACTACAGCAGCCGCCACCTTTCCCAGCCCATCCCACCGCTCTCCCCACATGCCCCTCTGTCCCCTCTGTCCACCGGCCAACACTGAAACCGCACCAGGACACCATGAACTCCCACACTAGAGTTAAGCAGGTTGCTGGCGGTCCACCTGCCACACCAAGCCACATAACGGTCAAATCTCGCAAACACACCCAGGTGGATAATCCACCCTGAGGTCACTCTTCTAAAGCAAGACATATTTCCAAGGGAACACAAATCACGGCACTTCCTGGGTGTCCCCTAAAGGCTGAGCGTTCACCTCTGACCTTCCTCTTCTTTTTTCTCACGCTCATCAACTGTTCTTTTCCATCTTGTCCTCCATCTCCTTGCTCTCCTTTCTTCTTCACTCATCCTGGAAAGGGCCAGCAGCCTGGGGTTTGCGCTCCTCATGCCGTTCGCTGAGGGTTGTTGATGTTTGGTCCCCCATTCATTCATTCACAAAGCTGCCTCTTGATAGGCATGACTCGCTCTGGCATCATCATTTATGATCTCCATAGTTACATCCAGGCAATGGACTATCTAAAGGAGAGCAAAAGGTGCAGGCTGGGAAGACGGAACATTGGCTAAAGGCGTAATAACAAGCCTGATGACCGGAGTTCACGCCCCAGGACCCGCAGGTAGAAGGAGAGAACTGACTTGTTCCCTGTGGTTCTCTGACCTCCACATGTGAACCTTGGTGTGTGTGCCCATACACACACGCACACACACACGCATATAATTAAACTTAATACATTTTTATTAAAATCATGCGTATCCACTGAAGTTGGAATGATGCTAGGATGATGGCATCCTCCAGAGAAAAATCTATGAGGGAGTGTTTACATTTTTAGGTTGAATAAAATTGGGCTCTGGGATTTAGGCTACTTTGCTCTTTGCTGCATCCAAAAAAAAAAAAAAAGTATTTCTCCTGTAAGATGGGTAGCTCCTCAGTTAACGCACTGCACTTCCTATCAGTGTCTCCGTAGTCAGCCAGCCTGGCTGTGGGCAGGGGTTGGAGCCTCCTGAATAGACCCCCAGCAACTGGGCCATGACCAATTGTTTTGATGATTTTCCCCAAGATCCGTGTAGCAAAAGGGAGACTCACTCTTCCGATGTCACACCCCAGCATTCCAGGGTGATTTAAGTGGGGTTATTTCTGGACCTAGGGGAACCTGGGGAGAACCCTCTCCCTCTGATGTTCCATTTTTAATGCTGGGACACATCCTTCTTTTTGAATGTTCCGCATAAAGGAGACAGATGACGCTGGCTTTGCTTAGGGGTGGGGACATGTATCCCCCCCCCCACCATGTCCAGGACAGTTTCTTTTAAGCTATTTTTGCTTTTTGACAGCCTGGCTAAATTGATTACAGCTACAGACTGAGCTGTCCAATTGCCCACATTCTCTGAAAATTGGGCACAAAGTCTCCAGCAAGTCACAGATGCCAAGAAAACGCAGCTATCCCCAAACAGACTAGGAAAATGGGGCCAGAAAAGAAAAGTTCACAGACTGGGCACTGTGCTTGGATTGGGTGGCCGGTGGAATGGACAGAGCATCACGTGGCTGTGTTAATGGGACCCTTGCAGAGAGCTAGGAGAAAGCACTGTCACTTTCCACACCCGCATCTCACACAGGATGGCCTTCATCGGCAGGAAGATGGCCTTCGGAGGCACTGCGAAATACATTTGTCCCAAGTCAGCTATCGACTGTGGCATTTCTGAGAAATATTCTCATTTGTCACACATAGTATAAAGCCCAAAGCATAAATCCCAGTAGGTGGATTCCTTCATCCCAGCATCTCAAACTGCTAACCTGGGCTCTGTGCTTTCCTTTGTGGCACAGGGGGGACCTGAGTCCTCCACCTCTCTCCATAGGTGCTAGATAGAGTGGTACCCCTGTTTAGAGAGAGGGCAGTGGTCTGTGAGCAGAGTCCAGGGATGGCTTCCATGGGCCACTAGAGAACCAAGCAAAGGGATTCTGTCTTCCTCCCTCAGGACTCACAGGCCACCAAGCAGCATGGAGGAGAGTTTTGTAAAACAGAGACACACCACTTTCCTGTCCCTGCTCTCTGCTCAGGCAGTCACGTGCAGGACAGGCAGCCCCGCTGTTCTGTGGCTCAGCTAAGGCCTGCTGCTTGGCTCCTCGCTGCTGTGCTCTCCTGTCATGGTTGGGCTACCTGAGCAGACTAGGAACATTATTCTGGAAAGGCTGAGGGTGTTCTTCCGGGTCACTTAAATCCTGGCCGCAGACAGAAGCGTTGTCACCTTTAAAATCCCCTGGGTTTCTGAATGCATGAGGCTCCTTCTGAAAGCTGGTCCCTTGTGCTGAGTCATACATAGCCTAGAGCCTCAAGGAGAAAGATCCACAAGTGGGTCAGGCACTGTAGTCGGTGCCCATCAAAGTGTTCCCTGTGGAAAGCCATATTCATCTTTGGCCTCTTTATCTGGCTATTTTTCTGGACTCTCAGTCTCCAGGTGTGGCTTGCATGCAGCAATCCACATGAGGGGTTCTTTCCCCTAGGCCTGCTGGTGTGAACTTGGGACACATGAGACAGATAGACAGACAGGGAGGGCCTCCTGTCTGTCACCTGCTACACTGCACAGGAGCCTGACTACCCAAGGGTTTAACTCACCCAAAGACTCTTTCTAGCTATACAACTGACCATAGAACTGGCCAGTTCTATGAAGAATCATCCCCTGCAGGTCATCCGGGGTCACAAGGCAAAAAGCATTGCAGACCCCTTCTTTGGTGGGGATACCAGGGTGCAAGCAAGGTTTCGGCAAGCTTTATACCACGTCTTGCCCAGTCAGACTTGGAGTTTATACTAGTCCCTTGAAATGCCCACAGTGAGCCTGGGTGGGGCACACCGAGTCTCGTGCTTTGCCTCCTAACTGTGTGTTCTTTCTCTCTCTCTTTCCCGGGGCCCTCGGATGTCCTCTGGCAGGGTGCAGGCTGCACTGCCCTTGTGGTGGCTGTGGTTGCCCGAAAGCTCGAACTCACCAAAGCAGAGAAGCACGTTCATAACTTCATGATGGACACTCAGCTCACCAAGCGGGTAAGACGCCGCATGCCCGTGCCAGCGTGTAGGTTCACAGCTGACATGAGAGCTGGTCGGAAAGCGATCGGACAGCAGGCGCGGCTTAGCAATCCTCCTCTGAGTGCAGAGTTCGGAGAGCCCCAGCCCAGGCTCTCAGCCCCTACTCGATGCCTGAATCCCAGCAAACCAGGCGAGCCCACCGTTATGTCACTGCATGCTTCAAGCAACCAAATAATTTTCCTGGTAATTAGATCAATAGCACATGGCGAAAGAAGCTGCCTCCCTGCCTGACGGGGTCAAAGCAATCACCCAGCGCGGCGCTATGTTTCTGTCTATGCTCAAATAGTTTCATGATTCTCACTGAGGGGAGTAGAGGGTCTTAAAATTATACTGGAGATATATCTAAATCCAATCCCTTTTAAAAGTCATTTAAAGACATTATTCCAGTAAAGTCCACACCCCCCAAACATTGTTGCTCATCAAAATGTCACCATCCGGTTTTCTCCTTTTGGGCTGTCTGGATAACGGCTCTCACTTGCGTCCTTATGAAGGCAGCCTAGGGAAGAGGAGAAACTAAAAACGCAGGAATGGGGTGATCAGCTGCTGCCCAGATACTCCCACTGAATTGTTTGAGAAAAGGAGGCCCATTTTAAAGCAGGCACAGCGATCCCAGGACGCAAAAGGCTGAGGCAGGAGGACTCCCACAGATATGAAGCCAGCCTGGGCCACCTAGCAAACGCTGCCTTAAAACAAAATAAAAAACAAGCAAAACTTAATAAGGCCCCTTTAGAACAGGAATTTTTAAAAAATGCTTTCTGGACAACAAGAGGCCCTGCTAACTAGGTAGGAGCTATTTCTTTAAGGACAGCTTTCAAGCAAGATTCTTGAAACAAATCGCAGCCCAAGGAAGGTCAGGTGTGCGACCTCCTAAGAAGCTGGCCTTTCTCAAGGGAAGCACTAGGACCTTGTGCCTTCTGCAGGCTCGGGCCCCAGGGAAACTACTTCAAGGGGACAGGAATCCACCAGCAAGCCCAAAGGCTCAGTTGGGGATTTGAATGCCAGAGAAACACTTCTGTGATTAATGTTTCAAAGCCATAAAAATGTGTTAGAAATCGAGACAGGCAAGGAAGACAGAACAAAGAGAGAGAGACCTGAGAAGGAGCAGGCGGGCCCTCGGGGATGCTGGCTCGGAGTGTGTGGTTGTCAAGGCCTCTCAACTTCTCAGCAGAATTATTTATGGCATTTGATTGTTGGGTCTTTGATTGGGGGCCGGGGGGGGTGCAGTTCTTTAAAGAGCTTGCCACGGATAGGAACCTGTACAAGCAAATCTTGCCATATCATTGGCACACAGACCCCAAGAGCATCGCGGCCCCGGGCCACCAGCCAGACAAAAGAAAACAGGGAGCTCCAACATGACAGCACGTGACACTGTCACCGTCCAGCACTCACACCAAATGCTGTGCGGACCCTTGTCCTCAGCTGCCTCTCCAAGCCACAGCCAGACTCCACCGCAGCTAGGGGAAGGCTAGGGGGCGTGAACTGTCTCCGTGCAAGTGTCACCCTGAGTCAACTCAGCTCGCTGCTTTGAAGCCCCCTAATCCCCCACACCCTGCAAGCAAGGGGAGAGAGGTTTTTGTCTCCCAGCTCTTCTCAGAGGCTGTTGGCTGAGAACAGAAACATTAACATTCTCTGTTTACTCTGGCGGCTTTTTAAAGCCAAGAGTATACTTTGTTTTTTTCATGCTTTTCCTTTTGTCCTTTCCATTCTTTGCCCAGTAAATCAGACACTGGAGGAAAATAAAGCCAAGGAAAGCCGGCTCTCTCATGGGCCAGGAAAATAAGCACATTTTTCTTTCTGCTCTATAATTGGAGAAAGAGATGAGGTAGTGGTTGCTAATTTCAGTCTTTCAAAAATAATTCACTAAAACCCTCTTCAAGTCCACTTACTTTTGGAGGAACGGGCTGAAAATCAAATCCACGGGGATTTATTGCTCACAGATGAGCACAAGGTGCCTTCTTAATTCAATAACCATCTCACTTTCCTCAGAACATTTAAATCTGCTGAAACGCCCCTTTAATATCTTATATCTTTTCCCAGAGAAGTAAACACAAAAGGCACGGTTCCCACAGAGGGCCATTGAAAGCTGGCACACACGGAGACTTTACAAAGGTCCTCTTGTGCAACCTTGACCAACCTGTAGCTGGCCGTGACCCCTGGCCGCTTGGCAAGCCCAGGGGGTCCTGATTTGTCCTTGACCCTTTCCAAACAGCTTGTGCGTCCAGCCAGAATGACGCAGGGGGCAAAGAGATGTGAAGCTCAGGTCTGTTCCCATGACTCCAGGGAATTCTCAGAGAAAGGTCCAGTGTGACAGAGCTGCCGCGGCCTGTAGCCACTCGGTAGTGGGTGCTTAATGGGCTTCCCTGATAAACGTACCTCCTTGCAAGTACATGCCGTATTAACCCCTCAAACACCTAAGCAGAATGGAAACATGAGCCGTAGTCTGCGAATCACAGAAACACGAGTCATCCCAATGTTAACTCATCTGGTCTAGCTTAAGCCCTTCAACGTTTTCAGGTAGCACCAGGCTCTTGGCATCTGGTTACTCACGGACAACAGAGGCAGCCTGGGAGCGTGGAGGATCGACTCGCTTCTGATTTTCCCAAACCCAGTGCCAGTGTCTCCTTTCACCTGACTAACTTTTCAACCTCGGTGGCAATGTCACTTCTGTATTTAGTGGGATCACATCTTCGCACACTGACTTTGCAGTCGCTGCTACTGCTGATCTATAATTATAACTTTTTGACGGTCCCTGGGCTACTTGAAAATGTCTACTGAAGTGGCACATAGCATCACTGTACACGCACGGGAGAAACGCCCATGCACCTCAGTGACTCCCGACTCAGACCTGTGGTTGGCTCTCTGATCAATTGGATAAGTGTGTGCTGCTGACTTGGGGTGGCCTCTTTCTCCATGCAGAAGGGTTCCTCTTCCCCTCCCCAGCTACAGTCTCATCAAACTACATTTCCCGTGAAATCAGTGAGTCAAGCCAAACCCAGCAGCCCTGAACTACTTCCGGCTCCTGACTCCCCCAGAGCTGCTTACAAACACCACTGTTCCCTCCAGTGTCTAGGCCCAAACACAGTTCCACTTCTGACTGGCCTATACCTTGCAGGCCGCAGGGCCCCACCTCTCATTTAGCTGCTCCCTCCGAGGCTCATCTTGCCCCATCGATGTAACACCCTCTTCCTAGCTTCCCTGCCCTGAAAATCTGATCACCCTGCGTCCACTTGGGGGCCTCCCAGTCTCCCTGCATGTTGCTTCCTTCCCCTTGGATCCCCTTAGACCTAATTTTACCCTGCATATACACCACTGCCGCACTCAAAACCCTGGGGCAGCCCCAGAACCTACTGAACAGTCCTAAATAGTACTTGGACTCTGAGAAAATGTCAAAGGCTGGGGGGGGGGTGGGGGGGGTGGCGGGTGGAAATGTCTCCAGCAGGCTTATTCAAAGACTTGCTCTTAGCAGCAGTGTTTTCCAGGGGGACATAATAGTCGTCACTGTTCTGCAGACATGGAAGGCTAAGAGGCTCTAGGCGGATGGCACATGGCTCCGTGGCTCATGAGTAGGTCCCCAGAAGGAGCCTCTTTCTCTGTAGCGTTCCTTAGGCAATCAATCCTGCTATCGCCCGTAGGGAATGCTAATTTTCCCAGAAGAGGATCACAAGTGACATTCCCACAAAGGCCATGACCCGGAGAGACTGGGCATGGCCTTTCTTTCCCAACAATAGTGGCAATGCAGGGTTTCAGAAGAGGAAAGGTTCCGAGGTTGAGCAGGTCCAAACTGGATGTGAAGGCTCGGGTCCAGAGAGAGGCAAGGGGGCGATGGCCAGCATGTGCAGCTAGCTAGCGCCTGTCAAGGATCCTGTTTGTCCACAGGAAGCAGCATCCCTCCAGCCCCCACCCAATATGGTCAGTTCCTTGGGTTTTGTGTGGTGGTTAAGGACCCAGGCTTGTGGGGGGGAAGAACTAGTCTGAGTCGGCACCAGCAGAGGGGTCGCATTAATAGCACCGCGAACGAATGACTTGCCACTCATCACCAAGTTGCTCGGGGAGAGCCATGAGAACAACCTGATGTGTATTGGAAAAGTAATATCAATAAATGACAATAGATGGCTCAACCGGAAAAGGTATTTGCCACCGAGCCTGTTGACCTAAGTTTGATCTCTGAGATGCACATGATGGAAGGAAAGAACTGATTTTTGAAAGTTGTCCTCTGACCCCCACACATGCACTGCGCTGCACACGCCACCCCCACACATGCACTGCGCTGCACACGCCACCCCCACACATGCACTGCGCTGCACACGCCACCCCCACACATGCACTGCGCTGCACACGCCACCCCCACAATAAACAGATACATGTAACAACATAAATATTGTTAAAAACAACAACGACAAAGTAACTGTGAATTGAAATGCGCCACAATGAGGCTTCGTGCTGAATGTTCCATATGTATTCTCACGTAATCAACACAGGAGCCCATCTCAAAGGTGAATAGCACGTGCAAGACCCTAGCGCTCAACCGCATACTTCCTCACCGAAAGATTATAAATCCCATGACAGCAAGAATGCTCTTGGCCCACCAGGAGTGGGAGCATTACATTGCAATCCCAAGGGGCTGAGGCAGAAGGATTCTGAGTCTGAAGTCCATCTGGGCTGATAGTAAGTTCAAGGTTGGTCTAGGATACATAGTGAGACCCAGTTTAAAAAAAAAAAAAAAAAAAGACATTATTGGGCCGGGCGTGGTGGCACACGCCTTTAATCCCAGCACTCAGGAGGCAGAGGCAGGAGGATTGCTTTGAGTTCGAGGCCAGCCTGGTCTGCAGAGTGAGTCTAGAACAGCCAAGGCTACACAGAGAAACACTGTCTTGAAAACCAAAAAAAACAAAAAACAAAAAAAAAAAAAACCATTATTGATTTGTTGATGTTTATACTCTCACTTTCTAGATCAGTGCTTCATCATAGGTACCTGTTAATATTTGCTAGCTGTCCTTCAAACGGATGGAGAAAGTAAGTCTCAGAGGACTCAGACCCACAGTGGAGCTAACAACCCACCCACTTACCACGCTCACGTGGAGGTTAGTACGAGAAATAATGCAGACGCTAGTGCTCTGCAGAGCCCAGCACAGGGCTCAGGAGGGCTTACCTCACACTTATGTGGGAGACCTTCATTGGACATATTTCTTCCCCAGGCTCATTAGTGCAAAGAGTCCTTCCTAGCTAGTGACACACTCCTTTAATCCCAGCACTCAGGAGACAGGGGCAGCTGGAGCTTTGTGAGTTTGAGGCCAGCCTGGCCTACAGAACAAGTTCTAGGCCTCTCAGGCCTGGATAGTGAGACTGTCCCAAAACAAAGAAAAAAAAGTCCTTCCTATAGTATATAGTACACGGTCAGAGTGAAAACAGCAATGTGGCGGGGGGGTGGGGGGGAGGGGGGTGGGGGGGTGGGGGGGAGAGTCTATAGACTCAGTGAACACAATCAGCCTGTGTGCTTACGGGTCTTGAAGGCAGAGAGCTGGACGCTCACACACAAGAGATCCTTACTGAGCCATCTTCAACGACATCTCAGGCCAGCCCGACAGAGCCAACCTTGAGCAGTAGCCAATCCTTGCCAGTTCACTGGTCCCCTCCCGAGCCTGCATCCTGGGAACTTCTTTTAGGTGTCGCATCTTTGTTCATCAGGAGAGTTCAGAGGACACATAAGTCCTCATCAGGGAAAGGTCTTCTGCCCCGAGGAGGCTTAACAGGCCCCCAGGAGGGCCTGAAATGGTGCTGTCTTCTCAACCGTGCATGGAGCCAGGCGCCACGTGAAGCGGAGGGAGACTCGGGAGATCCAAGTGCGGCTAAAAGCCTATTGCTTTTTCCCTTGCAGGTATTGATCTGCTTAGCTTTGTGCCAGGCTGTTTGCTAGCAATTAATTTCAGGTGGTGCAATGGCTTGCGTTCACCATTACTTTCCTGAATGCTCAGGGGCCTCCCTCTCAAACCCATAAAGTTGATGTGATGCTTCTCGGCCACCCGCCCAAAACCATGACTTCAGGGTCTTTCATCTAGGCTGGAGCTAAAGGCAAGACCTAAAGTCTGTGTTCTGTCAAGTTGCTGAATGAGAGCCAGAGCGTTTTTAAAAAGAAAGACAAAAAAACAAACCAATGTCCTTCCCAGTTCCTTGATTCTGGGAAAGAGGAAATGGTTCTGTTTGAGTTCAGATGCGAACCAGACCTGCCTTCCTTCAGACCATATGGGAGTCGTATGCACCTCTTGGACCTGGCTCTTGCTTAGACTTGGCCATTAGCTCTCTGTGTGAATCGGGCCTTTCATCCCATCTCTGAAGCCATTTCCTTCTATTTTAAGTGGGGATAATAATAGCTAATACCTGTCTGACACCCTAAAATTTATACAGTGCTCAAATCCACATTGACTGTTCGCCATTGGTAAGCTGATGGGCTGAGGCTATGTAAAACTCAAGGTGGTGTTACCCCTGTCTGAGGATGTCACGACGTCATGCACAGCAAACAGTCAAACCTGGACAGGGAAGCCTGGCTAAAGTCAGCTGTTCCCTCCACATATCAGCAGTGCCTCACAAATGTGTGTGTGTATGTGTGTGTGTGTGTGTGTGTGTGTGCATGGATGGAGGTGTGTGTGCATGTGTGTGTGCCTGACCATGGGTGTGCATATATGCGTGTGTGTGTGTGTGTGTGTGTGTGTGTGTGTGTGCATGGATGGAGGTGTGTGTGCCTGACCATGGGTGTGCATATATGCGTGTGTGTGTGTGTGTGTGTGTGTGTGTTAGGCCAAGATGTCATCCCTTCATGTTATAGATAATTAAGCATTTGTTCCTAAAGTGCTTCACGATGCATAGGGTCTATAGGCTTTCTCACTTCAAATGTTTGTTGGCAGGATACAGAGACCATTGTCAAAGGTTTGTGAGTTTTTCTATTCTGTGGCTCTATCACCATTTCTAAAAGGGACTTTGTGACTAGTGCCCTGCCTATCTTTGTAAAGGCTTGGGCCGGCTTCTTCCCCTCCTAGAGGCCACGTCCCCATGGAAACCAAAGAGATCCTTCATCAAATTGCCCATCCCTTTAAAGAACAACAGCAGCATTTTCTCTGCTGGGAGACAGCCCTCCCAGAGCCAAGCCCAGAGCCCATCATCCGCTTGGCTTGCTCCTCCTCGCTAGCCAGACACTGGTGATCTCTAGCCTTAACTCAGTACTGCCTGCTCACTGTCAAACAAAGTGGCAGAGGTGGCCGACACAACTGTTTAAAACCATTTCCATTGTAGATTTTTTTACTGAACAACAACAACAAAAGTAATCTTTATGTCACTTAGGCATTTCTGAGAAGACTTAGATGTTCTTTTAAAAAAAAATCTCATCAGCGCCAATGGAGAATATAACCCAGTCTTAGTAATAGGATTTTTTAAACACGCACAAGTTATCAGCCTGCAGAGCAATGTTTCCTGGGCCTTCCCACACGTCTCAGCATTGTTAGCAGTGCCCCATCTGTTGGTGTCAGTCTTAAGAAGCCGGTCTGTAATCTCTGATTTTATTAAAATCCTATCTGGCAAGTCACCTGATCTCCTCTAGGATGGTGTTCCTCACTTCTGGGTCCTGACCCTGTGGTCCTTTGCCAGTGTGCACAGCTGACAGAAACGGAGACGGCTAACCAAAAATACATGTGCTTAATAAGAAGTGTTTTCTCTTGTTCTTGCTGCTAATCGCTGAAGATGTCTGTGTTTGGATTAAAACTTTGTCCCCTGCCATCTGGATGCCATCGATACGTCTCAGTTCAGCCATGAGCTGGATGATATCAGTGGTTTCCATGTCAACAGATGACAGAGTTGCATGTGGAACTGTGTGACTACAGTGCCCCGGGAAGCCAGCCCTGGGAAGAAGGCAGCTGTGTTCTGGCACCAAAGTATCTTCCCTGATGCTCAGATATCACTGAGATGGTTTCAGCTTTGTGCCAGTTACATTTACATGTGGAAGTCGCAGCGCACAATCTTTGGCCACTTGGGAAAGGAACGGTGGCCCTGGTGGTACCTAAAGCACTACAGTTTGTAGGAAAGACGTTTCCTCAAAGACATCTTTTTGAATCACCACTTGGTAGGAAGCCTGTTACTCACGAGTGAAGTGTGGCACCCTGATTGTGAGGGCACTGGCAGAATGTATTTATTGATCCAAATTGTACCCCAGACTTCAAGGACTCACTAAGCAGCCTGTCTAAATATAGCATCAGCAACAGTAGCCGAGAGGCGGCCATGAAACCATTAAGGAGGAGGAGAAATGCCCCTCAACTCCAAGCTTTCGTCTACTGCGTCAGTCACAAGATTAATAAAAGATAGGTTTTAATCATCTTTTCTTGGAGTTTTATGATCTTGAAGAAGGAAATAGATCTCTGAAGGACCCTTTTCTCAGGAAGTAGATGGCAGCCATGCGTGCAAACAAAATATGTTGCACGGAGCCAGGAATTTACCTGACAGCACCTTGTTTCTTTTTCCATAGATCAAGAACGCTGCCGCCAATGTCCTCCGGGAAACGTGGCTAATCTATAAACATACAAAGCTGCTAAAGAAGATTGACCATGCCAAAGTCAGGAAACACCAGAGGAAGTTCCTCCAAGCTATCCACCAGTGAGTACCAGAGCAGTGCGCCCTGCAGCTAGGCCAAACGCGGGAAACCGGGGCTCCTGCTGCAGCTTCTCAAACTAGGGAGATGGGGGAGAAATCCACGCTGCTCTGCCGTCTCCCTCGCCGTCAGGCAGTGGGCAGACTGCCGAGGAAGGTAATCATCAGAGCAAGGGCCGAAAGGCACTCATGCTACCCAGACACACATGCACACGCATGTGCACTGACGCACATGGACACACACACAGGCACATACACACATATGTACCTGATACACATCAGAGGCAGAGACACACATGGACACACACACAGAGACGCACATATGCACACACATGGATACGCACAGAGAGACACACATATGCACACACACAGACACATACACACATATGTACACACACACCTGATACACATCAGAGGCAGAGAGACACACATGAACACACACAGAGACACACATATGCACACACACAGACACACATGCACACCCACACAGACACTTGAACAGATGTAAATATTTACACATACACACATATATACAAACATACACATGCATAGACACATACACATATGCACAGAAAAACCCACATACATACAGACCCACATGACTTCACACATGTACGTGTATACACATACAAACTGCAACTCATTAGTTCCTTTCATGATAGAGGAATAAGTTTGGTTTTGTTTTGTTTTTAAGTGTAGAGAAAAGCTGGGTATAGTGGCTCATGATTATAATCAAACTCAGGAGGCTGGAGGATCACCATGAGTTGGAAGCCATCTTGGACTATAAATTCAGTTTGAGGCCAGTCTGGGCTACAAATTGAGACCCTGCCCACCCCCAAATAAATACATAAGTAAATAAATAAATAAATAGTGCAGAGAAGCAAAGGAAAAAACTTTGTTCTGAGGAGCCTGGAAGGCTAGGAAGCAGAATTGGAGGTGATAAAACATCCCAGACGAAGGCAGAGGGAACGGTGAAAGGAAGTGACCAAGGTGAGCATGCATGGCGACAAGAGTTCGCTTTCTTGGGCTCCTGAGAAGTCTAACTGTGTCAGCTACTTCCTGTGTTCACGATCCCAGTGCTAAGTTCCAGGCTTGGGGACAGTGAAGGGCTAATGCTTAGCATGGACTTGAACCGACTGTCCCAACTCTTCCCCACAGACTGAGGGGTGTCAAGATGGAGCAAAGGAAGCTGAGTGACCAAGCCAACACCCTGGTGGACCTTTCCAAGGTGAGTGGCATCCAGGATAGACCCCGCCCACAGCACACAGCGCAGGACCAGGAAGGCAAAGGTGGCTCCCTCCCTCTCTTTGGTTGCCGAATGTCTAGGTTCAAGTTTTTTACATTTGTAATCTACCAGCGTGTCCCGCCTTTTAACACTTGGCATTTGTTTCTTAAGTTAAGTAGCTCAGGTTTGTCTTTGCTCGTAAGTAATTAGCTAACCCGGTTCGTGCATTGAGGGACTTCTAAAGAGGAGAGGACGTCACACAAGGAAGTGCCTTAGTGAAGCAAATGGGACCAGGGCCATGAGGATGGCCTGGCTTATACTTGACACAGTTCTTCCAATTTGTTGTTATACTAGGAAATTCATTTTCCTATCTTCTAATTACAGCCCAGGTTTTCCCGACCTCAAATTGATGGTGCTGTGTGTGTGTGTGTGTGTGTGTGTGTGTGTGCGCGCGCGCGCGCGCATGTGTGTCTCATAACAGGCAGACAGCTGACAGTGACCATGGAGACCCTGAGAACCTAAGGTCTTAAGGCCCAATATGATATTGTTATCCAGTGTTTTCCTGCATTTCCTGTCATAAACACCACAGACAGACTCTCTTCTTGAAAATCAGTCCCGTGGGCAGAGCTGAGCGTGGGCAATCTGACCAGGAGGGCTCCCAACCCCCGACTGCCTTCTGATAAAAATTATATAGCAAGTGCGCGGCCCAGGGCTGAGCTGGCAGAACATTCCAGCAGATGTCAGTTGTAATAGAACTGTGTTCCCTGGGAAAGCAAAGGAAAACCCCTCAGGCCAATTAGGCGCCCTTTGAAAAGAGTCTGTAGGCAGAAATTACTGGTTGCTGGGCCATGTGCAGGCTCTTGGTTCAATAGAGGGAATCAAGTCAAAGAAAGGACCTCCTGTGCCCCTGAGGACTTCAGTCACAGCCAGGGAGTCACCCACAGACCCATGTACCACTGGAAGAGGCATTCAGGTATAGTTTGGGGTTTCCCAGAACCCAGTGTGGGAGGGGCTGAATGGGACCCGGGAGTCTTGAGCGTGTTGGTTAATACTCTACAGTTCCTGTATCAAAACCTACTGTCCGCACTCTGAGTACATTGGAGCCATTTACGCCAAGGCAATAAGGGAGTCTCAGGAGTCAATTCGCACACCACCTTCTCTCTTCTGCTCAGGTGCTTGTCCAAAGAGCCGCCCCCTCCAAGCCCCTCCACATACCCCAAAACCCAGGTCACCTTGAGCTTAGTTGACTTTCTTTTGTTCTCCAAAGAGGTGATTTGATTGGCCAGTGTGAGTCACATGTCTGCCTTTGGACAAATCAGCTGTGAGCAGAAAGAAGGAAACAGCTAGGTCCTCTGACTCTGTGAGCCTCTGGATCGGCTCAGTGAGATGCCCCGAGCCATGTTTCCCATCATCGCACCTCTCAGCAACAGGACACACTGTGGCTGACACTCCTCCAGGAATATCATCAGGTCAACCCGAGTATCGAGCTGGTCTTCCACAGCCTCTCAGAGATGAGGGCAAAGAGGCGGCTTAGCAGATGAGCGCGCTTGCTGTGTGAGCACGGGATCTGAGTTTGAATGCCCAACACCCACACTGATAGCCAGGCAGAGCTATAACTTCAGCATTGATGAGCAGAAAAGGTAAACTTGGATGGCCAGCCGACTTAGCCGAGACAGCAGTTTCTAGTTCACCGAGAGGCCCTGTTTTCAAGGGACTAAGGCTGGGAACAGTAGAGAAAAATACGCTATATCCTCCTCCTCTGGCCTCCACATGCTTGCACCCATGTACTGGCACCTACAGACTCCCATGCATGCAAAACACACACACACACACACACACACACACGCACGCACAGTGCGTCAGAAAGACACTCCTGCCTTGGGTTGGAAAATAAAGCCATATATCACTGGGAAGTGAAGTCTGCAGGAAGAAAGAGTGTGCAGAGCAATCATGGGGTGTGCACAAGGACGGGGGCGGGGGTGCACAAGGACAGGGGGTGCACGAGGACGGGGGCGGGGCAGACCCTGATTTCCATCCATCCAGTCTTTGTCTTTTTCCTCTCACGGGACCAGCCCAGAATCTAGCGGCAGTCACGTGTATTTTACGTCGGTCTCTGTCCCTTTAGTGCCCTGTTGGCAAAGCACTGGCAAGGGAAGGAAAGCATTGTGATGGCCGGCTGCATGTTCCTTTTCCCTTTGTGCTTCACCTCCTGCCTCCCCCCTGCACCCCCCTAAACCCACCCACCTCCCTGTCTCTGCGCTTTGCTCCTCCCTAGATTAAGAATGCGACCTCCCAGTGGCATTTTCTGTATCAAACAGGTGCCATGTCAGGTACAGAGCTTTGACCCCTTTACCCGATGCTTTCAGTTTCTTCAACTGGACTGTAAAAACCATTCCCACCATCTGAGGAGATAGGAACTGTAAACCCACTTGGTGAGCTGTGGAGGTTTCAAAAATGGCGGTGCTGATGACGAACACAGATAAGGAACCCAGAGGAGCAAGATGACCACCACCCAGTCACACGCTGGAGCCCCTCAGGGTGCCCCTGTGCTTCATCCATTCTGAGGGAATTGTGCCCTGTGATGAGGCACTTGATTTCCCAGGTCACCCTTTCCCTGGGAAGGCAGAGCTGACTGGAGAGGAGCTGTCTTCAGACATGTTCCTCCAAAATTCCGGCTGCAGGCAGGGGGCTGGGGCGCTCTTGTGGTTTCACCACCACCCCTTCTGCGGCCACCTGTGTGCTCTGCTCCCTGCCCCCTATCCTCTGTTTCGCTCTCATCCTGCCTCATGCTCTTCTGGTCACTGTGGCCTCCACATCCTCCTAGAGCAGAGGCTCTCAACCTTCCTGATGCTGCGACCCTTATGTGGTTTCCGCCCGCAACACAAAATGCATTTCATTGCCTCTCTCACACTGTAATTTGGCTACTGTTATGAATCATTATGTAAATATCTCTGATATGTCGTCCTCAAAGGGGTCACGACCCACAGGTTGAGAACCACTGTCCTAGAGGCATGCTGAGTGAAATGAGATTAAGGTGTCACTGGCATATCGTATCCCACAGACGTTTTCATACGCCACCCACCCACCGACCTCAGATGGGCACGGCGGTCATCAGAACCTCTTTACCTCTGGGAACCAGCATTCATGGCGCTCACCAATCAGCTGCTGTATATTGTCTACGGTTCTGCAGCCAGCACACAGGCCACAGGGTGTTTGTGCAGGGAGCTCTGGTAGCAAGTGGGACCCAAGAGCACTGTGTGACAGTGGGGGGGGGGGGGCAGGAGGCATCAGGAGTGCCCTCAAGGCAGCATTTGCCAGGCAGGGTTGGAGGCATGACTTCTCAGAGGAGTCAGGAGTTAGGGAATCAACCAAGACCTCAGGCAGGTGGGACAACCCGTTCCAGACCGAAGAGCAGATGGATGGCTGCAGGGCAGCCTGTTCTGGTCCAGGATCATGGCTGAGGCACTAATTACATTTTATATTCTGGCTGCTGGATAGAAAGAGGTGGGGGAGGGGATGCAATCTCATAACTATGTGTCGTTATTAACTCCAGTTTTATTAGGATGCTGGGGTAGGAGAGGTTAAGTGGCCTGCCAGAGAGCCGAAGGCCTGCACTTGAACCTCGACTTATTAATTATGAGTCCACGGCATTCGCCATCCCCTCCCCGCCCGGACCTCAGCGTCTTCTCTTGAGTCATTAGATGTCAGCACTCTGTATGAATCTGAGTACCATTTAGAGTGGTAGTCCATTGAAGAAAAAAGGAACATTTCCTTTCTTCCACGTATATTTGCCGCTTAAAACTGATAACTGAGTTGGGTAAGGTGGTGCACACCTTTAATCCCAGCACTCAGGAAGCTGAGCAGGCAGACTTCTGTGAGTTCAAGGCCAGCTGGGTCTACATACTGAGTTCCAGGCTATCCAGGGTTACACAGTGAGGCTCTGTCTCAAAAGAACAAAATGAAACAAATTATAAAATTGGTCACTGATACCCGGTCCTTAAGTCTACATTTCCAGTGGGCAGTGATGGCATCACTCTACACTCTAGCCATTTGCCCCAATTTAAGTTTAGAAATTAAAAGTTTCAATAATAGCTGAACCTCTGTTAAAAATATTAATAAAGGTTTTGTTGCATGATTAAAAAAAAGAAGAAGAAGAAGGGAGGAAAAAAAAGTGCCCACCTCAGCCTGTCAATCTGAAAAGTTCTGGAGTTCTCCTGTGGTGACACAGCTGGAGCGGAGGTGGCTCCTGCCGCAAGGGGGTTGCCTTCTTGTCTTCCCACGGCAGACTTCCCTGTGGTGATGGTCTCCTTTCTGTCTCCCACCATGTCTCCCCCCAGATGCAGAACGTCATGTATGACTTAATCACGGAGCTCAATGACCGCAGCGAAGACTTGGAAAAGCAGATCAGCAGCCTGGAGTCCAAGCTGGAGCACCTCACGGCCAGCTTCAATTCCCTGCCCCTGCTCATCGCAGACACCCTGCGCCAGCAGCAGCAGCAGCTGCTCACTGCCTTCGTGGAGGCCCGGGGCATCAGTGTGGCAGTGGGAACTAGCCACCTGCCGCCTCCGGGTGACAGCCCAATCGGGATCAGCTCCACCTCCTTCCCAACCCCGTACACAAGTTCGAGCAGTTGCTAAATAAAACTTCCCCACTCCAGAAGCATTACCCATAGGTCTTAAGATGCAAATCAACTCTCTCCTGGTCGCTTTGCTGCCGAGGACTGGACCGGTTCAGACCAGGGAACGGAAAGAAGAGAGACCCGAAGCTGAGGAGCTAACTCACGTTCTTTCAGCGTGCTTTGTTCGATATGCCTTGAAACCAGAAATCTAATCTCTGTTTAGGTGCCTCTACTTGGGAGCTGGAAGAGGAGGTGACAGGAAGCGACGCCTCTGTCAGGGCCCTTGCTGCACAGGTGGCGGAGAACAGAGAGATCCCTGCTCAATCTCAGGTTTTCACAGGGAAGTGGGGGGAGGGGCAGCCACCCTGAAGCAGGTGAGAGTGAAGCCAGCCAAAGTGGGGTGCGTCGGGCAAGGGTGGTGCCTGGTTTGGGGAATGGGATCCTGGCTGCCTTGGGACCTCAGCACACCTCTCTCCGTCTTTTTGTCTAAGGAAGCCTCTGGGTGATAAAAGTAAAAGAGAGATGCCTGGAACTTTCCGAAATGGACACATCCAAATTAGACTTGGGGAGGGGGCGACATAGACTAATAAAAAGCCAGATTTTCCATCCAGTAATAATATCTGATATACATACACATACAGATGTCCAGTACAGGCCCTTTGTTTGTTTGTTTGTTTGTTTGTTTGAGCTGAGCCCAGATGAAAGGGACCTGCTACCTTGCCTTGCACATAGTAAGCAAGCTCTAAATCTGCATTGAGATGAAGTTTGGGGTGTGCCTAATTGAGGAAGTTAGCCAGCAGGTATGGGCCTATCTTGGGCTTCACTGGAGATGCAGATCTCTCCTTCACAGTGCCCTGGGCGTGCATCCTGCCTGATTCAAGTGTATGCCAACCCCAAACTGTTGGCATCCTGGAGGGATAAGCAGATTTTAAAAACAAACAAACAAACAAATAGCTTTTGAAGTTTTCTTCTGGCAGGTAAGCTGTATGCCTGTGGACCCTGAGTCACCAGGTATCTGTGTGTGGGAGACGAGGGGGCAAGTGTGCCCAGTGTCACTGTAGTGAACAGAACCATGGTCTGGGCCTCCGCTGAGGCATCTTCACCTAGCAGCAGGCTCCAGCCTGAGACGTAGGAGTGGGGAAGGGTCAGTGCCCGCCCCCGTCCCCCCCAGCTGAGTCGGGAGGAGAAGGGTAGAGAGTGGCTCCCGTGGTCCCTTCTACCTTACCTGAAGTCACCTCAAAATGAAACACTGTGAGAACACAAGGAGCCCCAGGGAAACTTGTGTGTAAAATGAGAAGACGCATTTGCTAGAAGCCTGTTTCTATTGTACCACGTTCATCTTGGGGCAAAGTCTACTCCATTGAATCTCAAACTCCAAGAGACGCCAGAAAAGCCAGATCCAGGATAAGGACAGGCGCTCGCATGCTGTTTTGTTTTGTTTCGTTGCTTGTTTGTTTGTTTGTTCTTCTCATTGCTCCATGATCTGACCACACACACGGCTGTTGTGTGAAAGCTGCTGAGTCACTTATCACTTCTCCCATTCAGAGATCTTTGGTTTCTGCTTGTATGAATTGTGTATATGGAATAGTGGCAGGACAAGAGGACGTTATCTGTGAAAATAGCCCTGTGAGAGGCTATCGCGGCCACCTTGGAGGCACCACCTTCCTGTGCGGGTTTTTCTTGTGCAGTCCTGGGCCTGGTCCTCCCAGGATAGGGAATTGCTGAACAGCCAGGGAGACAACTGTGGCATGGAGGCTACTCTTTGGTTTGTTTGTTTGTTTGTTTTGCTAAACCTCTTGTTTGTGTTGCTGTCTCGCTGTTGCTGTCTCGTGTTTTGTTTTGCAGTGCTAGAGACCAGCCCTGCGGCTTCATACATGTTAAACAAGTGCTATTTCCACTCAACCACACCCCAGCCTGCTGCTGTTGTCTTAATGGCCTGTGTTCTTAATGGCCTGTCTTGATCACTCCCTTGAGCATTTTCGTTAGCTATTTTGCACACCAGAGAGGCCACATTGGTCGTTAGCGTTTAATTCTTTTTTACTTGTTCTTTTAATTATTAATTATCTGAAAGATTATTTTTATCCCAAGAATGATATTCCAGTTTTCAGTTTAACCACACCTACAGGCAGATATAGACGCACACAAAATAGGCGTGTACCTTCTTTGTGGCACTGGTTTGCATCTCACAAGATGAAGGCGACGGATGGGCCCACTTCAACTGTTGCCCCCTGCTCTCTCTCTCTCCCTTTAAGTCCTGCTGTGATCCCTTGCTGTGTGTCCATAAGCAATGGCACATCTGGGGATACAGTCTCCATTTCACACAAATGACATGCGGGATCCCATTGCTTCTCCTGCCCTGGCTCCATCCCGGTCTGGACATAGACTAAAATCTGTTGATATTCTTGTTAAGTAAACCCCGAAGACCAAGCTGGCAATGCTAGACAAGAGGATGGCTGGAGTTGTTTCCAGGAGGTTACCACCAGCGCTGGAGAGACATGTGGGCATTTGCAGGGTGGCCTGGTCCATTGGTAGTGCCATAGTCATGTGTGGTTTTATCTCTAGCAAAAGGATATACCTTGGGGGGAAAAAATGTGACAGGACCTGAAGGTTGGCTCTGTAAGGGTAAATGAACCGCTGTTTCTCTGTGCTAGTGTTTCAGCTTCATGAGGGAAGTAATAATTCTCTTGCAAATATAATCAACTTTCGATGACCCAGGCCTAGAGGATCCTGGTTACAGCTCACCCAGGCATATTCCTGTATCCCTTGGCTGATTCCGCTTCCCCCGAGCATCTCAGTCAGATGGGGGAGTGGATTCTAAGGCTATGTGGTAGTGAGAGAAGTCTGAGTCTCAAGACTGGGCTACAATTTAAAACCATGAATTACTGTAATTCCACTCTAGCCCTGAGCTGGTTGAATTCCGCCCACTCCTGGGAGGCTGACCAAGGGCAGAGGGCTTCCCAGCACCTTTCCAGGAATGCAGTAGCAGACAGAAACACTCCAGTGTTTCCCCCAAATATCTGGACACTTGAATTAAAAATATAGAAGCCACCCCCTCATTACTTAAGCCATATTATAGCTTCTTGTACTGTGAAGTCAGGATGTACTGTGATAACTCTAAGACCACTGAGCTCAGTGGGATTCCAGGACATAGCATCAGTTGGTAATTCACCCGACTAGAAGCCCGTTCCTCCTTAGATTGAAGTAAAAAAAAAAAAAATCCTGCACCGTTGGCTCAAAGGCCACATGTGTGGTCATCATCAATAAATGGTCATGAAGTGTCTGTGAGCCATCCTTACCACCTTTGTAATGTATAACTCCATGACATCATGTCTCTAGACGTGATCTGAAAGAATGGCAGGGGCATAGCCGTGAGTCACCAGCCACTGTGACCGGCCCCCCCCACCCCCAGCAGGGTCCAGTCCTAGAACAGCAGCCTTGTAAATTAGAACATGTAGAAATTGTACGTGAAAGTTCGTCCTCTGGGACTGAGTGGGTGGTTAAAGGCCAAGAAGGAACAGCAATAGTATTGAAAAATAATAATAATGATTTTGATGTGTTTGGGGGATTCCCCGCCCGCCTCCTTCACTTTGCAGTAATTTTCTTGCAAAGAAGAACACTGGTGAGACAAAATCACAACAGGTAGAACATGAGAGACTGGAGTCACACATCCGGCCAATACATCTCAGCTTGTGGCTATTTAATTTTAATTTTAATTTTAATTTTTTTCAAGACGGTTTCTCTGTGGATCCCTGGCTGCCCTGGACTTGCTTTGTATACCAGGCTGGCCTTGAACTCACAGTGATCCACCTGCCTCTGCCTCCCAAGTGCTGGGATTAAAGGTGTGCGCCACCACCACCCGGCTCCACTTGTGTGTATTTAAAGGTGAAGATGAGTTACCATTAAGTTCAAAGTAACTCAGTAAAGGACAAAGTGAAAGCAGGATTGTTAGCACTGCAGCCTTGACTGACTGGCTAGTCCATGCTTAGATATAACATTTGAATGTAGTGATAAGTTACCATAAAAGTAATTACTGCACATCAGATAGGGAGTGATTTGCAGGGAGAAATGCGAGGTCTGCACATAGTTCTGGAAGCCCCCCTCCTCCAGCGTATGACAGTGCACCCCAAATTAAGAGTCAGTGTTTCATCTCAAAACAGACAGCGTGGCTGCTGCTAGAGAAACTCAGCTGAGACACTGTGACGCCACTGCACTACCAGCAGGTTACAGATCCCTAAGCTACTGCTTTTAAATGCTCCAAGAGGTCCCCACTTCATGCAGTCTCTCTACTTTGCCCAAAGCCGCCAGAGCAGACTAAGGTTCCATCCGTGGGTCGTCTTGCTGTCCCTGTTGACTTCATGGTCTTTGGTTTCAGTCTGTTAGTGATCTGGAGGCTTCCTGGCAGACATGAGCAGTTCCTTCTCCCTGTGTAGCCAGTCGGCTTGATCAGCCTTGGACACTGTCTCTTCCTTCCCCACTACTGCCAAAGCAAACATTTGGAAAATGGGATTATTAGCTAGCCCTAAGATGGGTGCGGGGGGGGGGGTGGGATGGAGCAGGTAGCAATAGCGTCTGCCTCTGTGGTAAAAGGAAGCTTGCGCCAGGCTGCATGAGTAGTCACTGACAGTAAACTCTACCAGACAAGGAATATATAGATTTTTGTTGAAATAGGCGACAGCTGATGAACAAGTGTCCTGCGCAGCGGCCTATAGGCAACCACGGAAGGGGGAGGGGGATGTAACTGTGATCTTTTTTGTCTTATGCCATTACTGGAAACACCCAAACATAAGCTGGAGTTCCCACAGGACAACATTGTCAACTCTTCAACCGACAACCTCCGAACCAGGTGCCACGCGCCCTGCAACAGTTGTTTACACACCGAGAAACGTATTCTGGAAGCTGTAACCTAGGGCCCGGGCTGACGAGAGACCTTGTGACCAATCAAGCTGGTGGAGGAAAAGCACAAAATTCAATACCAACCTCTAGTTAAGATCCCAAAGAGATGCTGACATTTCTGGCAAAAAAAAAAAAAAAAAAAAAAAAAAAAAAAAACACATAAGAACAGTGGCAAATACAAAACGAATCTGACTGGAACAGCCGACATCCAGCTTCCCAGAGGGAGGGTGGGGCTAAACGACACTCTCTTGCTATGTCAGTTTTTGGATCCCAGTCAGAGCAGATCCACCTTCATCATACATGGTGTTTAATGGCGCAACGACGCGACCGATTTAGTCCCAGACTCTCCATTCTGTGCTGGCCACAAGAGGACAACAAATGCGAGCTTTAGGATGCTGATGGAAGAACCGTTTTCATAGCAAACTCAGAAATGGGAGTGTCTATATTCCAAGCCAGATGGGCTTCAGTATGAATTTGCATCTTGCCTCTGTACTGCTTGCTATTTTTTAATGATAGGAGAAAGCATAACAGTTTATTTTAAATATGAAATATATTGCTATATTATAAAATATATTGTAACTTTCGATTAACATTTTGTATCAAGCTAGTCTCTAGCGGGTTGAGTGACAGCCTGCCTCCCTGGTGACTGTTTCTGAGTACACATCACTGTTAGTGGTTGCCTGACTCCCAGACCCAGGGTCCTGGTTCCACAGCACACTGGATGGACGGCCATATTCTCATTCTCCAAGACTGACAAGTAGAGACAAAAATAGCCCAGAGGTGATCATACAAGAATAATTCTACCCTAGATTCTATCAAGCCATTTCAGAAGCGATTTTTAAAGCCATCACTCCTTCAGTAGCTGTCAGTGAGTTTAGTAAAAGCGTAGACTCTTTCTGTGTAAATACAAAGGGCCCATTCTGTAAATTTTTTTTTGCCTCAGGCGCAGCCAACCAGCTTTCCTCGGGCAATATCAGAATTGGGCATTTAAAAAAAGAATCTTGTTTACTTTGCCTCAAAATACTCAAAACTCTAAAGTTGGGTTTCCCTGTATAAGAATTCTCTCCAGGCAGGCCCCAGTGAGAACTGGGGGTGCAGGTGCACTTCTCTGAATTGCCAGTCTGGAGGAGGGCGGGGGTCAAGGTTCTTGCAGTCCGCTCATCGGTGCCGGTGGGTCTGAACATCCGATCTCCCCTCCTGAAACCCCACCCCCTCCTTCTTCTCAGTACAGCACCCGAGGCACATGGGTAGGGCTGCAGACTTCCTTCCATTGAATTGCCAGGGCCCTGGCCTATGTCACGGTGGGCGAAGGACGCCTTCCCTAAGCCTGCACATCGCCGGGTGAGGATCTTGCCTCCTGGCGTCACTTCCGCATAACCCTGGAGAGGTGCAGACCAAGTAGCATCAAGGGAGAGTCACCTGCCTGCCTCTTCCCCGCCCTCCTCCCCCCACCCCCGGCCCCCACAACCTCTGGGAATGCACACAGATCCACAGATCATGCGAAACCACAGGTGCTGCCCTGGGAAAGAGTTTCCCTGAACTTCAGCCTAGGTAAGGCTCGGGCCGCCGTGGCTCCTATTAGACATGCCGAAGACAGACAAAATATCTCAATGTCCAGTTTCAGTCGGCTAGAGCAGCTGGGGCTCTCTGTGTGCACAAGTCATGTTTATTTCTCTCGGCATTGCGTTACCCCTCAGTTAGTTATATGCTAGGCTGAGCCCCATTAAAGCCATCAGAACTCCAGGGCACCTGTTTTTAGTACATTGCTTACTCACTGGATAATGGAAATGAGCTAACTCTCAATTTGGTAATTGACTGAGAGACATTGATTTGTTTCTTAATACATCTCTTGCTCAAAATGGAGCTGTCTATTTCGGCGTTTTCCTGTAACGCTTTGTAGACCAGCTAAGATGTTTACATGTACAGAGAACATGTATATTCTGGCCTTTCCCCATCAAAGCTGTAACTCATCTGCAGTCGAGGAAACTAACTCAAACCCAGGTTTGGAGGAAACAGGCTCTGGGCAATAATTCATGTGTGTAGCCATATGCTAATCCTTGCTACTCCAGGTGAGAAGTGCAGGCCGGCAGCACTCGTATCCCCCTTACACCGGTTAGAAACAGATCCCCAGGCCCCAGGCCAAGCCTGCTTTATCACAATTGGCATTAACTGGAGCCCCTGGTGATCTGTATACAGCCAGGATGGAGAAGTGCTGGCCTCCCCACACTGTAGTGGTAGCCAGTTATTCAAAATGTCAGCGATTTTTTCCTCAAACCGCAGTTACCGAATTGTCTGATGATAGGCAAGTCTTATAGGATTGTTTAAAAAATAATAATAAAGATGGGTTTATATAAATGTAAGGATAAAGATGGGTGCATCTCAAAGTTCCATTTGGTATTTCACGGTTTAAATGATATACAGGAACTGTGACGTCATAGGAGGTGGCCTTTCTCTGCTCCCATGTGAAAAATTCCCAAGTCACAGCCTTGAGCCACCCCAAAGCCTCCTTTTAGCCTATGGTTGTGGGTCCTCAGAGTATTGGTAGCACCATGGACAAGTCCCTGGATAGAAGGCTCCTGAGTCTCTCCTCAGCACACTGCAGAAGGGGGACAGCCTTGGTCCCTGTCCCTGCATGAGGAAGCCAGCACCTCCCAGTGAGGACTCTCCTCTTGGGGACTAGAAAAAGAACTCAGTTCAGCCATTCAGACACATTCCTGATCTCCTAAGAGTATTCTCCTGGTCATTGCATCAAGCAAGGTGGGCAAGGAGAGATGTGAATTCTGATACTGGCACCCTAAATTGATATGTACCCAGAAACAGTTATGTTCTAAATTAATGGCTTTAACCTGTTCATTGTAAAAAGTGCCTTGGACTTCAATCTAAAGAGGTCAGTATAAATATGTATGTGTGTGTGATGTGTATGTAGGCAAATATTTACATATTTATACATACATAGGTGCACACACATATACCTGCACATTCATATATAATATATACATACATATATAAATGCTTCATAATATATCATATTGCTATTCACAGCTTATTTTGTTTGGTCCTATGTTTATTTGTTTAGTGAGATCTTTACATAGAAAGGTTCTAATCAGGACGTGGATGTATTTTTTCTTTGTTTTTTACTTTTTATTAAAAAGGTAAAGGATATTAAAAGATTAAAAAAAAAAAAGCAAACGCCTGAAAGCTTTGAATGAAATTGTGGCAAACTTTCATAAATCACCAAAGAAAAAACTAATTTCCATTTGAGAAATATTTTTCTGTTTCGGTGACTGTTTTCCTTGAGGGAAGTGTACAAATAAGAAAGGGTGAAGGGACTTGTGACATACATTAGAATTGATGTCTGTGATCTCTACAATGCAACTCTAAGATTTTTGTTCAGTTGGGCACCTACTTTTTTTGTTGTTGTTGTTTTAAAGATTTATTTTATTTATTATGTATACAGTGCTCTGCTGGCATGTACACCTGCACACCAGAAGAGGCCAGTAGATGGTTGTGAGCTACCATGTGGTTGCCAGGAATTGAACTCAGGACCACTGGAAGAGCAGTTAGCTCTCTTAACCTCTGACCACCTCTCCAGCCCCAGGGCACCTATCTATTCACATATCTGAGTCAGAAGGACCTTATCCTCACATGGCAACAAGGTTTGGTTGGCGTTGTTCTTTCTGTCCGGGAAAAAGGCAGACTCTCTCTTACAGGGGATGGGGCTCAGACTTGTGGTTAACATAGCTCCTGACCTACCAGTGAAAGTTGACAGGGAGCCCCTCCTCCTGGTCCAGGAGGATGCCTCAGTTTTGAGCAGCTGGCAGAAGGCCCCTAGCAAGCGCTCTGGAGCTCCCTGAGCCCTGCCTTCCCACAGCAATGCGCCTAGCCCCCACCTGATCAGTGATGCGCCCCAGCCTGTGCCTCAGCCCCCACCTGATCAGTGATGCGCCCAGCCCGAGCCTCGGCCCCCACCTGATCAGTGATGCACCCAGCCCAAGCTTCGGCCCCCACCTGATCAGTGATGCGCCCAGCCCGAGCCTCGGCCCCCACCTGATCAGTGATGCGCCCCAGCCTGTGCCTCGGCCCCCACCTGATCAGTGATGCGCCCCAGCCTGTGCCTCGGCCCCCACCTGATCAGTGATGCACCCAGCCCAAGCTTCGGCCCCCACCTGATCAGTGATGCGCCCAGCCCGAGCCTCGGCCCCCACCTGATCAGCGATGTGCCCAGCCCGAGCCTCGGCCCCCACCTCTTTGAAAGATAGGATCAAAAGCTGCAGAGGGCTTCTCTGGTTCCCAGGGCTCTGCTCACAAGCTGAAGGATGCCTTGTGTACTTCTTCAAACCAGTTAAATCTGTCTCGCAGCCTGTGGCGACACTCAGGTGGCAGCCAGGGTTGAGGGAGAGAGTCCAGGTCCTGCAGTCACAAAGGCAACGTGCCTCTTTGAAATTCCGTCTGTGGTTACACGTGGCCACATGCACTTGGTGTTAACAGGAAGACCCTGCCATGCATCTGGGAGCCTGAATGATAACCATGTCAAGCAGCTCCAGGCTGCAGACACATACAAAGGATTGTTGCTAGACAGGCCAGGGAACCCAGATATTTATTCATGGGAAACCGAGTTGCTGAGGTCATACCCTGAACCCCTTTTCCTTCCTATAAAATTTTCAGAGCTCTAGATAGAAACTTATCATTCTCATGTGACTTAGGTGCTTTCACAAAGATGACTTGATATTTGGAAATTTTTCTAGGGTTTAGACCAAAAATTTGTTTTCATGAAATCATCCATATTTCTATTGCTTGTTCCTAAGAGGTCTCTTCTAAAAACTCCCTACAAGCAAGTGTATTTTCTGACTCCATGATCACTAAGCAAGCATTACTTATGTTTATAATCAGTAACATTTTCATATAAGGACCCCGGGAGTCAAGAAACTGTCTCCCTGGGAGAAAGGATGCCAAATATTATGCCCATTATCCCCATGAAAAAATGGAGCCACAGAAAGCTGGGCACCAAGTGACTCGCCGAGACGAGGAGTTAACCGGGCCAGGTAACCTGAACACCTGGGAGTGCATGGACTGAGTTCCCCCTGCAGCTAGTGATGGGTAAGACTCGGGGTTCCTGTTAACAGCCTAGGGCATCAGACTATGTATGTGGTGTTGGTAAGGGGGTATTGGAGGATGGTGGGGGCTACATTTTCTTCTCTGTGCAAACAGTGGGAGTGGGACCTCAGAGGGGCTTAGTCTGTGGCCTTCTTCACTCCTGAATGGAAGCTGAGGAACACGTGTGCACATGTGCTATGGCACATGCTGGTGTGATATGACAGCATCGAATAAACAGGAGGGAAACAACATGCACACAGACCCCTAAATATTAAGCAACTGTTTTCCTACTTTTTTTTTTAAAGACAGACCACCCAAACTTAAGGTCTTCAGAGTGCCGGAGCTAAATGTTCAGCACTAAAATCATTTTGATGTGTGTGCACACATATATGCACCTGTTCATGAGTGTGTGGGCACACGTGTGGGTGATACATGTGCACACGGGAATGTGGGTATGAGGCTGGTGTCTAGAGACTTCCTTAGTGTCTCTCCGTGCTATCCAGTTACTGAGGTGGGGTCTTTCGGCGGAACCCAGAACTTGCTGTTTCGGCTGCTCTGGCCAGCCAGCTTCCTTTGTCTTTGCCTCCCAAGAGCACAGAATTTATAGGTGGGTGCCAAGCTCACCCAGAGTTTATGTGTGCGCTGAGTATTTAAGCTCTGGTAGCCCTTTAACCACTGAGCCTTCTCTCCTGTCTCCCCAGCCTCTTACACAGGAATATTTTAACCAGCTGGTGGCAGCACATGCCTTTAATTCCAGCACTCAGGAGGCAGAGTTCAAGGCCAACCCGGTCCACTGACCGAGTTCCAGGGCAGTCAGGGCTACACAGAGAAACCCTGTCTCAAAACAAACACAAAAAACAAAAACAAAAACCCCACAAAAATAAAACAAACAAAAACAATAAAGGAGGAATTTTTAATTTAGGGAAGAGAAAGAAGGAGAGAGAGAGAAGAAAGGAAGGAAAGAGAAAGAAAGAAAGAAAGAAAAGCAACCCCCTGGAAAAGACTGCTTTTTACAGTAAGACCAAGGCCACCCTGGCTAATGGCAGTATTGACTCAGATCACTCCCTCCAACACAATGCCACTTGAAAGGGCTTCAATCTAACCCAGCTGCCACCAAAGACAAACGCACAGCTATGTTCGCATTTGCCCTAGGCAGTGACTCCATCCATCAGAGCAGAGGCAGGAGGCTTTGCTGCACAGTAGAACCCCCTCAGGAGCTTTAGAAAACACCCACGCCGGTCCCTTAGCCCTGTAGATCCAAGAGGACATCTAGGCTGGTGCTTGGGGCCTGCCTGTGCTTCTGAGGGTCAGCTGGACTGGCCATGTGGGAACCGGTGCTGATGAGCGCATCTGCCTGTGCCCAGCCTGTCCCCACGATTCTGAGAGCTTTGCTTTCACCCAGCTGAGAGGCTGGGAGAAGAGGGCTGTGGAGGGGAGACAAGGTTGCTATAAAGGTCACACGGTGACCACAGCTTAAGCCCTTTCTTTTCAATCTTGGGCCCATAACCCTGCACTAATTTGCATTCAAGTGCTGTTTGCATAGGCGACCAGTGCCACCAGGTTATTCTGGCTCCGTGGCTGTCTGTCTAGCTGCTCGGCTTCTGCTGGCACAGCCATATCTTTCTTTGGCCTTACTTCTGGATAAGGTTTGGGGGAGGACCAAACTGGCGATTTTTATTAGGGAAAGGGAGTTAAAATTAAAAATAACACACTGACACTGTCCATGCTCGCAGGTTTGGGCTGAATTTAACAGAAAAAGTGTAGCTGCTGTTACACCCATTTCTCTTTATAAAACTACATCTAGCCATGAATAAAATTATGTCTCTTATCTTTAAAAAAAACTCATCGAGCCATTATTATATTAATATTATTAAGTGTTAGAAAAACAGAGCATTAGAATGCAAAAGTGAGCTGGGTGTGGTGGCGCACACCTTTAATCCTAGCACTCGGGAGGCAGAGGCAGGCGGATCGCTGTGAGTTCAAGGCCAGCCTGGTCCACGAAGCAAGTCTAGGACAGCCAAGGCTACACAGAGAAACCCTGTCTCAAAAAAAAAGAATGCAAAGGTGACCTCAGTTCTTCCAAACAGACAATTCAATCACTGTAGCATCCAGGAGGTCAAGGGCAAGAGTGATTCCTGCAGGTCAACAAGACAAGAACAGTTCAAGAGAGGAGAAATATGGCCTCAACATCCAGGAAAAGGCTCATGTGTATGTCTGTCAAAAGCAACAAGAGGAAAGGGAGTTGGAGAGGTGGCTTAGCAGCTGAGAGCACTGGCTGCTCCTGCAGAGAACCTCAGTCCAGTTACCAGCACCCACGCAGCAGCTCACAACCATCTGTAACTCCAGTTCCAGGGGATCTGACACCCTCTTTTGGTCCGCGGGCACCAGGCGCACACATGGTACACATATGCAGACATAGGCAAAAAACACTCATACCCGTAAATAAAACAGAAGACGCGACAAGGTGCTGGCCCTGAAATGTGTGCGCTGATGAGGGGGGCGGGCTGTCCAGCCAGCCAGCTCGCAGCCTTTCCTACCTGTATTAGGTCCCCATTGCTATGACAAAATAGATTATTTTGGCTCATGAGCACAGACCATCAAGGTGGGAAAGGTAGGACCTTGAAGTGGCTGGTCACATTGTACCCACAGCCAGGAAGCAGAGAGCAGTGGATGCTGATGCCCAAGTCACTTACCCACTTCTATCCAGTCCAGAAGCCCAGCCCGTGGAATGACGGACATTTAGGATGGCTCTTCCCCCCTTCCCCACCCCTACTCAGTAAAACCTCTTTAGAACAGGCACCCTTCACCAGACATCCTATAAATTTGTAACCTAGGTAATTCTAAATCCCATCAGGTTGGCGATAAAAAGTCACCATCATGTCACCGTTCCCATAGGAAATGACAGCTCAGGAGGGATAACTTCCCTAAATTCACTGGGAAATAGAAGAAACAAGACAAAAGCCATGTCCTGAGAGGAATGAGGGTTGACCACATAGCGGGCACAGGCCTTAGTTCAGGATCCACCTGCCTCTGCCTTGCAGAGATGTGTGCCAGCACGCCTGGCTGGGAAGATGCCTTCTGAGCTGGTCCATTAAGCCCAGACTCACAGAGGACCTCACCAACTTCTCCTTAACCTCATCCTTACTCAGAAGTTGGCTGTTGATAGTGTTAAAGAGAAGAGGCCCTGCTTGCCGACACACACATCCGAGGCTGAGCACTCAGTCTCCCCCTGGAGAGCAATGGTGTGCATTATTGTGACGACTTCGGTTCGTTCACTATGGATTTTATATTCCAGAGGCGCTGGCCATTTTCAGAAGTTAGTTAAAGGAGTTTACAGGTAATACACAGAAAACTACAAGAACCCCTACCAGCTAGGAAACACCAAATCAGATGATTAAAAATGACCCAAGCGTCTATCCAGCATCACACCAGATTGGGCTAATGGTGGTCAAGGTTATTAACCCCCGTTGTAGTCACCACCACTGCAAACAGCATAAGATTAGCCCAGATTAACTTCATCTTCTTGCAACTTGAATTTGACATTTACACCTGTTTCCCCTCCCACACTGCCCCTAGAAACAAGCTACACTTAATCGCAGCTCTTAAAATGCAGTTCTGTCTCCTGGAAGCCCAAAGGTAAAAAAGGAAAAAAAAACAAAAAAACAAAAAAAAAACAATGCAACGTTTGCTTGGTTCACAAACTTGACATCAGAGGACTCTGTTTGGTTTCGGTCCAAATAAGAAAACGCTCACCACCCATGATCAAAATATAGACTAGAGGGATCAGCATCTTCAGTTGTGTTTTTTTGTTTATTTTGTTTTGTTTTTTGTTGTATTGTGTTTTGTTGTGTTTTTGAGCATACGGTTGAGAACGTCAAGGGACACTTACTCGCTGTCTCCACAGCAGCTACCCCCAACCCTCTGGACAGCAATGCACGCAGTTTCCTTTGGTGAATTCACCTTCCTTCCTCCCCTACTACCCCGTGCTCCCTGATCTGTGGTGGCCACAGCCAACTGAAGACCATCAGGGTGCCTCATCAAAGCTGGAGCTTTCGGAAAGTCCCTCAGGCTTGGGAGGGCCTGGCATAGGGAAGTGCTCCCGTGTGGAGCATGAGGATGAAGCCCAAACCATCAAAGATTGAGGAAGAACAGGAGAGACATGGGGACCCTATGGAGCAGAAGAGGTCCCAACGGGTTGCTGCCCCTGCCTCCTGGCTGAGAACCTAAATGCTGCACGCTCCCTTGTCGCAGCCTTCTTTTCCGCTAGCTTGCCTTTGACTCTGGTTCCTGACTCAAGGCCCCTAAAATTTTAGAGAACTTCCTGGGCTGTGAGAGTGTCTTTTACTCAAACAAGGTGTGCCTTGCTGAGCACCTGGATAACGCCAGGATGGGGGCTGCTCACCAGAAAGGCCATGCCTTAATTAGCAGCCTACTCCCACTCTGAAAAAAGGAGCAAGGCTGGAGCCTGCATTAGTAATCCAGCATGCCTACATGACGAAGTATCTGTGGAAACGTCTATGAGATGGTTTCTGTGGCAAGCTTCCTGGCTGATGAAAGCCCCCACCTGCTGGGAGGGTGCTGTATTCTGGCCTCATAGATAGAAACCCCCTCACTCAGCCCACCCCAGGACTTAACTGTATGCCTGCATGTTCACCTGTGGCCTCTATAACACCCCTCACCATAAACCTAAGCTATTCTGAAAACGTTCTGAAAGCCAGGAACAGGACTGTATGTTTGGAGTCCCGGCCACACAACGGGCTGAGGTGAGGTGGCTTGTTTGAGCACAGAAGATCAAGCCCAGCCTGGGCAGCACAGCTAGCTAGACTTCTTGCAGCTTTCCTGTGGCCCTAGCATTCCGGAGGCTGAGCAGGAAGAAGATCATCATGAGATTGGGGTCAGCCTGGGCTACAGTGTGACTTCAAAGCTAGCCTGTGCTATAAAATGAGATGAGAAAGTAGGGAGCAAGGAAAAGAAGGAGGGAGGAAGAAGAAGAAGGAAAGAGAAGGGAAGAGGGAAGGAGAGAGAGAGAGAGAGAAGAGAAGAAAGAAGAAGGAATGGAGGAAAATAAAAGGTAGGTGAGTGCTGGCACATGCCTGTGATTACAAAAGGATAAAAACTGGAGAGGCTAGGTTAGGCTAGGAGCTTCTCACGTTCTAGGGAAGGCTTGGCTATACCGGAGAGACCCTGCCTCAAATGGGAAGAAAGAAGGAAGGAGGGAAGGAGGGAGGGAGGGAGGGAGAAAAGGAATGTGTCTAAAACACAGAATGAAGAAGCACTACAGTTTTGTTTTTTGTTTTATGTGTATGAGTGTTTTGCCTGCCTGCAGGCGTATCTATACAGGACTTGCGTACCTAGCGCCATCAGAGACCAGAAGAGAGCACCTGATCACCTGCGACTAAAGCTACAGGTGGTTGTGAGCTGCCGTTTAGGTTTGGGGAGCTAGACCCACGTGCTCAGGAGGAGAAGCCAGGGCTCCCCATTGCTGAGCATCTCTCCAGCCTTGTAAAGCACTTTTAAAAGTTGCAACTATATGTTAATCCAAAGAAAGTGAGCACAGTTACATAAATAAGCAGGTGGGGGAAAGATTTTAATGTAAAAAGCACAGGGTTCACAACAAAAGTATAACAATTCTAAATGCACTGTGTGTGTGTGTGTGTGTGTGTGTGTGTGTGTGTGTGTGTGTGTGTGTGTGTGTGTGTACACTGTAAGCAAGCAGAGCAAAAGCATCAAACTAGACCACCCCTTGGGTAGAAAAACAGTTTCCTGGAGGGACAAACTGCTGGACTGGCTCACAAGAGGAGAAAGAGAGAGAGAGAGAGAGAGAGAGAGAGAGAGGGAGGGAGGGAGGAAGGGAGGGAGGGAGGGGGGGAGGGGGAGAGAGGAGAGAGAGAGAGAGAGAGAGAGAGAGAGAGAGAGAGAGAGAGAGAGAGAGAGAGAGCCCACGAGCGCACCACAACTCCGAGAAGCTAGTGGGCTTTCTATGACAGTCAGCAGGGGGCGATATTTGAGCCGATGCATGCTGTTTGGGTTAATCGGGAGCTAGATGCGCTTTGCCCAGGGTAGTTGACCATGAGAGGCAAAGAAGGGAAGTAGTAGGTTTCCTGTCATCCAGAAGCCCACATTATGAGCTATCTGAGGAATTTAGGTTTCTATTTACTGAATCATCTGGCCTGGGTTGGGCCAGGGATGTCACACAGGACATTGTCAGAAGCTATTTAGGGGCCTGCTTTATGATCTAACACACACATGTATGTGCAAGCTGGTAGAGGCCAAAGGACAAACTTGGCTGTTGTTCCTCACGTGCTGTGCATCTGGGTTCTGAGACAGGATCTCTCACAGGCCTGGTGCTCACCAAATAGGCTAGGTTGGCCAGCCAGAAGGCTCCGAGAATCATTTGTCTCTGCTTCTTCAAGTGCTTATATTACAAGTGGCCACCACAACCCACGCTCTCTTGGGTTCTAGGGTCTCAAACTCAGGTTTGCATGCTTGCAAGGCAAGCACTTTACTGATCTAGAAAACTCCCCAGCCAGTGTATAGGCATTTGGTAATAAATGCAAAGCATGCAGAACAAAAGGATAGACTCACTGCAAAGCATAGACAAGCGTCAAGCAGCCATAGCGCTACCTTTTAACATCTGAGTACGTGGTAGGTCAAGCACACAAAAACTGTGAAAGGACAGAACATCCAAATGGCTCAACAATCATGAAATAGGTAGCACACGCTCTTCGTAGTTCATAAGGACCAACCAACTTCAGTCTATTTTAAAGGAATCGGACCATGCAAACAAAATTTTCTGACCACAATGTGACAGATACTAAATCCGAGGAAAACAAAAATTGTAACTGAGCCAGGCACAGTGGTCCACACCTGTAATCCCAGCACTCAGGGAGGCAGAGGCAGGTGGTTCTCTGTGAGTTTGAGTCCAGGCCAGCCAGAGCTACACGGAGAGACCCTGTCTCGAAAAACAAACAAACAAGCAAAAATTATAACTGAAAGAATTCCTTCAGAAATTAAGAAGCATAAATATTCCTGAATCAAAGAATAAATCATAATGGAGATTTTAAAATATGAAAACCAAAGCATTAATGAGACACTGCATTTCAAAATGAGTTTAATACAATTTAAGGAATTAAAATAAATAACATAATAACCTAAATAAAGTAGGATGGAGCCAAGCATATGGCTCACACCTACCATCCCTATACTCAGTGGATGAGGCAAGAGGACTACATTGATTTTGAAAACAACCTGGGCTACAAAGCAAGTTCAAGGCCAACATGGGTGAAAAATAAAATGAACACATAGAGACAAGAGCAAAGATAATTAGTGTGTGTGTGTGTGTGTGTGTGTGTGTGTGTGTGTGTGTGTTTCCAGACAGGGTTTCTCTGTGTAGCCTTGGCTGTCCTGGACTTGCTTTGTAAACCATGCTTGCCTCGAACTCACAGTGATCCGCCTGCCTCTGCCTTCCAAATGCTGGGATTAAAGGCGTGCGCCACCACTGCTCGGCTAAGATAATTAATTTTTTAATGTTATATAGTATTATAGGATATATAATAGTAAATATTCTATAATATTTTTAAAAGCCTGGTGTTGACCCTTTGGAAAGACTAATAAAGATGATTAACCTCTAGCAGAACTGAACAAGTGGCGGGAAATGAGTAAGAGGTAGGATGGGGCGGGATTCTGGGAACAAAACACCCTGAAGGCCAGGTGTGTTGCCTCACACCTATAATCTCAGCGCTTGGGAGGCTGAGAAAGAAGGGCCCAGAAGTTCAGTGGCAGCCTCAGCTACATGGTAAAGTTGAGACCAGTAGACTTAAATGAGATGCTGGCTTTAAAAAACTAAAACAAACAAAATAAAACCAGAGCAAGAGCTGGAGAGATGGCTCAGTGGTTAAGAGCGCCGCCTACTCTTCCAGAGGTCCTGAGTTCAATTCCCAATAACCACATGGTGGTTCACAACCATCTATAATGAGATCTGGTGCCCTCTTCTGCAAATAAAGCACTCACTTACAATGAATTTAAAAAAAAAAAAAAAAAAAACAGCAAAATCTACACCGCAAGTACATGTCTGCTTGCACCTCCGTTCCTCCTTGTCCCTACAATATACAGTGCCTCGCAGTCTATCCTAAGTCCAGCAGTGGGTAGATGCTTTGACCAAGGCAGGCCTCCCATAACCCACGGGCCTCTGAACGCTGCAGCCCCGGAAATGAAGTCTTCAACACATGAGCCTTTAGGGAGCATTTCCCAGCAAACCAGAGGCTGTTCTTCGCCACTCTTTTTTATGTCTGCTATATTTAGTGTTTCCACAGCCTTTGGTCCAGTGCAGCAGGGCACAGGAGGACACAAGGGCGTGTGAAGGGCATAGGAAGGTAGTCTACAGAAGCAGGGTAACAGGGTAAAGCTGAAACATTGACCCTGGAGTCCCTTGGTGTCATTTGGACCTTAGAAGCAAAAGCCATCTCCCTAAATGACAGGTAAGCAGTTGAGGTAAGTGCAGGGATTTATCCTGGGGAACTTTGATGGGGAGTGTTTTGCAACAAGGGACTCTCAGGAGAAAGAGGCACAGAAGGAAGGGGCACCCTGCTGAGACAGTACTGAATCAAGAAGCACGTAAGTCTTGATCTGACATGGGTAGGCAATACCCCACACCATCTCCAAACTCAGTCTCCCCACCTGCAAAAAAAAATTAATAATAATAATGATAATTTATTATTGTTGTTATTATTATTGCTATTATTATTATTATTATTATTATTATTATTATTATTATTATTATTATTATTATTATTGCTCTCTTGCAGGTGGGTGGCCATGAAGAGCAGATGTAGCAGCTGAGGTCACATCCCCAGGGTCCCCTAGCTTGTGCCTGTTGGTGTTCAAATTGAGCTTGCTTCCTCGACCCCTGCCTCTGTTTGCTCTTACTGACTAGTGTGTCCAGTACTTGCCACACCTGCAGCTACTGATTGTCAGCACGGATAAGGAAAGCAGGAAGTCCCCATGGCATCCCAAAGGCTGCGCAGCAGGCCAGCTACTGGCAAGGCTCACACTGCTCCCCAGGAGCCTAGCACATCACAAGCTGATTAAAGAGGCTTTTCTGCCTCCAGAGCTTGGGCCTGACAGTCCTCCCAGTAATCAAAAAGTCGTTAGGACTGACAAATGTTTCCTTCCCATCTAATTTCACAGAGATCTGCAGTTCTCAAAGAACATTTAAAGGGCAAGGCGGGGCGCTGGGGAAACCTTGGTGGGAAGGGCGCCCCCTCCCCGCCCGGCCCCCAGCAGAGAAGGCGGTCTAAGGGGTGGCATCTCCGGGAACTGCCTGGGGCATCCTCGCTCTAGTCAGCCAGCTCACAGCTCAGCTCCTGGATTCTCCTGCCCACCCGTGAGTGACCAGGCTGCAAGGCAGCTACAGACACTTAGCCTTGAAATGGGCCTCTCCATCCAGGGCTGGGACTTGAGCCTTTCTTCTCAGTTAGCCCCAAGGAAGGTTCGTGGGAGGAACAAGAACCAGTTCACACTGCATCCAGTTTCCAGCAGTCAACCCTGGTCTCTACCATGCTTCTAGCTAGTTTAATTATAAATTGTCATCTTCCTGTTTTCCTGCTTATGCTAATTTTCCTTCAATATGTCTACATTCTCGGAATAAAGAAAACGACGTTCAGAGCGCCTGTTATTTAACCTTGGATTCTTCAGAGGCTCTGCTGTCCGGTGTCTAAGCTTGACACAGGTTGGTCCCAACCCACCAGCCAAGGATCCTACTATTTTTCCTCTTCCTGTTTTCCTGTCCTCACCACCCACACACACCCTCATAGCCCCATCCCACCCCTACCGGGCCCTGGAGCCACAGGTGCGCAATCAACTGAACTTCCTAAACCTGTTTCCTGTGCGCCTCGACTTTTAAAGTGGTTTTCAACATGTGGGTCGCAACCCCTTTCACAGTGGCTGCCTATCAGAAATTTACATCATGATTCATAACAGTAGCAAAATTACAGCTATGAAGTGGAAATGAAAATAATTGTATGGCTGGGGCGAGGGAGGCGGAGGGAGGAGGGTCACCCAACATGAGGAAATGTGTTGTAAAACCCACTTCTATAAAGTCCTTCCCAACTCCTCAGACCCTCCCAGGATAAGCTGAAGCAATCAACTAATTCCAAAGACACCTAGGTGACTCCTAGGCATGGCTGCAGCTGAGGGTCTGTGCTGGGCTTGACTACTGAGACCACAAACTTTGGATCCAGACACCTTGGGTCTGAGACCCACCTTTGCTGCCCACAGTCTGCTGGCCTGACCTTGGTATGCCCAGTACAAAGCAATAAAGAGGAGGATGGGGGAGAATGCCGCCCTCATAGGGCCGCTGTTAACTGTACATGAGCTAATATAGGAAAACTGCTTGGCTCAGAGTAAGCGGCCCATAGCGCTATTACCGTGTGTCAATAGTATTCTTTTCAAACTGGGCCTGGCGGCACAGGCCTGTAATCCCAGCTGTTTGGGAAACTGAGGCAGGGGGATCAAACATTCCAGGACAGGCTTGGGGAGCTGGTTGAGTTGGTAAAGTACTTGCCATGCAAGCCTTAGAAGCAGAGTTCAAGCCTCAGAAATCATGGAAAGCTGGCTCATCTGCAATCCCAGCGCTGCAGGAGGAGGATCCCTGCTCAGTGTCCAGGCAGCCTAGCTCAGTCAGCACGCCACAGGTCTCAGTGAGCCCTTGTTTCCGAAAACCAGGAGGACACCTCTCCTGAGAAACATCTTGAGGTGGTCTCTCGCTTTCACACACATGTGCACGTGTACCCACATACACATGAATACACACACACACCCAAACACACATGCTTGCATCACACACTCACACACACTTACATTTGATGAAGCAGGTAGGTTTCAACAAGCTGCTTCTTTCAAGCTTCTCTTGCTTCACACACACACACACACACACACACACACACACGGGATGGGGGGGCAGGGTCTTACTATGTTGGTCAGGCTGGCTTTGAATTCTTGGGCTAAAGCAACTTTCCTGCTTCGCCTCCCAAGTAAGAAACTGCAGGTGTGTGCCACAAGCGTGTCACAATTAATCACATTTCACACGAGGAACATAGCAAACTGGGGTTGGCAGCAACCCAGCCCCACAGCCTGTGCCTATTCTAATACGCCACCCTGGGCCCTGATTTGTGTTTAATCAGACTGAAACAGCTTTGTCTTTTGGGTGGCCCAGTTAATATCCCATGGGACGTGGAATCCATGTCTTGGACATCTTTGTGCCCTAAACACCAATAAGCACTGTCTAGTAGGACCCCCGGTAGATATTGGCCGAACTGGGAGCAGTTCACGGATCTCTATGGGTTCTCTGCCTTTCTGTGTATTTTCCCTGTGGCCTACACCTATCCCATGGACCACACTAGCACCTCTGTTCCCGGAGTCCTATGAAGAGGATATTAGTAAACTTCTTCTATTGTTTACACTTTAATTTTTTTTATTATTCATGTTTGTGTGTGTGTGTGTGTGTGTGTGTGTGTGTGTGTGTGTGTGTGTGTGTGTGTGTTCAAGTAGCAGGCGCCTTCAGAGGCCCGAGGTGTCTGATCCCCCTGAAGCCGGAGTCACAGTCACCCTGTGGGTGCTGGGGACTGAACTTGGATCCTCTGCAAGAGCAGTATGCACTCTTAACCACTAAGCCATCTCTGCAGCTTCTTCTTATTACTTTAAAAATAAGAATATGGTTAGGGGCTCATTCTATAAATTTGTTTTATATATATATATACATATATATGTATACATATGTATACATATATATACGTATACATATATATATGTTTCTTTTAATATAGTATTAATATAGCCAAGAAATGGTGCTGTAACAAAAATACTGTAGACTGGGTGACGTAACAAACTTTTTTTTTTCCTGAGAGCTCTGGTGTCTGAGAGGTCCTAGAGGCAGCCCCTCTCCAAACACCCTCAACCAGGATTAGCGCATCAACACATGAGTTCTAGGAGACAGGCATTCAGTCCATCACAGATAATAAGCAATCAGTCATGAACGTTTCGTTATTGGTGTTTTTATTCCGGGTCCCCTGCGTAGGGAGCACTGGAATATTCCTGTCTGGGGCTTTCCACTTGATCAAGTGTTATACTGTGTCTACCGTGGAGTCTACCTCTGAGGGCTGTTTGCCTGCTTACGTCACTAGAGGAAGCCTTGGGTGAATAGTGAGGCCGGGAACCACCATCGGTGGAATGGAATTAATGACGTCAGCTCCTCTAGCCGGGAGCATAGCAGGGGCCTCCCCTGGGCTGGAACTAGAGCCCTAACACCTTGTCCTAAGCGGCTCCTGTGTGGTCTAGCTACTTCAGGGACATGGTGTGCGCAGAGCCATGGCAAAGAAAGACAAAGTAGGGCTCAAGGCCACCGGCCCACCTCCAGGACAGCAGGTCTAGTTTCTAAGCGTTAGTTGTGCTTTCTAGTATCCTACTTTTGAAGATCTGGAATGTTCCCCTCCCCCAAAGATCCATAAGCGTGAAGGCGCTGTCAGCACTCAGTGACACTGATGGGAGGCAGTGGGACCTTCAGGATGTGTGACCCAGTAACGCGACTTCAAAAGGGCCGTCGGGACCCCAGGCCTGCCTGCCTTTCTTTGCTTCCTGGCTCCCCTGAGGTGAGCAGGCCTTCCACACCTCAAGCCAGAGCAGCAGGACCAAGCAGCTGAAACCGAGCCAACATAAACCTTTGCTTTGTCCACGTGATCTCGGGTACCCTGTAAAGCGGAAGCCACCACACAATCTTTTCAGCTTCTGGTCCTTCTCTTGTTCCGTTTCCCCATCAGAAGCCCCACCCCCTTCTCCTCCAGCGAGCTCTGGCCGCTATGGAGTAGCAAGTACACAGCAAAGGTAAAGGGCTTGAAAGCCCCGCCATTTGGCCTCTACCTACCAGTAAGCTGGGGCAGGGGAGGTGGGCTGGGTGAGTAAGTGGTGGCCCTCCAGGTCCTTGCTCCTCCCTCCCTCCGCCTACCTCTCCCTCCACCCTCTTTCCCATATCTTCTCCCCGTGTTCACAAATGTTTACTTCAAATATTGCCTCTGAGAGCTCGGGTCTAGTTCTTGACCTAAAGTTGGGAAGTTGACGGAGGAAAGCGTTACCTGGGTAGTAAACCCGGAACAGAGTCTCAGTACCTGGGTAGTAAACCCGGAACAGAGTCTCAATACCTGGGTAGTAAACCCGGAACAGAGTCTCAGCCCAGTCCAGCCCAGGTCTCTCTCTCTCTCTCTCTCTCTCTCTCTCTCTCTCTCTCTCTCTCTCTCTCTCTCTCTCTCTCTCTCTCTCTCTCTCTCTCACACACACACACACACACACACACACACAGCTCTATGGGGCCGTCGCTATTGTGTCAGTTCACTGCTAGGGAAAAGGGCACCCAGTTTTGATTCGCCATTTTCTCCATAGTCAAACTGTGTCCTCTCCATGGGCGAGCTCACAGATTTGTTAGTTGCTTGCTTCTGAAAAAAATCATCTCATTTCCACACCATCTTCCAGGCCCAAGATTGGAGTTTGGGGCTTGAAATGCCTGATAGCATCAATATTTCATGGCCAAAGCCATGTCAATAGACAGTACAAACAGCCGTCTGCCGTGCCATCCGGCAGCTTCTCTGCTTTCACCCTGAGCCGTTGCAAAGGTGAAGCAGTGTCCTTGTCGCTAAACTCTTAAAGTCTTCAAACGTCACACCACCGGTATGTGTCCCGGTTTTCTGTGTTTGGAAGCCACGGCCCTTAGTAGACAGAGGGAGGTTTGCCGAGTCAAACCAACAAGGCACGTTATTACAGCCTGCCACCTACTAGGGTATGTTATCGGGGATTTGTCCAAAGGAGTGCTTTTCCATTAGACCAGACCCCGGGCCTTGAGTGTTTCTGCGTCTGAGCCCAGGTTTTCCCCTCTGCAAAACAAGGGCAATGCTTATAGCAAAGGATTAAATGTACTTAAAACGCCAAGTCTGTGGCTCAGCTGCATCTAACATCACTGGGAAACTTGTTACAGTGCTAATAAGCTGACCCTAGCCTAAGTCCAGAGTCAAGAGCTTTGGAGAAGGAGCCAGCAACGTACATTTTAACCAGTCTCTCCATGAGAGTCTGAGGCTGGCTCACGGTTGAAGCTTAGGATATAAAGCTTAGGATATAAAGCAGACAGACACACAACAGTTTCTTCTTCCAATCTCTTTACATGTTTGGAAGGTATGTCTTGTTTTTGCAATCCTGGGCAAGCACTCTCTTGCTGAGAAGTCCCCCTAGCCCCTCTTTAAATAACACCCGTAATCCTTTACACTGACCGGCTTATACATGAACTGGGCTGGGGGGATTCAGCCTGCTTGCTCAGGTGCACCTTCCAAGTCTGGACCTTGAAAGCCCGTCTGGGACGTCTGCTTATATTTTCAAAACAAAGCATCAACAGGTCCACCGCGATGTTGTCGTTGTCCACGGGCTGCAGCGAAGGTCGGCGTGAGCCGACCGTACCCTGTGTGAGGAGAGACAGGAAACCATTCCTTCTCTGGAAGAAACCTGGTCTGTCAGGTTCCCGGAGCTGGAGCCTTGACTCAATGCTGCCATCCTGTGGACAGAAGGGAGGTGCCTGAGTGACGCCCCCGCCCCGCCCCCCGACCCAGCTCCACCCTTCCTGGGCTTCGGGGAGCAGTAACCCCTGATGGAGTCAGGCAAATCCAGGGGCGCCACCGCTGAAGGAGCTGCCCTGAGGTGCTGGCAAAGGACGGGAGGAACCGGCGCTTGTCGGTACCGCCTGGTTAGTCTTCTCCAAGTGTATAGCCCCAAGGAGAGCGGTGCTTTCTCTCGAACGCCTGAAAAGCCTATTTAAATATACAATCTGTTCCCAAATGAGCAGCAGAGAATTCGCAGAACTATTAATAAATCTTCCCAGACAACAAATGTAAATTTTTAATGAGAATCTGAAAATTAAGAGTAATTTTAAAATGCTGTGCAAAGGCTCAAGTTTCTAATTATAACCTCCTAGAGGAGGAAACGTGGAATGGCTTCCTCTCTCCTGACAGAGCAGACACTCCGAGAGAGGCCCATTGATAAATCAGTGTCTTCATTTATATGTGCTCCTGCCATGTGATTTAGCATTCCAGCAGGATGCTCCGCTTTAGCACAAAATACCACTGTGAGCAAATGCAATTAGCCAAATTCTATATATACAGCTAATTCAGCCTTCTATAAAGGTTTTTTTCAAGTGCTCATCTACACAAACAAGAAATTGGTTAATAATGGAGCATGTCAGAAAGACATAGGGAATACTTCCAAGTTGTAGAATAATGTATCTCTTTGAAGAACTGAAGATGTGTGTGTGTGTATGTATGTATGTATGTGTATGTGGTGTGTGTGTGTGTGTGTGTGTGTGTGTGAGAGAGAGAGAGAGAGAGAGAGAGAGAGAGAGAGAGAGAGAGCGAGCAGAAACTGATGTGGAATGAAGGCCAAATCTCCAATTGAAACATCAAAATAAATAATATGGTAACATAATAAAACTCACTGAATAAGGAATGCGAACCTAAATAGAGGCAGATCAAATAGAAATCTTGATGAACAGGCTCTCTCTCTAAGCCTGGGGCTAGGAGGTGGCTCAGTGGTTAACATGCTTGTACAAGCTGGAGCCCAAATTCCCAGCATCTCAGTAAAAGGTAAGCACGGTCATGCTGCCTGTAATGTAGCTGGGAGCTGGAGACAGGCAGACCCTGGGGTTAATGGCCAGCCATTCTATCCGAGAAGGCAAAGCTCATGAGAGACTGTCCCAAAATAAATAAAGACCCAGAAGTGATTAGAGAAAAAGTTACAGATGTCAACCTCTGGCCATTACATGTGAGCACATTTGTCTGTGTATGTGACATTTATCTATTCAACACATATAACACACATATAATAAATAAATATTTATTATATTTATTAATATTATTAATATTTATTAATATAAATATGGGCATGGTGGCATGTGCCTGTTACTATTTTCAACTTATTTATTTTTCATGTGTCTTAGTTACTTTTCTATTACTGTGATAAAACACCATGACCAAGGAAACTTATAAAAGAAAGCATTTAGGGCTGGAGAGATGGCTCAGAGGGTAAGAGCACTGGCTGTTCTTCCAAAGGTCCTGAGTTCAATTCCCAGCAACCACATGGTGGCTCACAACCATCTGTAATGAGATCTGGTGCCCTCTGTACATGCAGACAGAGCATTGTATACATAATAAATAAATAAATCTAAAAAAACAAAAACAAAAAAGCAAGCATTTCATTTGGTTTGCAGCTTCAAGAAGGTTAAAGTCCACGATAGCAGAACAAGGAGCTATTGCTGGCATTTGCTTCTTTGTGGGTTCTTCCTCCACACCTTCCTGTTTACCCTTTCAAGCCCTAACACTAGATAAGAGAGAAAAAAAAATATAGAGAAAAGGAAAGAGATCCCTGAGTAAGGTCATGGGTCACAAAGGGAGCAATGTAGCCAGGCGTGGTGGCACACGCCTTTGATCCCCTGCACTCAGGAGGCAGTCAGATCGCTGTGAGTTCGAGGCCAGCCTGGTCTATAAAGCCAGTCCAGAACAGCCAAGGCTACACAGAGAAACCCTGTCTCAAAGAAAAAACAAAAAGCAAACAAACAAAAAACCCAGAAAAAGAAAAGAAAAGAAAGGGAGTGATACTGATTAGGGGCATCGAGCTCCATGGGTGACTTTAATCTTCACTATCAGGGTATCCAATTTCCTCCTCCTCCTCCTCCTCCTCCTCCTCCTCCTCCTCCTCCTCTTCCCTCTTTGTGTGTGACTGCTTAACAAATCACGACCAACAGCAACCAACAACCAGCCTACAACCCACCTATGGGGCTGTAGCATTTATATATCTTATGGAAAGTTCCCGGAATTTCAAATATCACACAATTGCAGAAACTATCTGCAGCTGGCAAAATCATGCCCCCCCCCCCAAAGCATGAGGCAAATCATGTTGTTGGGGGATGGTCTGATGCATTTTGATGCTAATTACTGTTTGCTGTTTGGGTGACCCACCTTTTGTTTAATAAAAAGCCATCCCACCTAGGCAGGGCAAGAGATAGGTGTGGCTGAGAGAGAGAGAGAGAGAGAGAGAGAGAGAGAGAGAGAGAGAGAGAGAGAGAGAGAGAGAGAGAGTGAGGAAGGAGGAATTCTGGGAAGAAGAAAGACCACCACAAGGAGAAAGGAGAGGAGAGGAAGGCCGCCATGGGTTAGCTGGAGGAGAAGCACATGGCCAGCAGCGTGGATGGAGAATCGGGCCCAGATGAAGAACATTAGCAAGTATTTGGGATTATGGATGGGAGGTAGCTTGATAGAAGGTATTAGAAGCAGATGGCATGGGATTGGCGCAGGGATCCCAGGCCTGCCCCACTATGGGAGGTAGTTTAGAGGATTGGTATCTGCCCTGCCCCATGTTAACTAAGGCTATTTTTAAATATAACAAGCGTCTGTGTCTTGATTGATTACTAGCCGGGCCTACAGATAATACAGGTAATACAGATAATTTTTAAGAAACAATATGCTGTGGACAATCTGAAGCAACCCCACATAGAAAAATCCCCACACCTGGCACTAAAACAAAAGAACGTTCTTATTCTCTCTCTCTCTCTCTCTCTCTCTCTCTCTCTCTCTCTCTCTCTCTCTCTCTCTCTCTCTCTCAAGAAACCAAAGTTCCAAAATTGTAACTACAAGGAACAGCTGAGAGCTCACATCTTTGATCCACAGGCATACTGAGAACCTTAAAGCCAGCTCCCAGTGACATGCCAATATTGTAGAAAATGTATTAATTTTAGGGTCCTTTATTCATGTGTTCTAGCCCTCAAATAATTTAGACAGAGACCTATTGATTTATTCAATAAGCTTTAAGCACAATAACTGGGCAGGTACAGTTTATACTGATTTCTTAAGCTAGCCTGACTCCTTCCCAGCCACGTACCCCAAGTTACTTGCCAAATTTTGTCCTGTCTGCTCTAGACTGCATCTGCTCCATCAGGCCATGTCTTTTCTCTCCATTTTCCTCCTCCTTTCTTCTCCTCCAGCCTCATGGTCCCTACTTGAAACCCCAAGCCCAGGAAGTTCTGCCTACCTCTCTTCTGCCCAGTTATGGGCTGTCTAGTCTTTTTTTTTTTTTTTTTTTCCCCCCTAACCAATCAGAGATAATTGAGGAGCAAAGTTTACACAACATTGTTCGGTGTTTGTATGAATACACTCCTCTGGACCACAATCAGATCTTGAGGCCTCAGTATTTAGCATCTGAATACTCAGAGCACTAGACCAACCCCCAACACACCTCCTCTCACAAGGCCACATCTCCTAAACCTTCCCAACAGTTTCACCAACCAGGAACTAAGTGTTCAAATATATAAGCCTGTGGGGGCCATTCTCATTCAAACGATCAGAGTGTGTGTGTGTGTGTGTGTGTGTGTGTGTGTCTTTATGCCCACCATACTCTAATCTTGTCTTCCTCATGGGCTGGGGGGGGGGGGGTATAGCTCAATTGGTAGAGTGCTTGCTTATCATACATAAAAAGTCCTAGGTTTGATCTCCAACACTGCATAATCTGCGTGTGGTAGCACTCACCTGCTCCACTATGAAAATGACGGCAAGAAGATCAAAGTTCATGGACAGAGCCCCAAAAGATGGCTCACATTCCATCGTGCTTAAGGAAAGGGCAGAAATACCAAGTGTGGTGGTACACACCTGTAATGCCAGCACTTGAGAGGCTGGAGCAAGAGAATTGCCATAGTTTCTAGACTAGCCTGTGCTACATAGCGAGTTCAAGGGGCAGCTTGGGCTACTTTGCAAGACCCTATCTCAAAAAACAAACAAACAAACAAACAAAAAAAACCCCTGCAAAACTGTATTGACTTGCATAGCGTTAAGATATTGCTCCACAAAGTATTAATTATAAAGGGAAAGAGAGTCATTACAGTGAAAAGGCCAAACAGCACCCAAAACAAGGGATCAAAGCAGCAGCATCAAAAATGAGGTAAGTCAGATCTTGCCCTGCCTGATGACCTGATGGGATGATAAGTGCCCAGCCTCGCTTCTGTGACACCACTCCCAGAAGTGCATAAGCTGATTCTAATCGTGAGGAAAAAGGGACATTTTCCGAAAACAAGCAAACAGCCTTAAAAAACAACAGCAACAACAACAACAACAAAAGTTCTCTTCAAAGCTTCCAGAATCATAAAAGTCAAGGAAGGCTAGAGGGCCTGCGCCGGACTGACTGAGAGACCAAAGAATTAAGTGTGGCCTGCCATCATGGAGTGGGCTGCCAGTGACAGGAGGTGGGGTCTGAGCACTAGCTGGTGGTTACTTTCCCGTATGAACTTCTGACGTTAGCCGTGTGTGATGGTCTTCATTTGAATGATTGTCCACATGATGGATGAATGAATGGCATCAGGAGACACAGCTCTGTGTCACAGAGGGAAAGCCTGGGCTCTACTCAGAGCGGCTCCCCCCTACTCCCCCTTCCCCTCCCCCCCAGGCCCCCACCCCCACCCCAACCCCCTCTCACTTGAAGTTGTGATTTGACTCAGGCTGCGAAAAGGTTTCAGGACAAGTCCCGGCGAAGCAATGTTGGCGCTTGTTTATTCATCTATTGTATTTTGTGTGTGTGTGTGCATATGAATGCTTTGCCTGCATCTTTGCATGTGCACCGTATGTGCCTGGTGCTCACAGAGGTCATAAGATGGCTTCCGACCCACAGGAAATGGAGTTATAACATTGTGAGCTGACATTTGAGTCGGGCTGGGAATGGAGCCTGGGTCTTCTGCAAGAGCAGCCAGTGCTCTTAACGGCTGAGCCATCTCTCCAGCTTCCAAGTGTGTGTTTAAATATTTGTTGAAGTATGGATGTTATAGCAGACACAGACACACACAAGCAGGCATGCACAAAAGCACACACACAGGCACACACGCAGGCACACACGCACGCACGCGCACACAGACATGCAGGCATGCACCCATGCATGTGCACACACGCAGGCACACATGCACACAGAGCAAGTTGGAGAGATGGCTTTTAGAGGTTTCTCATGCTCAGAGGTGCTTACTGTCTTGCAGGGGACCCACCTCAGGCAGCTCACCACCATTCCAGTTCAAGGAGATCCGATGTCCTCTTCTGGCCTGAGTGTGCACATCTGCCATCCTCTGTGCACACTTGCACATATGTGAATGCACAAACACACACATAAAGTAAATTGTTTTTAACAAAAAGGACAATAATATCGAGTTTGGAGGGTCATATGCTTGTACACCATCACTTGGGAAACTGAGGCCAGATGATACAAACTTTAGGGCAGCCCGAGCCACACGGCCAGAAACAAGAATGGGAGGAGGGAGGGAGGGAGGAGGGAGAGAGGGAGGAGGAAGGGCAATAGTATACATCCAACGATGAGCAGAAACTTTTCCAGGAGACTCTCACAGTGATGTGTGTGTGTGTGTGTGTGTGTGTGTGTGTGTGTGTGAGAGAGAGAGTGTGAGAGATGAAGGGGCAGAGCCTTCCCACTGCCTCAAGCTGCCTCTCCAACCCATAAGATAGGTCTCTCACAAGGCATAAAGGCTTCTCTTAGGACTTCTGTCCTAGCTAAAGTGGCAGGAACCACTTTACTTTGGTTGTCTGGTTACCGTGGGGAGCCCCATCAAGGAGGACATTCTGACCGTGGTTAGGGCCTCTGCTTGATGCCCGTTAATGAGGCATGCTTTGACTGCGAGGCCAAAACCTCCAACTAGGCAAACCTAACTGATAAGGGCTTCGTTGCATCAGCTACTCAGGGTAACAGACTCACTTGAGTTTTATTTGCTTGGTGCCAAAAAATGGAAACTTGGGAGCCATAAAATGCAGCTACACGCTTTGCTTTACTATAATGGAGACACAAACTCAAGCTGCGGGAGGGAGACGGAGTGGAAAGGAGGAATTCACTGGCATTTCTCACTCTTGACTTCAGGCACTCAGATGGACCGTGTGGTAGGAGTTTCCGATCCCGGTGAAACCCAGAGAAAAGTACCAGAATAGGGCAAGGGCTCATGTTCACGCCTAGCTTAAGGCTTTGAGCAGGGCCCAGTGGGAGAGGCTCTGGGCCAGGCGCTAGGTAACTACCACAGAGGAGCTCAGGAAACTCCATCCTGCCTGCATCTGGAGCATCACGTTTCCATAGAAACCACAGTATATTAAGTCACCATCATCTTAAGCTTTTGCCTCTGTGCGAGCCGAGGGAAGCTGGTTGTTATCTCAGGTGACTCATGCAAGAAGAGCAAGTCATGATGTTTAGGCCACAGGGCTCTTGCAACCTGGCAAGTTACCTTCCAGAACAAGAACATTGTTGAGGATGTGTGTGTGTGTGTGTGTGTGTGTGTGTGTGTGTGTGTGTGTGTGGCATGGCATGGATGTGCTGGGCACCTGGCTCCTGTGAGATGCCAGTCACTCCCTAGCTGGGTGTGATAGCACTTTTAGCCTCAGGCTCCACACCCATGAAGTGGTTAGACAACACTCACTCACAGGGCTCCTGACAGGCTTTAGGTAGATGCTTTATGCAAGGCGCTTTTTTTTTTTTTTTTTTTTTTTTTTTGCAGAGGTCTGGCACACAGCACGCACCTCGCAGACCCCTCAGTTCTCAGTGAAGGCAAAGGCACACAGAGATGGGTGGCTTCCCAAGGAAGATACAACGCAGCTTGGAAATGAACAGGTTAACAGCAAGTACCTGTCTCTAGCATCCTCCTGAAGCACCACATCCAAGAGACAAGATACCTAGTGTCCCACTCTGGGGTCCATGGAGATGGGATGGTCTGTGAGTTCAGGCACCTCATAGCATGTTGTCCAGACCCGCACTTCCGCTTTGCTCTCATTTCTGCATCCTTGGACTCTAGAAGGCTGAAGGGCATAGCTCCCTGGTGTGGTAGCTCGTTTGTCTCAGTGTGAATGCATACATGTGCACGCACACACATATCAACATACAATAACAATAAAATATTTTAAAGAGTATCATCTTTGGATTAAGATCCAGGTTTTTTTTTTTTCCTTTTTTTTTCTAAAAAAATATAACTTTTTAAAAAAAAAAAAAAGATTTATTTATTATTTATACAGTAGTCTGCCTGCATATATACCTACACACCAGAGGAGGGCACCAGATCCCATCATAGATGGTTGTGAGCCATCACATGGTTTCCGGGAATTGAACTCAGGACCCCTGGAAGAGCAGCCAGTACTCCTAACCTCTGAGCCATCTCTCCAGCCCCCACCCCTAGTTTCTTTTCTTAAGGAACATCCTAAGAGACATTGTGTAGTCTTGGGCTATTGGTCTGACTTCTCTGTTTATATCTATCTATACATATGGTAGCATAGGGATAAAGTGAATTTCCCATCCATCCACACTGAAGGCTTTTGCTGAAATCAACAGGTGGTTGTGAGCCATCATGTGGGTGCTGAGAAACGAACCTGGGTCCTATGCAAGAGTAGTAGTGCCCGCCTCTCCATCCCAGAACTCCCTTTCTACACAGAAGGTCAGGCGGAGAATAGCAACAGCTCTACTGGGTCTCTGAATAGTAAACTAACTCAGGTCTGGGTGCCACGGGAGCCCTAAAGTTGTGGAAGCTGTGGCTGACTGCAGGGGGCGCCCTGATCACACCTTCCAAGGCTGACTGAGGAAAACCAGCCTGGGAGTCTGCAGGATCCTCAGCTCTGTTGGTTAAAGTGTAACTCTGGGTCAGCTGCAACCTTCTGGAAGTCTTTGCGTTTGTGTCCTTCAGATGCAGCAATTGACACTCGTTAGCTTTGAAAACCACCTTACTGTACAGACCTGAGAGTGAATAAGGAGACCACACGTTGACCTGGACTGCTTAATTGTATATATTAATGACCCTCTGTTTTAGTGGCTCTTAACCTTCCTAATGCTGCAACTCCTTAATTCAGTTTTTCATGTCGTAGTGACCCCCCAAGCCATATTTATTTATTTATTTATTTTTAATTAACTAATTAAAAAAAATTTTTTTTTTGGTTTTTCAAGACAGGGTGTCTCTGTGTTAGCCCTGGCTGTCCTGCACTTGCTTTGTAGACCTCGAACTCACAGCAATCCACCTGCTTCTGCCTCCCGAGTGCTGGGATTAAAGGCATTGCTACTTCATAACTGTAATTTTGCTACTATTATGAGTCATAGTGTAAATATCGGATATGCAGATAATTTTAGATGACCCTTGTGAAAGGGTCATTGGACCCCCCCCCCAAAATGGTCGAGCCCCACAGGATGAGAACCCCTGCTCTATTTAAACCTAAGCTTCATGCTAGTGATGGAATTGGGGGGCCAGTCACTGGGACACTTTTTTTGCCCCCTTCCCATCATGGCTGCATTGAAGAAATCTCCTTTTCCACTGATCACCCTTCCTGACTCTTTTAATTAGTATATTGGAAACGAACAGCCTCTCATATTAGGACTGCCAGAAACGTTCTCCCTAAAATCTCCAACTACAGCCTCTTCTATCCACTTTGTCATCGTTGGAGGGGCGATACAGGCCAGCACTGTCACTGCTACCCTGAGGAGTCCCCTTTAGTGGCCACCACTCAGGTAAAGGAACATGGTGCACTCTTTAGGTCCAGAGATGAGAAATATTTGATTCCCAGGCAGAGTCGAGCCTTCTATCCTTTGTGGCTGAAGCAGGCAAGTATAGGGGACAGTTTAGCAACCTGGGACTCCGCTCAGTCTGGGCTGTGTACTAACTCCTCCTCTAATAATGCACCTGGCAGCCTAACCTGCACATATGAAAACACACACACACACACACACACACACCTGCACATATGAAAACACACACACACACACCTGCCCATATGAACACACACACACCTGCACATATGAAAACACACACACACCTGCACATATGAAAACACACACACACACACCTGCCCATATGAAAACACACACACACACCTGCCCATATGAAAACACACACACACACACCTGCCCATATGAAAACACACACACACACCTGCCCATATGAAAACACACACACACACCTGCACATATGAAAACACACACACACACACACACACACACACACACACACCTCTCCAAAGCACACACCCAGCAACCTGTGAGCAAACTCGGACTCCACCTGAGCTGAACTGCACTCCTCCCATGCTCCAGACAATGGAGTAACTTTTTCCTCCCGTAACAGCCATCAAGCTTGGATAGCTTTTTCTCCGTCACAGTCTTTATATCCTTATACAAGGGTAGTGGGGTGATCTAGCCTCAGTTAGTTTCTGGTACCTGCACAATAAGGTAGTGTCTTCTATGTGTTAGGAAGAAACCCTCATCGGCCATTTTTTAACTATGTGATTCGGGAGTGCATGTGATTAAAATCAGATGCATTATGGGAAGGAGCACGTGCTATAGAGAAAAGGCTATGTAACTTAAACCTGCCAATCAACACAGAGAACTGCCCACTCGGGGTGTGCTCCTTAGTAACCAGCCCCTCCTTCCTTTAGACCACAGGAAGGAAGCTCCAGGCCAGCTCAGGAGGCCCACTGTCTCTCCGGGCAGCTCATTTCTGACCTGCGCTATCACTTGCTTTGAACGAAGTTGCCCCGCTACCTTGCCCTTGTTTCGGTCCTGAATAAGGCGCTACAGCTCTGGGGACACTTGGCGCAGACACCGAGCAGTGATAACAGCATGCCCCGAGGATTGTCCTGTCTTCCTGTCCCGCCTCCGTTTCACGTGGTCTTCACAGGTGCATGAAGTAAGCGAGAAGAATGTGTAGCTGCTGCTGCTCAGGTGCTTTAGGAATAAGGACCTGGGCCCGTGGCAGCGCCATGCCGCCCCCGCAGGTTTGCTTGCCATCTGAGCCATCTGTTCTCAATTCTTCAAGGTCTCTCGTCAGCTTGAAAGCTAAGTCTAAAGCTGGGTGTGACGGAGCTCACACCTGTAACCCCCGGCACTGAGGATATGGAGGCAGGAGGATCTGCGGTTCGAGGCTAACTTCTAATATGTCTCAAGTTTAAGGCCAGCCTGGTCTACATGAGACCCTGAGTATATTTGGCAGGGTAGCGCAGACTAAGGGAGGACTAGAAATAAGCCAGCAGACAGACTGGCAAAAAAAAAAAAAAAAAAAAAAAAAATCATGTTTATGTTAATGCAACCAAGTGTTCCAACCATCTATGATAAAGCCTTGGGACATAGACAAAAGAGGTTCTCAAAATAGCCAGTCCCCCTCACCCCACCCCCACCCCGGTCGTGTAGCCACAAGGTTTCCTAAGCCAGCATCTCTGATCGCCAGGGTAGTTAGTCACTGAGCAAGGACCCGGCTTGCTCCCAAAGCCAGGAACAGCAGCTCAGGTTAGAACCGACCTTTCCTAAGTCCACAGAACTGTAAATATGCCAAATCTCTACTGCAAAGAGCAAAGTTATATTAATGGTCTTTTCTTCTGTATGAAAATGACACACGGGGCTAGGGAGATGGCTCTGAGGTTAAGAGCACTGTCTACTCTTTTTCCGGAGGTCCTGAGTTCAATTCCCAGCAACCACAGGGTGGCTCACAACCATCTATAATGAGATCTAGTGCCTTCTTCTGGTGTACATGCAGGCAAAACACTGTGTATATATGATAAATAAATAAACATTTTTTAAAAAATGACACATTTTCGTTAAAATTTCCACACATGCAGAGATTATATTTAAAATGTTCCTTCTTTTGCCACTTAGGGAGACATTTTTTAAAAGTACAAAATCAAACATGTTTTGAGCCTCTTCTTGCAGGAGACAGGACCCTTTCGAATCCACATCTGCTGGTGGGGTTTGGTTTTGTTGTTTTTTGCAGGAGTGGGCGGTTGCTTTTGAGCTAGAGCCTTAAGCTCATGATCCTTCTACCTCAGCTTGCAGAGCTGGCTTACAGGCGAGGCCACCTGCTCGGCCTGAGTCTACTGTTTGATTGTTTCAGGGAAGGGCCTGGGTAAGATATTCTGCATGCTCTGGGCAGGCTGACTCACCCAGTGCAGTGAACACCACTGAGCTTGGCTCTGGAAACAGCTGCCTTAGTGGTAGAAGTGGACGAAAGAATGAATCGGGTTTCGTTCTTGCAACACACCATATAAGTCAGCAATGAAAATAATAAAACATAAATAAAAACCCTTGAGTTAAGAAAATTCTCTTAATTCTGTTTGTTTTTTTGTTTTGTTTTATTTTTTGTTTGTTTGTTTTTCAAGACAAGGTTTCTCTGTGTAGCCCTGGCTGTCCCAGACTTGCTTTGTAGACCAGGCTGGCCTCGAACTCACAGCGATCTGCCTGCCTCTTTCCTCCCAAGTACTGTGATTAAATGCATGTGCCCCCACACTCAGCCTTTTAATTATGAATTTTTTTAAAAAATCTTTATAGGTATAGCTGATCTGCCAAAAAAGAAAGGACATCTCTCCAAGGGGGAAGCAATTGCTGTGCCAGTGTGAGGACCTGAGTTCCAATTCCAGAGAAAGCTGGTGCCTCGCGGTGCTCAGCTGGTGTTTAGGCAGCTGGAGAACGGGGCTCCGCCCTTCCTCTATTCCCCCTTCCTGGCTACAAAGCATTAGATCACATTCCACTTCCTCATCCTGAGGCCCACTGCCAAGGTCCAACTGTCAAAGCATTGAAGTCCAGCAACCAAAAGCCTCCTTTAGCTCACCTAATTATTATGCCCAATCAAAATTAAACACCTCATGCTAAAACAAGCTTTCCCCTGATCCCTTTGTAAACCATCACTTGCCCACGGGCCACATCTGTCGCCTCTCTATCCAGGGCAGTCCTCTGTCATCCTCCCAATCTTCCCCCCAAGACAAATACCCCTTCCTCCTCTCCCCTGTTCTCTTCCCCTTCTCCTTGTCCTCTGTCTCCTGTCTTTGTCCCCATATCCCTGTCTTCAGTCCCCCTGGGGCAAATAAATCTCCTTTCTGCTGAGAACTGGTCCTGAGGTGTCTTGAGCTGACTCCAAGGTTTCCCTACATGGTGTATATTTGTAATCCTGATGCTCCCACGGGGAGCTAGGAGGTGGAGACCGGAGAATCCTAGGAAGTTTTCAGGTCAGCTAGCCTGGTGTCTACAGTGTTTTACAACAATGAGACCCTGATTCAAACAAGGTAGCAGATTAAGACCAAGACTAAAGGCTATCCCTAAACCTCCACACATGCACAATGGCACACATACACCCAAACACATACACATACACAGAGACAAATACACACACAACCCTCCCCCCAAAAAATATACACACCCAAGCACACACACACATACAAACACACAAACACCAAATAAACAGACAGCCAAATATAGACACAAACACACCCACCTACAACCCTCCCCACACAAATATATACACACCCAAACACACACACCCCAAATACACAAACACAAATACCTAAAAACACACACAAAAACACAAATATGTGTACACATACAAGCATCTGCAAACACATAAACACACATATGCACACACACAACTTAAAGGGGAGAAATGTACAGATGCAGAGTGTGAATCTAGTGGGTTTTTTAGTTTTACTGGCAGGCCAAAACTCAAAGCCAGCCTTAGTGCCCTTATCAGCTGCAGAAGTGGCTTTTAAGCCTTTTATTAGCCTTGAACCCCCACATAGGGGTTGGTAAAGAATGAACTAGAAAGAAAACCCGGTCTCATAAAAGAAGAACTTAGCTTTGACGAAGGAGATAAAACTTCTTGAATAACCCCTAAGTGTCAAGCTGGCCTCTCAAAGCCCTGGTGCTAAAATACCCACTGCCGTGTGGTCCAAAAAAGCTAAAAAGCCAAGAGCACCAAGTAGCCCTGAGCTTTGGTTGGTTTAACTTATGGTTTTGGTTTTAGCATTTGAAACTAGGGTTCCCTCTGTGGCCCAGACTAACCTAGAACTGCTGTGTAGTCCAGGCTAGCCTTAAAGTCATTTTCCTCCTGCCTCTCTGCCTCCTGGGTGCTGAGCTCACAGGCATGCACTCCTTTGCCTGGCAAAGTGATTTGGAGTTTGAAGTGTCCTGGTGCATTGGAAGTTGATTCTCTCTTCGTGTCTAGGTAAAATTCCACGAATGCACAGCTTCATCTTCATGACCCCTCCATGCACCTATTGAAGGACAACTAGGCTGCTTCTCTTCCCTGCCTATTTCAAATAGGGCAGCAATAAACCAGGCATCTCTGCGGCAGGGGACTTAGAGTCCTTTGGGAACCTGCCCACTGAGTGCTCTAGCTGAGTCATGGGTAGTTTTTTTTTTTTTAATCTTTTTGAGAACCCTCCACACGGACTCCCATGGTTGCTGTATCAGTCTGCACACTGACCAACCGCGAATACCAACCCCAGGTCCCCCACATCCTCACCAGCATTGGTGGCCATTTGTTTACTTTTCTTTTTTAAAATTTTATGTACATTGGTATTCTGCCTCCATATGAGGGTGTCAGATCCCCTGGAACTGGAATGACAGACAGTTGTGAGCTGCAGTGTGGGTCCTGGGAACTGAACGTGGGTCATTTGGAAGAGCAGCCAGTGCTTTTAATTGCTGAGCCATCTCTCCAGGCCCACCATTTGTTTTTAAATTTTATTTTTTATGTTTTGATGATAGCAGTTCTGGCTGAGGGGGCATAGAAGGTCAGGCTAATTTTAATTTGTATTTTCCTGGTGTCTGTGGATGTTGAACACTTTTAAAATATTTATTGATCAATTGTGTTTCTTCTCTTAAGGGCTGTCTGCTCAGTTCATTGGGCCATTCATCAATTGGCAACCTTGGTTTTGGTGGTGGTGTTGTTTTTTGGGCTTTTTTGCTTTCTGTTTTCTTTTTTTGGTTTTTCGAGACAGGGTTTCTCTGTGTAGCACAGACTGTCCTGGGCTCACTCTGTAAACGAGGCTGGCCTTGAACTCACAGAGATCCGCCTGCCTCTGCCTCCCAAGTGCTGGGATTAAAGGTGTTGGATTTTTGCAGTTCTTTATATATTCTACATACTAACCCTTGTCTAAAGTATAGCCACAAAGGTTCCGTGCCCTTCTATGGGTTGTCCAATCACTCTGCTCAGAGTGCAACTCTGTAATCTGTAACTGCAGCTAGGCTGGTGGTGGTGCACGCCTTCAACTCCAGCACTTGGGAGGCAGAAGCAGAGGCAGAGGCAGAGGCAGGTGGATCTCCAAGTTTGAGGCCAGCCTGGTCTACAGAGCGAGTTCCACAACAGCCAGAGCTGTTACACAGAGAGACTCCCCATCTCGGTGCGGGGGGTGGGGGGGAGCGGGGTAGGGAATTCCTGTAACTGCTTTTTGTCAATTCTTGCGGCTATCCCGTGTGCTACTGTTCTATTCAGAAAGTTCTTGCCTGCTCGTTTATTCTGAAGTGTTTGCCGTTAGGTGTGTCAGGTCTTAAAGTACTTTGAGTAAGTTTTTGTGCAGAGCAAGCGAAGCGGTTCTCCTTTCATTTTCTTGAGGTGGACATTCGTTTTTCTAAAAGTTCTCCAACACGCTACCACAATAACAGTGACCGAATGCAAAAAAAAAAGAAAAGAAAAGAAAAGAAAAAGAAAGAAAAAGAAAAAGAAAAGAAAAGAAAAGAAAAAGAAAGAAAGAAAAAGAAGAAAGAAAAAGAAAAGAAACTGGATGTAGTGTTGTTCTTTTAATCTGAGTATTTGGGGATGGAGAAAGGAAGGTGAGGAGTTCAAGGCCAGCCTGGACTACAAGGGAATGCGGGGTGGAGGTGGGGGTAGGGGGTGGAGGTAGGGATTGGGTGGTGGGGCGTGGGAGAACAGGGACAGGGAGAGAGAAAGAAGCAAAATCAGATTCACAAAGATTTTCTCACCAAACTGACTGTGGCTATGGAGTGCTTGGAGCAGGCACGGAGCCCCAGTTCTGACACCCCAGCACCCCATAAGCTGGGTGTGGTGCTGCACGCCTGCAACTGTAACCCCAGCAGGAGGATCCGAAGCTCAAGGCCTCAACCCTCAGCTACCCAGGGAGTTGAAGCCAGCCTGGTTCCAGTGTCTGTTGTCTGGACAGGTGCTTCCAGGTTCTTGACATGTGTCTTAGTCTAGGTTTTATTGCTGTGAAGAGACACCGGGACCAAGGCAACCCTGTTAGAGTTCTGCTTTAGTCTGAGCTAGGCTCAGGTAACGATCCCAGGTGGCTAGGTACCCTGTTAGAGTGAGTTATGCACAGCCCAAACCAAGTAGAGTTCCAGGTCACTACGCTAGAATTCCCTGCCTCAGCTGGGATACATGAAACTGTTTCAACGTGTGTGTGTGTGTGTGTGTGTGTGTGTGTGTGTGTGTGTGTGTGTGTGTGATATGTATTTCTATATGTACCGCACGCTAACTAAAAGATAAATATGAGAAGAAAAAGAGCATAAAAATGATCTTGATATTAGAAAATACTAAACAGGCATGGAGAGACGAGTCAGTGGTCAAGAACACTGGCTGCTCTTCCAGAGGACGTGGGTGCAGTTGGCAGCACCCACACAGCAGCTCAGAACATCTGTAGCTCCAGTTCCTGGGGATCCAATGCCTTCTTCTGACACCGGACACATACAAGGTAGAAGGACACAGATGCTGGCAGAGCACCCACACACAGAAAAAAAAAAAATACATGAAAAGATACAATACCAAGTGAAAATGAGGAAGGAATTCAAATCTCTCACTACAAAACAATTTTTCTAATGACAGCAATATAGGAAATGAGGAACAAAAAAAAAAGCTGTAAGGTATATAGAAGACAAACGCTAGGGTGGAAGTAACACATCTCCCTGTATATTGGTAAATACTTTACATATAAGTGGACTAAACCCTTTGTGTGAAAGACAGAGACTTGAAAGCAGTTAAAAGCCCAAGAGTCAAACACAGGCACACACCACCTAGCAGTGAGGATGCACTCTGTGAAGCACATCCCTAGGCACTTCCATTAATGTCTGAACCCCCAGAATGTGTGTGTGTGCAAACCCAGACGGTGTGTCACTTAGCATGGCCTCGGTACAACCGAGAGATGATGAAAGTGTCCGGTGCCTAAGGCTGCTGCCCCCATAGCCCGGCACGCTGTTTACAGCCGACTTCCTCATACATAATAGAAGGAATGTGGCTAAAACATAGATGAAAGTATAGGGTAGTAAATACAAAAGCCGTTTGCTAACATTGCTGAGTCGTAGATGCCAAGCTCCACTGTGGATGCGATGCTTTTACACAAGTGTAATAGGCTTGTTTCCATTAGCGTCACCACAGACATAACAGGGGATCGCACAACAATGTGACAAGGGCACAGTATCGCTGGAATTCCCCAGCTCCATAGTCATTTTATGAGCTTACGCTGACTATGCAGCCAAATGTCATTGGGTAGCACACAACTCTATGTGCCTCAGATCCAAATACACCGAGAAACAAGTATTTCAAGAAACAGTCCTCTCCAGCCATTGCTGGGGAAGAGCTTTGTGAATCATGTGGCTTTTCTAAGCAACCCAACCTAGTGAAGTGTGTTGGCTTCCTTATCCTCACGACCCTCTTTCCTTCCTCCAGGAGGGATCACATTGTGGGGAATAGCTACACAACAGCACGGACAGCCCTAGCTAGGGAAACGCCAATCAAAGGCAGACTGAAATAACGCGTCACACTCGCTAGAACAGCATAGGGATCCAATTGAGCTGAAACCGTGAGTGGCAGGTCAAATGTTCAGACCAGACCCTGGTACTGCGAAGGTCAGGCGCCTGCCTGATGCCTTTCACATGGAATCAAGACAAAGCAGGCACATTCTAGTGTGAATGGAAGTTGCTTTTGTTCTGGCTGCTCTATTGGTCCCCCCTCTCAGGCCCAAATCACAAGGTCTTGTGACCAAGCCCCTAGCCAATCATACTCAGCACCAATACGCCTCTTTACCGTATGATCTGTTCTCATCCATCTGCAGTAGAGTTGCCTGGACCAGGTGGTTATCCTGAAAAAGACGTTAACAAGTGTTGGAAGGGATGTGGGGAAACTGGTACCCGTGTATACTGCAGATGGGGATGTAACACGTTCCCAACACTCGGGAGGTACTTTGGCAGTCCCTCAAAAATGTTAAACATAGGATTATCTTCTAGCTGGGAAATCCTCCTCCTAGTTTCCTCTCCTGAGAAAAATGAAAATATCCATGCGAAGATATGGAAACATTTCTGTGCAGAAACACACAAACATTCCTAGTGCTGTTACCCAAAAATGCAAAGAGTAAAGATGATGAAACGTTTTAGGGTTGCAAATGGGTTGCATTAGCACGTGGAACACTCTGGAGGAATCTCAATGGAAGTATCTGCTGGTGTATAGATTACAGTGTAGCTGACCCTGGAGGACACCCTGTTATGGCAAAGAAACCATTATAAAAGATGTTGTCTTGGCCGGGCATGTTGGTGTAGGCCTTTAATCCCAGCACTCAGGAGGGAGAGGCAGGCGGATCGCTGTGAGTTCGAGGCCAGCCTCTTCTACAAAGTGAGTCCAGGACAGCCAAGGCTACACAGAGAAACCCTGTCTCGAAAAATGGAGAAGAAAAAAAAAAAAAAGATGTTGTCTTGACACCAGATATGGCAGCCCATAACTATAACCCTGACACTGAGGATGCTGAGGCAGGAGGATTGCTAGTTTCAGGCTAACCTTGGCACTTAGAAGACTGACTCAAAAATTAATCAAGTGAAACACATATGATTTCACTAATGTGAAAGCTCTAGGATAGGCAAATCTATAGAAGTAGAAACCACATTAACGGTGGCAGAAGACTGGGGAAGGGGCTAGGCGTATGGCTCAGCAGTTAAGAACACTAGCTGTTCTTCCAGAGGACCAAGGTTCAACTCCCAACATCATCTTCTGGACTCCTTAGGCACCAGGCAAATATGTGGTGCACAGACGTACATACAGGCAAAATACTCATTCACAAAATAGAATTGTTTTTAAATAGACAGCTATAGTTTAGCTCTTTTTTTGTTTGTTTGGTTGGTTGGTTTTGGTTTTGGTTTTTGAGACAGGGTTTCTCGGTGTAGCCTTGGCTGTCCTAGACTCACTTTGTAGACCAGGCTGGCCTTGAACTCACAGCGATCCTTCTGCCTCTGCTTCCCGAGTGCTGGGATTAAAGGCGTGTCTCACCACGCCCAGCTCTAGTTTAGCTCTTTAAAAGATGGTGAGTGGTCTAGTGGGCTGGTAGTCTGGAGTTTATTTTGACCAAAAAAAAAAAAAAAAGATCTGGAGTCAGATTGTGCACACAGGCTGCACATCTGTGTATGTACATAGAGTAATCACTGGATTGTAGACGTTAAGCTAGTGGGTTTTTATCATGTGGAAAGAAAGTTTTGTTTGAGTTATCTATTTTATCTTGTTATTTGAGTTGGCTTTGTTGTTGTTTGTTTTTGATGTGTGTGTGTGTGTGTGTGTGTGTGTGAGAGAGAGAGAGAGAGAGAGAGAGAGAGAGAGAGAGAGAGAGAGCGCGAGAGCGAGAGCGAGAGCTCGTGTAGCCTAAGCTGTCCTCCGAGTTGCTATGTATTGGAAGCTGACCTTGAACTTCTGATGCTCCTCCCTCTAGTTCCCAGATGCAGGGATGACAGGCATGTGCCATCACTCCCACAGAAAGCTGATGTACCAGTTTCCCTCTTCTCTGTTTCCTCCATGGCACTCCCTCTGCTGCCTCTGTAGCTCAGCCTGGCTTTAAATTTTTTCATCTTTCTCCCTCAGTCTCTGCAAGAGCTAAGATTATAGGCCTGTGCCACGAATCCCAGCTCATTACACTACCTGACTGTGTTGGCTGGTTTTTAATGTCAGCTTGACACAGCTGGAGTCATCTGAGGAGGAGGAAGCCTCAACTGAGAAACTGCCTCCATTGCATCTGGCTGGAGGCAAGCCTGAAGGACATTTTCTTAACTAGTGATTGATGGGGGACGGCCCAGCTCATTGTAGGTGGTGCCGTCTCTGGACTGGTGGTCCTGGGTTCTGTAAAAAAAAGCAGGCTGAGCAAGCCATGGTCAGCAAGCTAGCAAGCAGCATCTTCCATGGCCTCTGCATCAGCTCCTGCCTCCGGGTTCCTGCCCTGCTTGAGTTCCTGTCCTGTCTTCCTTCGATGATGAACAGTGACATAGAAGAATAAAGCAGATAAACCCTTTCTTCCCCACGTTGCTTCTGGTCCCTGGTGCTTCATCGCAGCAATAGTGACCCTAACTACGACCCGAATGCTGTATGTTCACTATTTTAAGCCTAGCCTGGGCTAGACCTTGTTTCAAAAACTGTAAAATGCAAAAACATAAAACCCACAGAAGATAATGCAGTATAAAATTCGGATATAATGGGGTCTGGTGGCGACTTTTTCAAGACGTGATATCAATGAAAGGAAGAATTGGTAAGATGAACCTTATTATTATTATTAAAATTGTCATGAGAATAATATAAAGTGTAGTAGGAGAGAAAATATTTACAAAGATACTGCTGATAAAAACCATGAACAAAAGCACACAAAGGATTTTTTTTTTTTTGAAAAAACAGCAATAAGAAAGCTAACAAGGGCCGAAGAGACGGCTCAGTGGTTAAGAGCACCGGCTGCTCTTCCAGAGAACCCGGGTTCAATCCCCAGCACCCACATGGCAGCTCACACTGTAAACTCCAGTTCCAGAGGATCTGTGGCCTCTTCTGGTCTCCACAGGCACGAGGCATGCATACGGTGCAGACACGTACATTCAAGTAAAACATCCGTACACACAAAATAAAAATAATAAAAACAAAACTTTAAAAGAAGAAAGCTGGCAAATGGCTGCGGGGAGACCAAGGTCTTTAACATAGATACACAGCTTCTGAGAACAGATTGTTGAATGCTCAGCCCTCAGTGAATGTACAATGATACCTAATGAGGTCCCGGAGGAGTACCACATACAAAATGGGCACTTAGCTTAGCTTATAGTAGGTATTTGTTATGGCAGTCAAATGTGACAATTCTAATCAATGAGAAAAAAGATTGCTTGTTCAATAATGGGACGTCCCAAAAGAGAAAGGAAAGATTGAAGACTTGATCTTATTTTAATTAGAAACTGAACAGTGAATGACAACACAGGAGAAGTGGGGACATTCGCACAGGGGGAAGCAAATTGGTAAGTCCCTGAGGATGTCCCATGTTCAATAGCTCTGACAACTCCAATCGCTCTGACTCCTCATGACTCCAGAACGTAGATAAAGTTACAGTTAGAAATGGGAAGATGGATTCAAAGTCGGTTTAAAGCAGCTGAAGGCCTGGGCCCATGTCTACACTGCATGGCCTTATGTCTCCCACTGCAGAGAATTCCTCAGCTCTATTTTAGGGGGTGGGCAAAGTTAGCTAGCTGTCTGTCTATCTGCTTACCTATTTATCCAACAATCCATTTATTTATTTGCTTTTAAGGATTTATTTATTTTTAATTTATGTGTCTGAGTGTTTTGCCTACATGAGTTTCTTTGCATTTTATGCACATAGTGCCCTCAGTAAAGAGACTGGATATCTGAACAGCGAAGTTACCAAGCTTTCACTAACGGACAGGTAACAATTTTGCATCCAACAACAAGGATACTGAAATTTTTCTTAGCACATATTGCCATTTCTAAGACAGAATCATTAGGTAGGCTGTCAAGCAAATAACACATAGCAATTAGAAGTATTTTAAGAAGGTAATGCTATGATAACAAGAGAGTTATCCCTTTGTAGGAGAGGTTCGCCTTAACTCTCCACAATTATAGAAACAAATTTGCTTTTTTTTTTTAAATATGTGGTGTTGGAAAGTGAACTCAAAGCTTGTGTATACCTGGAATGCACTCTGATCTCTGAGCGTGTTGTTTAAACAACCTATGAGCCTGAAAAGAAACCATAAAACAAACAAACAAAAATCAGATAAGAATATCTATTTGGGGGCCTGGAGAGATGGCTCAGAGGTTACGAGCACTGGCCACTGGCTGCTCTTCCAGAGGTCCTGTGTTCAATTCCCAGCAACCACATGGTGGCTCACAGCCGTCTATAGTGAGATCTGATACCCTGGCCTGTGGGTATATGCAGAGCACTGTATACATAATAATGAATAAATAACCTTTTTTTTTTTTTTTTTTGTTTTTCGAGACAAGGTTTCTCTGTGTAGCTTTGGCTGTCCTAGACTCACTTTGTAGACCAGGCTGGCCTCGAACTCACAGCGATCCACCTGCCTCTGCCTCCCAAGTGCTGGGATTAAAGGCGTGTGCCACCACGCCTGGCTATAACCTTTTTTAAAAAAGAAAAAATAATATCTATTTTTAAAGTAGAAAGCAAAAAGACACAAATGGAAGAACATTTGGAATAAAATTGACAAAGAACATTTCCACATTACAAAAGAAAACTAAACAACGGACAAACACAGGACTAACCGTTGCGTAAATGAAGCAACGATGAGGTAGCAGATTGGCCTCTCGACCACTTATTCCTTTGCAGTAGACCAGAATACATCAGCTCAGAAGTTTGTCAGCAGCACTAAGCCCACACATTTACATAGTCAAGAAAAGTTTTTGTTTTGCTACAGATCGAGTCTGGCTCTGCTGCCTAGGCTGGTTTTGAGTCCCGGGGTTCAAAGGAGAGCTTTGCTTCAGCAAAACCAGCTGCACCCCCCGCCCCATCTAAGTGTTTTCAACATTGCTCAAATAAGCAGATCTGTAGCTATTTGGCTATGTTTGCCTGGAGTTTATGAGCTTATGACAGAACCTGGTAGTTACAGATCAGGTAAGCCCTGCAGCTGTGTAGCCCCTGGCACGCTAACTTCCCACAAACAGATTATGGGCTAATCAAGCCACACTCACCTACTGCAGTTTGTTCTGCCCCGCCCTCCCGTGCCCCATACCCCCCTAACCCACCCCACCCCTGCCCCGTCCCCCAGCCTCCTAGCAACCAGCAAGGCCCCTGTGGAGAGCCTCTCTAAATCTATAACTTGCTCCTTGGCACCAAGACTCAAGGAAAGAAATGCTACATCCCAGACGAGACTCTGCTCAAACTGAGCTCATCCATAGCCCTCTTCATCCTGACCGGTAATTCCAGGACCCCTGCGGCTACAGGGTGAGATACCCTATGGAGAACCTGTCTGGGTCCATAAACAGAGTCTCCAGGGGTCTGGATTCCAGAAGAATGCCAGGTGCTTTTTTCCTCTAGACGGCTGGGACATCAAAGGGCTGCTAGCCACAACATATCTTCCACCTGTGTAATGGGTACGCCTTAGCTAAATGCGCCCCTCGTCCACACCCTGAGAGTAGTACACTGCCCAGGAAATTCCTCCCTCTGCCCTGGACACCCAGGAACTAGAGACAGCTTGACTCTATGAAGCATACTTCTGCCTTCCTTTGAGACTTGTAAGAAGTGATTCCCCACACTGCCGTGGGATCCTGAACTCTCATCAGAGCCCAGCCATGTTGCTGTCTGTCTGTCTGACTATCTGTCCACGACACTAATAACTCTTCTAATAAATCTTTTGTTGTTGTTGTTTGTTTTGTTTTGTTTGTTTTTCGAGACAGGGTTTCTCTGTGTAGCCTTGACTGTCCTAGACTAACTTTGTAGACCAGGCTGGCCTCGAACTCACAGCGATCCGCCTGCTTCTGCCTCTTGAGTGCTTGGATTAAAGGCGAGCATCCCCACCCGCCACCACTCCCGGCTCCTAATAAATCTCTTACTCAAAAGAACAAACCCAAGACCTTTCACCCATAGACTGCTGAATACTATGATGGTAAACGCTCTCTCTTCTGGAAGTTTCCCTGTTTCCATAACTTTTGGATGGTTCTCCTCTCTCCCAGAACCTCTAGATCTTACTACGAGGAAGGGGCCTCCCTCTGCATGCACAACTGGCCCAAATAAAGCTTGTCTGTGCTACAGCCACCTCCACGCCACAGTCATGCTTTTCCCTCACTCAGCCCTGGAACCATTTCACAGCAGAGGAATGCTGGTGACCTACCCCAGACAGAAGATGCTGAAAGCTGCTGAAGTGGCTGCAAAAGGGAAGCAGGTGATAACCTGCAAGATCACCATAGCAACCAGGAAAAGGAAAACTTGTCTTACAAAAAAGTCTGTTCTCACACAGCCAGAGAGGCAGAGGCCTCCCTAGATTCCTGTTAACTTTTTTTTTTAGCAGGCTTGTGATTCTTTTTCCCCCTTCCCCAGCACAGTTGATTGGTCCTTTATCCCCCCATTTTATTTGCATATCCATATTCAGCCAATCAGGACCCTGTTGGTACCATATAAGTTCACATGCACAGGCAGAAGTACCATAGACTTGTTGGAGGGAGAAGGCAAGGAGGGGTTGGGGTCCAACTTCTGGCTCAGGTGGGGTGCTGGGAAAGGGGGCTGGCCCCATGATGCTCCTGTGCTTTTCAGAGGCTAAACACTTCAGGGTCTGGCTCTCAGCTGGCTCAGTCATCAAAGGAGGGAGACTGTTTTCAAGACTCATTGGGACGAACTTATTAGAGGCCTAAAGCTTCTGTCAGCTGGGGCTTCTGCCCCTAGCAGGGTGCTTGCTCAAGCCAGCCTCATTCATTCCTGTTTCAGACCCCAACACTCCACACTTCAGCCGCAAACAGGAGTTTGCCTCTGCCCTTGCTTCAAGCCCCTAAGGCCAGCAAGAGACAGGAGCCATGCCTGCTGTTCCAGCTACTCCTTTTGGTGATCTGAACACTTGGTCTGCAAGGTACTGCTCTTGGTTGCGACCCCCAAAACCCTCTGAAAGCCTTCTCGGGGGTACAGTGGTTTTCTGCTAGCACCTTGCTGGTTGGAGATTCCAAACCTGTTTCATTGACTTGTGGAGTCCCACCGGGCGTGGTGGCCCATGCCTTTAATCCCAGCACTAGGAAGGCAGAGGCAGAAGGATCTCTGTGAGTTTGAGGCCAGCCTGGTCTACAAAGTGAGTCCAGGACAGCCAAGGCTACACAGAGAAACCCTGTCTCAAAAAAAAAAAAAAAAAAAAAAAAAAGATGTTTCATTCTACTTAATGTTGCTGACCCTGAATCAACAGTAATGTACCTCCTGTTTGTGCCCTCCCAACCATCTCTCCACTCCATTCTTGGAGGAGGTTGTGGCAAGGACCGGTGGCTGGAAACAGATGCTCTTCACCAACAAGCTTACATTTCAGTAACAAAAGTTCAAGTCTGAGGTAGTAGAGGAGACAGAAAGAGCAGCTGGTATGCACTCTGTGCCTTTCCCTTGGAGACTCAAACAAACATCTACTCGGTCCAGAGAGGGGATGAATGACAGGTCAAAGCGAAGACTCAACCAAAGTCCAACTTGACAAACCAATGAGTTCATTGGGGTTACTTACAAGAGGAGTACAAACACTCACAAGTCCACGCAGCATAGGTGACAAGTCGGGGCAGCTAGTTGTGTCTCCTTTCCCTAGCAATTTGTTACTGCTTATGTCACAGTAGGGAGGGGGACCTTGTGAATCCTGTACGTTTCAGGAACTTCCTGACCATTACATGTTTTAATTCCCTGAGTCCTTTTGTTTCTGTTTTTGTTTTTCTGTTTGTTTGTTTTGGACACAGGGCTTCTCTTTGTAGCCCTGGCCATCCTGAAACCCACTTTGTAGACCAGGGTGGTTTTGAACTCAGAGATCTGCCTACCTCTGCCTGGCAAGTGCTGGGATTAAAGGTGTGCACCTCACTACACAGGGCTTAGTCTCTGGTTTTAACAAAAGGAGGAAATTGCTACACAACATTGGATAAACACTTTCTATAAAAATGTAGCATTAATGGAGAAAACTGTGTTTATATAATTAGAGAGAGAAGAGATCCATAGACTAAGGTACAGATAAATTGCTCTCTGAAAACTGTACAATAGCAATTGTAGCAGTGAAATTGTACAACATGCAACTTACTCATAAGAAGTGACACTTAAAAAGTTCGTGAAATTAAAAGTCTTATGAAATATACACACTACTAATAAAAATGTGTTGCTTAGTAATAATATGTGAAAAGAAAAGAAAGCAATGTAGTAGCTGTGTAAATGCAAGTTCAAAGTGGGAGTGACTGCTGAGGTGAAGGCAACAGTAGATGTTGCTAAGTGACGAAGTGACGAAAAGCTCATTGGAAGTTATTTCAGTTCTTCTGGTGGGTGTCAAGCTGAAGATGTGTTCCGTGTGTTGGTTTATTTGCTAAGAATGGGTCTTTCCCATGCAGTGTGTCTGTATAGATCACACGTGTGCAGTGCGAGTGAGGGCCAGAAGAGGGCGCTTAAGATTCCCTGAAACAGGAGTTACACCGCCCAGTCGGTGCTGAGAATCAACAGTGAGTCCTCAGGACGAGCAGCCAGTGCCCTCGGCCCCTGAGTCATCTCTCGAGACCCCGTTATGTTGCCTCTTTCCTGCACTAATTTAATTTAAACAGATCATACGAAGTCTACTGGTTATAGCACACTGGCAACCAGTTCTGTGGCCTTCAGATCCACTTGAAAAAGAAGATCGTATCTATACATTTTCTGGGGTCTTCCAACCAAACCACATTATGCAGGACTGGGGAGCAAAATCAAGGCCTGGGAAAAACCGCAGTATTCTGACATCAAATACCTCATCCCCACCATATACACAAAAACGCCTTCCTCAGATGCTTTAAAAAAAAAATTGAGAGAGAAGGAGCCACAAAAACCCTCATTTTCCAAGGGCTCAAACAAAAGAGGGATGCATCACATGGGCCTCCCTCCCACGCCGGCGCGCCAGTGATGTCACCAATCTGCGCCCTAGCCATTGATTCCCGACTGAAGGTGGACTGCTACGCCTTGGGACCAGCCGGGAAGGTCCAGCTCAGCCTCGGACACACGAGTGGGCAGCGTCTGAGGAGTCGCGCGCGGGTAAGAGGCTCCTCTCCTCCCGCGGGCCGCCGCCCCCGCAGCCCGCGGCGCCGAGGAAGGAGACGCGGGGAGCGGCGGTGGAGGCGGCGGGCACGGCGGGGTTGCGCGGATGCTGGGGCGCTCGGGCGGGCAGGAGCCGCTGGGTACCGGAGGCCCTCCTGCCGAGCGTGCCCTTCCCCGCAGATGCGCGGGGCCGGCGGCGCCTGACCCCGGGAGCCAGCACGGCGCCCTGGCGTGGCTGGGACGGGGCCGCGGAGGTGCCCGCCGTGGGTTCCCACGCGGGGTCGCGGGCGCGGCGCTCAGCCTCGGGCTGGCCCTGGAGCTGGAGGCCTTGTTGCGTCACCTGCCTTTCCTTCGTCTGTTTGGCTTGGTTCTTGGGCCGTGCCGGAGGGTAAGCTGGCCCGAGGCGTTCTGTATCTGTATTAGAGCCCGGGAAACTTGGCGGTGGGCTTATGAACGCCCAGAGGGGAGAGTGCAAGCGTGCAAGTCAGCCGCGGGGAGGACAGCGGCACACTGAGGCCTCCGAGGCTGGCTGCAGGAGGAGGAGAGGTTGCTAGAGCAGGTCATTAGGGACGGAGGACGCAGGAGCGTCAAATTGTGGCCAGTTGAGTGACAATGCCAACTTCCTTCTCTAGGAAAAAGGTCTTGTTCCCATCGTTTTAAGGATTCTGAAAAACATCGGTGTCATTTACAGTTGAGCGCTCGCTGTATGGGAGGCAGAGAAGGACAGTGGAGTGGGCATGAATGGTAGAATCGGCCCACTGTTTTCTCAGCAGTGTGACATTGGGTTATTTAACCTCTCCCGGTCTCCTCCTCGGGCTTAGCTACAAAATGAAGAAAATTATGCCTCCGTTGACCTGCTGTCAGAATTTAAAGTGGCTAGCTCTGATGAGGGGCTGGCACGCAGGCATTTGTGCTGCTGCTGTAGCTTCAGAGGCTGAAGATATTTGTGCTGTTTGCTCTCCTGCCGCTCTTTCCCTGCTGCAGACTGCATAGACTGCACAAAATTCTAGAGCTGAACCAAGATTTAAGAGTCAATTTTATTTTACTAGTTAGTTACACCTCCTCTCTTTTTTGAGCATTTGCTCCTGCTACTGTGTCAGGGCCTTCACATCCACTGAGTTATTTAACCTGGCCAACAACCTAGTGCTGTAAGTACTGTTCCCATTTCACAGATGGCAGAAGGTAAGTCTTGGCCAGAGCCCTCGTACTGTTGCAGAGCTAGAGCCTTAGGCCAAACCACCATCAGGCTATATGGTTTGGGTGTTCATCTTTCTTAGCAACTAGGGCCCTGGCAATGTGAAGGTGAGGGGGGGGGGGCGGGTGGGCGGTGCCGGGGGGAGGTCAGTCAATATGGACAGTGTATGGGGGACAGGGCATCATCCCTTGTGAGAATGGCATCTAATTGTGGAAGCAATGTGTGCTTTTTTATTTTACATCCGACCCAGCATTGTCCAGATATGAGCCAAGATTTAGCTGTTGTTTTGGTGTTGTTGTTGTTAGGGGTGGAGGGGAAGGTTCCCGGGCCTGAGCATACATGCAGAACTGGAATCTGGACAGACATTAGATATTTGGTGATTGCTTGTAGAAAGAAGAAGGAGGAGGAGGAGGGCGGAAAACAAAACCCTGAGGCACTGTTACTCTTGCCAGCAGGAGACCCAGCGTTTATCCTTAATCTGCTATTTTCACACTTCACACACTGTCAGGCAGCATCTTACTGATGTGTAGACCCAAAGATCTGAAGCTGCCTTTTAGACCAAGATTGGCATTATTATCTGTGACAAATTGATTTGTGTTTTGAAGCCTGCGAACAGCAGAGTCTGCGCTCTCCAGGCTTTTGCTGGGATCCCTTGAGCCACAGCAATTTGTTTTGCTGCGGCGTCTGGTAAACCTGACCTTAGAGGCACAGCTGTTTGAAAGCTTTCACGTTTTTTTCCCTCGAAAGCACTGGGTGATTGTTTGGCATCAGGGATAAAGAGTTTGGAATATTAAGTTTCTCGAAAATTCAAGTGTTTAGGGAAGATCTGTGGCTAGTTCTGTGTCAACTCCACACAAGCTGGAGTCACCTGAGACGAAAGGGCCTCAGCTGAGGAGAGGAGGGGGCCTCAGCTGAGAAACGACCCCCTGAGGTCGTCTGTAGGCAAGCCTGTGGGGCATTTTCTTAATGGGTGGCTGCCCTAAGTCGTAACTTTATGGCTAGCTGTCTTCTAGCATGGCATCTAATCACTGTGGACCTGGGGTGAGGGGGGGGTTCGTTGTGTGCCTGGACAGGTCCGCATCATAGGCCCTCTCCCGGGATGGCGAGGCACACTGTTTCCCCATAGCCACGGAGGAGGCAGAGGCAGCAGGTATCAGCTGTTTACGGGTGCATTCTCCTTTTACCCTTTTAAGGCCCTTCTACAAGAGCTTTTGACCTGAAAGGAATCTACCTGGTTTCTCAGTGGCAGCAACTGTCACATGCATCTCATCCAACCCATACGTTCATACCCGCTATTTTCCGTGGTCTTCCTGACTGCTTCTGGCTGGTCCTTTGTACTTAAGTTATGCTTCGGAGAAGGTGTCCTTCAGTGGATTAGGCACCTCGGCCCTGGGATGGTTAGCGCTAATTGTCAACACAGCCTGGAATTAACTGGGCAGAGTCTCAGTGATGGGCTGTCTACATAGGGTTGGCCTATGGATGCGTCTGAGAGGGGACTGTCTTCATTAAGCCTGCTGATATGGGAAGTCTCAGCCTCCTGTGGGCAGCACCATTCCTAAGGCAGGGGTTCTAATAATCGAGGTGGCGCACACCTGTGATCCCCGCCTTCAGGGAAGCAGAGGCAGGCATCTCTGTGAGTTCGAGGCCAGCCTGGTCTACAAAGTGAGTCCAGGACAGTCAAGGCTACACAGTGGGGAAATCGGGCTGAACATAAGCAAATGACGGCGTATCCATTCATTTCTCTGTGCACCTGACTGGAGATGTGATATGGCTAGCTGTTCGAAGTTCCTGCTTTACCTTCTCCAGGATGGTGGACTGTGGTCTAGAATTTCAAGCAATAGTACGCCTCCCCTAAGTGGCTTTCTGTCAAGGTATTTTTGTCACAGCAGAAGGGAAACTAGAACACAGGAGGTTGTGTTTCTGGGTTCATTTGAGGCAGAGTCTTAAAATTTAGCACAGGCTAACTTGGAGTCAGTGTGGGCCCAGCTGACCTGGAGTTTCCAAAGATCCTCCTGCCTCAGTCTCCTGAGTGCTGGGATTACAGGTGCACCGCCATGCCGCACGCTCACTCCTGCATGACCGGAGCACTGGAAGGCAGGCGCTGGTGCTCTATATTTCTCCCCGCTTAGCACTGGTGTTTTCCTTGGGCCTGGGGCAGTAGTTGGCATGTAGCAGGTGCCCAGGAAATGTCTATTAAGTAAGTGGGTGAAGCAAATGATGTTGCGGGGTGGGCGAGGAGCCAGTGTGCCAGACAGACAATCTTACTGTAAAGGTCTGAGACTCCATTTCTACCAGACATCCCAGGGAGGCAGCATGGGTGCGTTCCTGCAGAGGCCAAGCCTAAGGAGAAGCCAGCTGGGAATCCCACCCTGTGTGATAGCCTTTCAGAACTTACTGATTTGTTTGAGAATGAGTCTGTCTTGCCATGTCCCCCAAGCTGGCCTTGAACTCACGGAGTTCTCCTGCCTCAGCCTTTCAAGTAACCGGGACCACAGGCTACATTACCTCACCTGCTCCTTGCTGTACTTTGATAGGATGTGTTAGGGTTTTGTTTCTATTTCGAGGTGGTTCTCCCCCTTGGAATATTTATTTTAAATATTTCCTCTAATGCCTAAAATGTGCCAGGCCTTAGCATTAGCAAATGTCCTGACCTGTTACAGCCCTTTAATTAAAAAAACAAAAAATGTTTTCAAAGCACATCAACTCATTCTCAAACTGGATAAAATTCTCAGACTAGGTTTTGGGGGTCAGTGTTATGAACTTGGAAGTGTCATGTCTTTTTAAATACCAAAACACCCGGGAAAGGCTTTCAAAGAAAAGAAGAGGAAAGAAAGATCTCCATTAGAGATCTGGCGAGATGGCTCATGCCCTCAAAGTGCTGCCGGTTTCCCTGAGCACCTGGGTTCAGCTCCCACCATCCACAGGGCAGCTCACAGGATGCTGTAATTCTAGTTCCAGAGCATTCAATGCCTCTTCTGGCCTGTGCAGGCACTGCATGCACGTGGTATACATATATGCACATGCAGGCAAGACACTCATACACATAAAGAAAAAAATGATAAAAGAGGCTTCACCTACTTTATGTCATCCTTAAGGCACAGCTTCCAGGAGCAGCCTGGTTTTCCTCTCCCCTCAGCTAGTATAGATACCATCCTTGAAGACAATTGCTTTTCACTTCAGCCAGACAGGTGGATGGAGCCTGACCTGCTGCCCTCAACGGGACTTAGCTACACTACTGCTCTGTCCGGGCAGGTTGAGCTTGTCTGGGGGCCTGCTGAAGCATCTAACTTCCACACCCCTTGGAGATCACATTCATCTTCATAGTTCTGTGCTCTTGACCACAAACCACCTCCCCCAATGGCAGCACAACAGGGCGGAGATGCCCTTTTCTTTTAATCATAAGAACAAAAGTTAAGTCCCGGCCTGGCCTGGTGGTGCAAGGCTGCAGCACTGCCTACTCAGAATGCTGAAGAAGATTATGTGCAGAGTCTGCCCGGTAACCTAGCAAGACCCTAATCTTTAAGTAAAACAAGGAAAGGCAAAATGAGGGTGAGGTGCGCTTAGGCCTGTAGCTCAGTGTAGCTCAGCAGGAGGCCCTAAGAGAAAGGGTGGGGGTGCTTTTCATACAAATAAACTCTTAAGGAAAGGGGATTACTGCTTAACCTTGCACTGGCTCTAGATGTCTAAACTCCAGTTCCTGCCAGCCTCGCTCCTCTGCTGGAATGCCAAGTCCCGATGTGCTTCCTAAAGGGAAGGAGGAGTGAGCGGCCCTTATACCAGATTCTTGGGGTCAGAAGTATGTAGAGGAATTTTAATTTAGAACATGGCTGCTCTGGTAAGAGATCACAGCCAAAGACCTTCTAGGTCTGTGAGACCCAGCTGGAGTACAAACACACCATTAATCCAGGAGACAGAGGCCAGAGGCAGAGTTCAAGGCCAGCCTGGTGTAGAGCAAGTTTCAAGTATAGAAGCAAGGTCCAGGCATGGTGGTACACACCTTTAATCCCAAACAAAGAAGGTAAAGTTAGTTTGTAGAAGGAAGCACCCATGTTTGAAAGTGGTGTCTAATTGAGGGCCAGAAAAAAGTGACAAATCAGAGAAAGATTTGTCAGAGTAGGATTTGCCCAACTCTCATGAGAAGAGAGAGAAAGGGGGCTACTTAAAGGGCAATGGAGGAGGTGGGGGGCACAGGGTGAGGCAGTTTTACCAAGAGAGTTTTCCAGAAAGAGGTTGAAGGCAGAACGAGCCAGGGAATGAGAAGGAGCCAGGAGATCATAACATATTGCTGGAGTTAGTTTGAGGCCAAGCAGAGAAATTCAGAGGCCAAGAGAAAAGCCAGATTGAGTAAGTCAGCTCAGAGAAGAGTTTGAGCCAGAACAGCTGAGTTCAGCCAGCCAGCCCAGAGCTCAGAAAGAACAAGTAAGGGTGAGCTTATTAAGCAGTAAGTCTCAGAGGTTGAAAACGTAGGCCTAGGTTAGATTGTACAGAGGCTAGAAGCTTCCAGGGCTGGGCCGAGGTTAGCAGACAGGCAGTGAGCCTCCAAGACAACAATTACTTCAGGCGAATAAAAGTTCTTTTTACATATGGCACTCAATGTGGTTGGTAAGAAAACCCAACATGATAGAAGGAGAAGAAGAACAAGAACAAGAACAAGAAGAACAAGAAGAAGAACAGCAAGAAGAAAGAGGAGGAGAGGAAGAGGAAAGCCTACAAATGTTGCAGAAACAGGATATCTGACAGGACCATCGCAGAGGACAGGAGGTGTCTAGCACAAAGCTGGGGAGGAGAAATTCGCCTGGTATCATCTGCAGATGGAAGATTCAGTTCTTCAGGTTCCACTGGATGCTCAGAGAGATGGAGCTGCGGCTCCGACAGTGACTCACAGTAAGCCACCCCAACTGACAGTTTTAATTATGTAGACAGACTTTTCCTGCGTTAAGAATGGGAAGCTCCATTTCAGATCCCTTGAGAACAAGGGGAGGAGTTGAGGGGATTGAAGCCTTGCTTGGAAAAGCCACTGCAGTTCTCATTGCAATTATGACCACCGGAGTAAACCCTCTACTGCCAGTTGCAATCATTATATTTTTTCCTCTAAAAAGGTTGAAAAATAAAAATAAAAAATAAAAATAAAAAAATAAAAGTTGAAAAATAGCTGTAAAACAAGAAAATTAGCTATGATAATACAAAGGTTTGAGAGACAAGAGACAGAGGAACTAAGAGAACAGAAAATACTTAATTGTGAACCTATGGGCCTAATGAAATTAAGGATCAAGGTAGACAGCCCATTGATAATGTGTAAGAAGCCTGGCTTCCTGGAGTGGAGCCCAGCTCATAGTGTGGAGCTGGGTATGTGAGACTGCCGAAGTGTCTAGCTTATGTGTGGATTCATAAAGATCTAATTGTACCTTAATAGAAAGGGAAATAAGATTAGCTGAAAGACACTGGATGGTAGAAAAAACTACTGAATTAGATCAACCTGTACACTTTAAAGATGTTTTAACATCATAATGGAGCTCAGGAAACATGTTGGGAAAGAGGTTCTTGCCTATATTTCCGCAGGTGATGAAAGACCATGGGTTGCGTGGAAATTGATAAAGATCTGATCTGAATAAGAGAAGCTTCCAGATCAAAGTCAGGACTCAAGGGAGAGACCCAGAAAGACAGCAACTCAGACAATGCAGAAAGCAGATCCCCCTGTGTGGAGTCAGATAGTTCCTCAGACTGGCAGACTGGAAACCTCTATGCTGAAGTGGACTGTTGCTGAAGGACAGATGACCAGGACTGCAAATATGGAGGACCATCGCATCAATGCCGAGTGGATCTTCACAAGGAAATTAGGAAATGTTAAGATTGTGAGATTGATCATTGTTTCTATTGCTCAGAACATGGCTGCTCTGGCAAGAGATCACATCCAAAGATCTTCTAGGTCAGTGTGGCCCAGCTGGAATACAAACACACTTTTAATCCAGGAAACAGAGACAAACAGATCTGAGTTCAAGGCCAGCCTGGTATAGAGCAAATTTCAGGTAAAGAAAAGCTGAAGTCCAAGCGTGGTGGTGCACACCTTTAATCCCAAACAATGAAGGTAAAGTTAGTTTTTAGAAGGAAGCACCCATGTTTGAAAGTGATGTCTAACTGAGTGGCAGGAAAAAGTGACGAGTGTGTCAGAGAAAGATCTGACAGAATAGGACAGACTCAGCACTCACAAGAACAGAGAAGAAAGGGAAGCTACTTAGAGAGAGGAGGGGGGAGAGAGAGAGAGGGAGAGAGAGAGAGAGAGAGAGAGAGAGAGAGAGAGAGAGAGAGAGAGAGAGAGAGCGCACAAGCAAGCAAGCACAGTTTTACTGGGACCGTAATAAAGAGACAGGTTGCAAAGAGGAAACTCAGATAAAGACCAACTGAAGATTAGAAAAGATTTCTGAAGTTAGCTTGAGGCCAAGAGGAGAAATTCAGAGGCCAAGCGAAAAGCCAGGTTGTAAGTCAGCTTGAAGAGGAGTTTGAGCCAGAACAGCTGAGTTGAACCAACCAGCCCAGAGCTCAGAAAGAACAAGTAAGGGTGAGCTTATTGAGCATTAAGTCTCAGAGGCTGAAAACCTAGACCTAGGTTAGATTGTACGGAGGCTAGAAGCTTCCAGTACTAGACCTAGGTTAGCAGACAGAGGCAGTGAGCCCCAGAGACAACAATTTAAACAGACGAATAAAAGATCCTTTTGCATAAATGTTTTGGATATTGGTGTGTATGTGTGTGTGTGGGGGGTGTGTGTATGTGTGTGCGCGCGCGTGCACACATATGTGTTAGATTTAGAGGGTATTTGCATATGCACAATAAGATGTCTTAGAAAATGAGCCAGAGACTAAACACAGATGTCCTTTATGTCTTCCCACATGCCTTACACACACAGCCTGAATGCAGAATCACACAGCGGCTTTTAGTAGTTGGTGTGTGAAGGAGTTTCATGGTGTAGAATTTTATGTGTGGACCACAGCAGAGCTCAAAAGGCTGCAGCTGGAGCATTGCTCTCAGATATTTGGGATGCTCAATTCATAGCATCTCCCACTGCCTTCCGCAGCAGCAAAGCATGCCCTGTGTGGCTTTCTCCCGCCCTGCATAATCAAGTGTTTACACCAAAAATGAGAAAAACTTAAGATTAGTGGGTTTTTGTTTTTTGTTTTTTAAGATGTATTTTATTTATTATGTATGCAGTGTTTTGCCTGCCTATACACCTGCACGCCAGAAGAGGGCACCAGATCTCATTATAGATGGTTGTGAGCCACTATGTGGTTGCTGGGAATTGAACTCAGGACCTTTGGAAGAGCAGATAGTGCTCTTAACTTCTGCCCCTTAAAATTAGTTATTTAAACATCTGATTTTAAGTTACATTTTATTATGATCAAGTGAACTTTTAAAATATCTGTTAACTGCTTTTTATATTAAAAATTCTTAGTAGGTATTTGTGTGTTTCTCCTCTTCCCTGGGCAAGAGGAGCAGAAGAAGCAGGCAGGGCTTGACAGGCCTTCAGCACTGTGGAGGTCACACACTCAGCTCCGGGAAACACTTCAGGAGCTAGTACAGCTTTACTCAGGGAGAACAAAGGCTGTATAGCCCCTGGGGAGTGGGTGGGGCCCCCCAGGATAGGGGCCCCCCAGGATGGGTGCACATCATTGGTTGGAACCAGGCACTTTAAGGATGCTTGTTTTGCATTAGGCAGCAAGCTCCTGTCATATGAGCGGGAACACAGCACCTGGTTATCCTATAGCCGCAGGGAGCTGTGTCAGGGCCATATATCAAGTGTGGTTGGGGGTCGTCTATGTCTAAGGACTCTCCAGATGGAGTCAGGCAGAGAGCCGAGGTTCTGCTGGGGAGAGGGCGGCCTGCACCTAGTACCGAGCTCAGAGTGGCTATCTGGACCTGGACCGGAGGACTGCAACCTCAAACAACAGGGTCCTTCCAACGTAGTTGTTTATTTATTGTACTTAAGTTAATTGCATAGATGCTCCAGAGTTCTCAACCTGTGGGCCAAGACCCCTTTGGCAAACCTCTATCTCCAAAAATACTTAAATTGCAATTCATACTAGTAGCAAGTTTCTACCTGAACAGTACCAGTGCCTGTTTCTAGTCCCTACTACTGACATCAGCTCCTGTCCTCAAGTGCCTCACCACAGGTCTGCTCTAAACTTTCATGTAAGTGGAATTATGCAGTATATACTTTCTGTGCTTCTGGTTTTGTTTGTTTGCTGTTTTGTTTTTTGAGACAGTCGGACATACCCCAGGCTGACTGTGAACTTGTTATGTAGCTAGGGTCACCTTGAACACCTGACTCTCCTCTCTCCCTCCTAAGTGGTGGTATTAAAACCATTTCTCACCACACCCAGCTTGCATTATTTACTTGGTGTGTGTGTGGTGTGTGTGTATCCATGTGCATGTGAGTGCATGTGTGTGGTGTGTGTGTATCCATGTGCATGTGAGTGCACGTGTGGGGTGTGTGTGTGTGTGTATCCATGTGCATGTGAGTGCACATGTGTGGTGTGTATGTGTGTATCCATGTGCATGTGAGTGCATGTGTGGTGTGTATGTGTGTATCCATGTGCATGTGAGTGCATGTGTGGTGTGTGTGTGTGTATCCATGTGCATATGAGTGCATGTGTGTGGTGTGTGTGTATATCCATGTGCATGTGAGTGTATGTGTGTGGTGTGTGTGTATCCATGTGCATATGAGTGCATGTGTGTGGTGTGTGTGTGTATCCATGTGCATGTGAGTGTATGTGTGTGGTGTGTGTGTATATCCATGTGCATGTGAGTGTATGTGTGTGGTGTGTGTGTGTGTATCCATGTGCATATGAGTGCATGTGTGTGGTGTGTGTGTGTATCCATGTGCATATGAGTGCATGTGTGTGGTGTGTGTGTATCCATGTGCATGTGAGTGCATGTGTGTGGTGTGTGTGTATCCATGTGCATGTGAGTGCATGTGTGTGGTGTGTGTGTATCCATGTGCATGTGAGTGCACATGTGGTGTGTGTGTGTATCCATGTGCATATGAGTGTATATGTGTGGTGTGTGTGTGTATCCATGTGCATGTGAGTGCATGTGTGTGGTGTGTGTGTGTATCCATGTGCATATGAGTGCATGTGTGTGGTGTGTGTGTGTATCCATGTGCATATGAGTGCACGTGTGGTGTGTGTGTGTATCCATGTGCATGTGAGTGCATGTGTGTGGTGTGTGTGTGTCTCCATGTGCATGTGAGTGCATGTGTGTGGTGTGTGTATCCATGTGCATGTGAGTGCATGTGTGTGGTGTGTGTGTATATCCATGTGCATGTGAGTGCATGTGTGTGGTGTGTGTATCCATGTGCATGTGAGTGCATGTGTGTGGTGTGTGTGTGTATATCCATGTGCATATGAGTGCATGTGTGTGGTGTGTGTGTGTATCCATGTGCATGTGAGTGCATGTGTGTGGTGTGTGTATCCATGTGCATGTGAGTGCATGTGTGTGGTGTGTGTGTATATCCATGTGCATGTGAGTGCATGTGTGTGGTGTGTGTGTGTATCCATGTGCATGTGAGTGCATGTGAGTGCATGTGTGGTGTGTGTGTGTGTATCCATGTGCATGTGAGTGCATGTGTGTGGTGTGTGTGTGTATCCATGTGCATATGAGTGTATGTGTGTGGTGTGTGTGTATCCATGTGCATATGAGTGCATGTGTGTGGTGTGTGTGTATATCCATGTGCATATGAGTGTATGTGTGTGGTGTGTGTGTATCCATGTGCATATGAGTGCATGTGTGTGGTGTGTGTGTATATCCATGTGCATGTGAGTGCATGTGTGTGGTGTGTGTGTATCCATGTGCATGTGAGTGCATGGTGTGTGTGGTGTGTGTGTGTATCCATGTGCATGTGAGTGCATGTGTGTGGTGTGTGTGTGTATCCATGTGCATGTGAGTGCATGTGGGGTGTGGTGTGTATCCATGTGCATGTGAGTGCATGGTGTGGTGTGTGTGTATCCATGTGCATGAGTGCATGTGTGTGGTGTGTGTATCCATGTGCATGTGAGTGCATGTGTGTGGTGTGTGTGTATATCCATGTGCATGTGAGTGCATGTGTGTGGTGTGTGTGTGTATCCATGTGCATGTGAGTGCATGTGTGTGTGTGTGTGTATCCATGTGCATGTGAGTGCATGTGTGTGGTGTGTGTGTATCCATGTGCATGTGAGTGCATGTGTGGTGTGTGTGTGTATCCATGTGCATGTGAGTGCATGTGTGTGGTGTGTGTGTGTATCCATGTGCATATGAGTGCATGTGTGTGTGTGTGTATCCATGTGCATGTGAGTGCATGTGTGTGGTGTGTGTGTGTATCCATGTGCATGTGAGTGCATGTGTGTGTGTGTGTGTATCCATGTGCATGTGAGTGCATGTGTGGTGTGTGTGTGTGTATCCATGTGCATGTGAGTGCATGTGTGTGGTGTGTGTGTGTATCCATGTGCATATGAGTGCATGTGTGTGGTGTGTGTGTGTATCCATGTGCATGTGAGTGCACGTGTGGTGTGTGTGTATATCCATGTGCATGTGAGTGCATGTGTGTGGTGTGTGTGTGTATCCATGTGCATGTGAGTGCATGTGTGTGGTGTGTGTGTATATCCATGTGCATGTGAGTGCATGTGGAGACCAGAGTTAGACACTGAGTATTTCCTTCATTTCTCTCCATCTTGTTTTCTGAGTCAAGGTTCTTCGTTTAACTTGGAGCTTAGCGCCGATTCAGCTGCCCAGTGAGCCCCGGTGCCCCGTCCCTCCAGCTCCAGGTGCGCACTGCTCTGTCCAGCGTTTTGTGTGACTGAGCTGGTTGCACCTGTGACAGGCACTTGGCTAACTGAGGTGTCTGCAGTTATGCAGCCAATGCACTGAGGTGTTTGTCAGCACTTGAAGAGCGTTCTCATGGCTGCAGCTGGGGCTAACAGTTCCAGGGCCTCGGGGTGCTTTAATCCTTGCACTCGAGAGGCAGAGGCAGGCAGAGCTCTGTGAGTTCAAGGCCAGCCTGGTCTACAGAATGAGATACTGTCTCAAAAGAAAATAAAGTTTAAGGATGAGGGTGCGGGATTTAGTAGGTAAAATGCTTGCAAAGGACCTTGGTTTGATCCTCACAACCCAGGTTTAAAACAAAACAACAAACAAACCAGCCCCTGCCCACACAGTAGTGTACACGTGTGATCCTGGTACTGAGGAGGTGGAGACGGGCGGATCCTTGTGATCCCTGTATCATGATGGTCAGACAGGCCCACTTAATTGGTAAGCTTCAGGCCAATGAGAGACCCTCTCTCAGCAAAGATCATGTATGTGCTCACATGTACAGATTTTATGAGACTCAGCCTGTATTTTAACAGAAAATACATGTTCTCTGGCCTTCACATACACGTAGGCACGTGCACCCCCCCTCAAACAGGAAAACTCATATACATGCGCACCCTAAAAAAGGATAAGCATGTAAACGTCTGTAAACACCCCCCCCCATTTTCTATTGTGGTTCTTAAGCAAGTTTTAAGGACACAGTTCAAAGGTATGTAGACACGCGTGAGCAGCTTTCCAGGTTGATTGTTAGCCATGTCACTGATTACGTTGTTTAGTTAGTTCAGCAATGCAGTGATACAGTTTTTTTATAGTCTTTGTTAACTGAAATTAGACCTAGGTAAGACTTTTAGTACAATGCCCAGTTGCTTCTCAAAACCTTTGGGTTGTCAGTTTAACTTTAAAAGATAGGTCCTAGATTGTTCTTGTTCTTTTTTCTTTCTTTCTTCCTTTTAGTTTTATTCTGTGTGTATAAGTGTTTTGTCTACGTGTGTATCTGTGTGCCATGTCAGGTGCCTGGCACCCATGGAGGATGAAGAGGCCTAGGATCTGAACTCAGGTCCTCTGCAAGAGCAACAAGTGTTCTTTTAGCTGCTGCACCATCTCTTCAGTCCTTCTTCCTCCTCTCCACCCCCTCTCCCTCTCATCTCTCGGGATAGGGTCTCATTGTGTGGCCGAGGCGGTGTAGACCAGGGTGGCCTCGAATCCAGGGATCTGCTGCCTCTTCCTCCTGAGTGCTGGGCCTGAAGGCCAGAGTCATCATGCCTGGCTATTTTTTTCTTTGTTTTTTGAAACAGGGCCTCACTTCTAGCCCAGGTTAGCCTTCAAAGCCTCCAGGTTGTTGGGATTAGAGGCCTGTGCCACCATGCTGGCTGCTTCTCTTGACTAGGTCAGTGTAGAACAGTCACCAGATGAGTATCAGTGAGTGCTTTGTCTGCGGGACCCTGCCGTATCAGGAGAGTGAAAGCTGATACTGCACAAGCAAGTAGACTTGATTAACAAAACGACTGTGTAAATGTGTAAATACAGCTAGTAAGCGGAAAAGAAGGCCCTAGGGTTGTGGACCTCTGTCCTCTGGTGTTGGAAGGAAACAGAAATCGGACTGCAAGAGTGTGATTTGACTGTTGTGCAAACAAGATGGAGGGTGGGCCAAGCCAACAGCAGATAGTGAGGCAGACGTTGTGTTGGAACTGAGCCTTTGTCTGGTGGGTAACCTTGACTAATGGGTGGCCGCATGAGTAGCAGTAACTGAGTCAGATTTGAGAACACTTTGGAGAAGGCCAGGTAGGTTCCTAGAATCAAATATTAGATCATGAAGGCTCCCATGGAGTTCCAGAGCCAGCAGTAACTATTCTCAGTTTTGCGTGTTTGATTTTTTTTTTTTTTTTAAACAAACCTTACTACTTAGCCTAGGCTGGCTTTAAACATTTGGCTCTATCAGTTTAGAGAGCCTCCTGTGTCTGCGTCCCGAGTGCTGGCATCACAGGTGTTGATGACACTTTACACAGGGCGTGGCAGTTGCTCCACGTGTTTATTGGAAAGCTGAGCATGTGTGCTTGCCCAGCCAGGCCTACGGTGCCCCAGACCGCCATAACAAAACCTACAGACAGGTGGCTCGGCACTACAGATGCTTCTCACAGCTCTGGTGGGTGCTGGGCGCCATTGCGCTGAAGTGGAAGTGTGGGCTGGGGGGAGCTGCCTCTGTAGGAGGGCGTGCCTGGCCTTACTTGCTCCTGGTGACCACTGGCATGGCTCAGCTTGGGGCTGGAATCCGTCCACGCTGACATCACAGAACCTTTCCTCTGCAGACAGCTGGAGACTTGTGTGAACTTGTCAAGAATAAATGAATGACATTTGAAGACGGGTTGGAAGGCATGGCGTGGGCGTGGTGACGCACACCTGTAATGCCAGCGCTTAGGATGCTGAGGCAGAACAGTGAGCGACACGGTGGAAAAGAGTTAGAGGTGGCAAAGCTGTATACTTCCCTCCACAGGGAAGGCCGTGGAAGACCGTGAGCAGCAGCAGTGGCTCTGAAAGCGCCATAGTAGCAAGTAGCTGGCCCGTCACCCTTGAAGTGTACCCCTCGGTCTCTGCTCCAGGACAGCAGGAGACACTGTACATTACCTTTAAATTCTGTTAGGAAGATGGAATAAAAACTGCTCAATTGGGCTGGAGAGATGGCTCAAAGGTTAAGGGCACTGACTGTTCTGCTGTTCTTCCAAAGGTCCTGAGTTCAATTCCCAGCAACCACATGGTAGCTCACAACCATCTATAATGTGATCTAATGTCCTCTTCTGGCCTGCAAGCATGCATGCAGGCAGAGCACTGTATACATAATAAAATTTAAAAATATATATATAAAAAAAAAACTGCTCAATTAACAGGGAGAAACAGGAGGCAGAGGCAGATGGATCTCTAAGTTCAAGGCTAGCCTGGTCTACAGAGCAAGTTTCAGGACAGCCAAGGAAGGCTACACAGAGAAACCCTGTTGGGGAGTGGGAATGGGAATAGGGGTGCGGGGGGGGCAAGTAAATTCCACGTATTGGTTGTTTCATAAATTGGTGATCCAATAATTTGTCCATGTCCAATTTTTTGTCATGGCCAATAATTTGTCCAAACTGGCTTCCTGTGAATTGGCTGTTAGTGAAATCCACCTGCTTCCCAAGAAGCACTGCGGCATGCAGGGCCCAGTGAGTTGTCACTGTCCTGATACAGCACTTAGCTCCTCTGCTTCCCACAGCTGAAGGGGGGGCCATGTCCTGCCGGAACTAGGACTGAGCAGGGCTCACAGGCTGGGACTGAGGAGAGGGAGGAAAAAGCAGTGGATAAGAATCCCTTACCTTGCCGGTGCTGGCGGTTCACTCCTTTAATCCCAGCACTTGGGAGGCAGAGGCAGGCGGATTGCTGTGAGTTCAAGATCAGCCTGGTCTACAAAGTGAGTCCAGGACAGCCAAGGCTACACAGAGAAACCCCGCCTCAAAAAACCAAAGGGAAGGGGGAGAACCCTTTACCTTGAGTCCTAACTTAGTGGAAGCCAGATGTGGGCTGGTAGCTGAGTCTCTCTACTCTCCAGAGTCACCCCAGCAGCTGATCGGGTGCTGCCCACAGGACTTAGCTTACACAGGGCAGGCAGCTCGGGTGCCAGATGGGATTTCATATGTAGAGCCACTGGGTTTGTGGTCACTGTGTGGGCTGCTCATGATGTGCACACAGAAGGTTCTACAGAAGACTGTTAGCCGTTGTTTTCACACGATTGTTTTACCATTGTTGTTAACACTGTAACTTTATTGTGTAGCTGCTCACATTGCCTGGCACAGACATCTTTTCATTTACTGGAGAGCTCTGACTCAGTAACAGAAATATGTCCCTTCTTCAGGATATCTCTGGGGGTTTTTTGTGGGGAGAGGTGGAGGCACCCAAAACTATTCTTGTTTGCTAGTAATTTCAAAAATTGGAAGTTTGGCTTGGTGGCACACACCTGCGCTCCCAGCCCTTGGAAGGCAGAGGCAGGATAGTAAGAGCTCAGAGTCGGCTTCAGCTGTATATGGAGTGGAAGGAGACCCTGGATGATAACAACACAAACACCAACAAAAACACCAAAGGCTGGTTCTGGCTACTGACACCCCTAGAACCTCAGGGTCAATGTGGCTGGCTCACCCTTCACTCGTCTGTCTCCTGAAGCCTCGCAGGTTAGCTGAGCAAGCCGGATTGCTAGAAGCCAGTGAGTTAGAAAATGTGAGTGTTTCAGGCGTAGTAGCTGCTTGGTGCAGAGACAGCGCAATGGTAGATGTGGAAGAAGCTGGCATGGTGGCACATAGCTACACCCCAGCACTCAGAAGCCGAGGCAGGAATTCAGGGCTAGCCTGGGCTACACAGCAAGTTCCTGCACAGCCAGGGATATGCAGTAAGACCTGGGGACAGAAGGGAGAAGATGAGAAAAAGGACAGAGCGAACAGAGACTAATAAATCTATGCCTAGCAGCTCCACAGATTCTGTTTCTTAAGAGCTGGGTTGTAGGGTGGGGCTATGGCTCAGTGGTAGAGCACTTGCCTTAGCGTCGGCAAGGCCCCTGGGTTCAGTCTCCAGCATTGAAGGGGAAAAACAGCAAGGATAAGAACTTGAGTTCATTTATATATGTGTCTCCATAAAAAGCAATGCCCTTGGGGCTCAAGAGATGCTCAACTGTTAATCATACAAGCTGCACTCCCAGAGGACCTGGCTTCCGTTCCCAAGCACCCACATCAAGTGGCTCACAACTTATGAGCCTGTCACAAAGTGTCCTGTAACTCTGGCTTCATGAGGGTCTGAGACCACTGGCTTCCAAAAGTACCTGCCCTCATGTGTATTTACCCTCCTCGTGCACAAACACACATAATTTTTAAAATATAATTGATTTATATTACATCCTGATTGTTACCCCCCTCGCTCGTACCCTCCCATTCCCACCCTTCCTTCTTCTTTACCTCTACTTCCCTCCTCTAGTCCTCTGACAAGGGGCCCTCCTCCCCTACCATCCGACCCCAGCCCATCAAGTCTCATTAGGATATCCTGCATCCTCTTCCTCTGTGGCCCTGTAAGGCTGCCCTGCCAAAGGGAAGTGATCAAATCTCAGGCACCAGAGTCCGTGTCAGAGGTAGCTCCTGCTCCCCTCACGAGGAGATCCATGTGGAGAGTGAGCTGTCCACGGGTGACATCTGAACAGGGGTCTCTGTTCTCTGCATGCATTGTCCTTGGTTGGTGCATGAGTTTGTGCAGGCTCCCCTGGGCCCAGGTTTGTTGGTTTTGATGGCATCCTTATGGAGCTCCTGTCCCCTCTGAGTCCTTCTGTCCCCCTACTCTTGGTGCCTCTGCCAGAGGAGTGCAAATTATACAACCACTTTGGAAATCAATCTGGCACTTTCTCAGAAAACTGGGAGTAGCCTTACCTTAAGACTCAGCGCTACCACTCTTAGGTACACCCGAAAGATGCTCCAACACACAACAAAGACATTGCTCAACTATGTTCATAGCAACTTTATTCATAATAACCAGAATCCAGAAACAACCTAGATGTCCCTCAACCAAAGAATGGATGAAGGAAACTATGGTACATCTACACTACTCAGCTATTAAAACAAAGAAATCTTGAAATTTGCAGGCAAATGGATGGAAGTAGAAAAGATCATCCTGAGCGAGGTAACCCAGACCCAGAAAAACGTATGTGGTATATACTCACCTGTAAGTGGATATTAACCCAACATAATGTCCTCCGAAGACTTCATCCAGCGGGGGATCGGGACAAATGCTAAGACAAACACACATAGTTTAAAATAATTAAAATAATACTAATGTCACTTGTACTTAGTAGCTTATTACCTCACTACTTTCTCTGATAGCACATTTCTAGCTTTCAACATAGCATGCGGTCCTGGGCAGCCCATTTCTTCCTCGGTGCCCCTGTGGGAGCCGGCACTGAAGGCAAGCAAGCGCTACTGTACTGTAGGGACCGTCTGTGTACTGGAGTCTAGTGTTGGGAAGGTAAAGTCAGAAACTGTTACAAAACATGCATCTTTCCACCAAGTGGGGCCAAACACAATCTACAACAATCCAGACGACAGTCACAAAGCAGAGAGTTAAAGCAAGGCTAGCGGGGGCTGGAAGCTAAACCCAGGGGCCGCTCCTGAAGACAGGCATGGAGCTGGAGCCCAGCCACAGTGATGCCAGGCTTCTGCCAGTGCTGAGGACTTGTGATACCTTATTTTAGATATAACTGAACTATTGGGTGGCATTAGTGAGTAGCCCTCAGAGCTAAGTACATTGCAGGCTGAACTGAGGTTATCTCAGCAGGAGGTAGCCAGGCTCCTAGGAGAATGAGCTGTTCATGACAGGACAGTCACATTTTTGTTCCTGGAGCCCTCAAGCCGAGGGAAACACCCAGAGAAGGTAAGCACCCACAAACTGACAGGAGAAGCAGAAAGCTGGCTTTTGTTGTGTGTGCCTGTTCAAGTTTTCTGAACATTTGCCTAAGAAACCATAATAAACAATACAGGGAGAGGAGACAGGGTCTGGATGAGGCGGCTTCGGGTGCCAGTTGCTGAGAAAGACACTTCTCTCCTTTGCGAGCCCTTCCTTCATTTGGTTTAGAGGACAGGAGGGCTGGGAGGGCAGCTGCCTCCACCAGTTGCCAGGAAAGCTCTTCCAATTCTTCCTGATTATTTACCAGGAAAGCAAGAAAGCAAGAGGTAAGGCCCCATGCAGATCATGTGAACGGAGCAGAGAACATGGTGAGGTGGGCTAGAATTACTACAGGGAGAGTTGGTTCTGATTCGTTGCCTTTTAAAATTGTGGAATATAGCATGCATGCATACACACACACATACATATATGTAAACATGAATACATCGCAGTGCATAACAGTCAGTTAAGCAAACATACATAGCCACTACCCAGGTGAAAAAACTGGACCATCAGAAGCTTCCAGAACATTCTTTCCATCCAGACACCTTCTCCCTTGGAGGTGAGCAGTCTGACAGTGCGCGATTCGGCTTGGTTGCCTGGTTTGGGACATCTTGTTTCAGTGTCATTGCACCATTCCCTTTCGGTGCGTGTGGTTGTGGGTTTTGTTTGAGTTGCTGTACAATATTGTAACAGTGGTATGCTTGTTTGTTTTTATTTGATTGTTTCCAGTGTTTCAGAGGTTATCCTGCTGGATGCATGAAATGGTTAAGTTATGGGGTGTGTTTTCCTACATAATGACTTCCTCCAGTGACTTGGGCTGCTCCTACCCAGCCGGATGTGCCTGACTGGCGAGTGGACAGGAACACAGGAACTCACGGCGCCTTCTTTACTGAGCTCCCCTCATGGCACCAGATCAAGCTCTTTTCATGTGTTGGTTGTTATTTTTTATTTCCTCCTGTGAAGTTTCTGTTTCTCACACTATTTTACTAACCTGGGTGCCCTGTTACCCTCTCACCTAAACTGGAGCTCTCTGTGCAGGGGATATAGCTAGAACAGGCCTGTCCACTGGGGAGCTGCGGGGAGCACCGAAGGCAGCTGGACCAACAGAAGGACGTGGCTGCATGTGACTTTTGAGCCATCCGTCTTGCCCAGGCTGCTGCAGGCTGGGGTTCCTACTTGCACCATGTACAAACACACTAGATGCCCAAGAATGTGGAAGTGGAATTCCTCCGAAGTCTCAAAAAGCAAAAACAACGAAAAGGAGGAACATTCTAGGCCAAAGAACAGAATATGCACAAGTCAGGAAGGAAGGAAATTTATCCACAAGATGGTATGAAGTTTAGGACAGCCAATAGAGTGGATGAGGGACAGGCTAGTGGGGCCAGGATATTGGCCAATGGTCACTCCAGGAAGGGATAGACTTGTAAATCCTGTTAGTGGGGATTGAACACGGAAAAGGAACTTCCTCCCAGGGCCGAGAGGGTGCTGTTGAGTGCCCGAGTGAAGCTTTCCAAAATACCGTGAACAAAACTAAGCTTGTCGTTGAAATAAATTGCACCGCAGCTCTCAGACTACGAATGAATAGAGCCAAGCTAGCGAGGGAGGAGTGGCGAGGACGGCCGTGGGTGTGGACTGCGGCGGCCCAGCCCTTGGAGTGGGCGGGATGTTACTGTGCGACTGAAAGCAAGCCCCTCCTCCGGCCCAACTGTTGGGCGGGGGAAGCCTTTCCAGGAAACGAAAGTGAACTCTGGGGAGCCATCTTACGGCCCAGGTGCTGGCCTAGCCGGCACTATGTCTCAGGGGGGCAGGGGACCCGCAGGTAAGTCCGCAGGGTCTGCACCCTCACCTCCGGCTCCTGGAGTATGAGTTACGTGGGTTGTGTGCTCCCTCTGAAACCGAACTGCCTGCCCTTCTGGGGATTTGTGTTGAGAGAGTTCTTGCAGCTTTGAGGATTCTCAGGAAGGAGGCATGGGAGAAGATGGACTTGATTCTGGGTGGATGAGGACCCAGGACCAGGCTGACATCTTTCCCTTTGTGCTAAAGTCCCTGATACCTCGCTGAGCCGCTGTAGCCCCACATGAGCAATTTTCCTTACCTCAGGGCCCTTCCTCTTTTCTCTCTTTGAACTTTCTGGGAATTTTTAATTACCTTCAAATAGCTAGTGCCTGAGCGGTGGGGGCAAGCGTCCTGCCCTGTTCACTGTGGCTGAGGAGAAGGTCGGTCCACAGCTTATTGAGTAAGCTGCAGTAGGATTCAGCTTAGCACTAAAGTGAGATGTGCTGTTCTTGTGCTGCCATACGTGAGTCCCAACTGCAGGGTCTGGCCAGAAGAACCGCAGCTTCAGAGGATGTTCTCGCTGTGCAGAGCACTGATTCTGGAAAGCAGTGGGGATGGAAAACTGATACTTGAGTGCTGAGGGCATGAAGTGGGGCAAAGGTTGGAGACAGAGGGGAAGGAGAAAACTTTTTGGTTAAGTAGGAATGTTCTTTATCTTGACTGGATGATGCTGGTTTGTTTTTTGAGACAGTTTCTATCTGTTGCCTAGGCTGGAGCCACTTGTCTTTCCCTGCTAGTGCTGGCCTTGCAGGCAAGCCCCACGCAGGTTTATACCTCAAAATTTAAAAAGCTATTTGGGATGAACCCATGGCCTCACGCTTGATAGGCACATACGCTACTGCTGTGCTATTATTCTAAATCTCTGTGTGTGTGTGCGTGCGTGCACACGCATGTGTGTTTGTTCTCACACTCATGAGCACTTATATATTTATCTATTTAATTTTGGTTTTTCAAGACAGGGTTTCTCTGTGTAGCCTTGGCTGTCTTGGACTCGCTTTGTAGACCAGGCTGGCCTCAAAATCACAGCGATCCTCCTGCCTCTGCCTCCCAAGTGCTGGGATTAAAGGAGTGTGTCACCACGCCTGGCACATGAGCACACTTTTAAAGCTTTTGATTTTGGGCTCCATGGTGGCTCACGCTTTCAATCCCAACACTCAGGAAGCAGAGGCAGGTGGATCTCTGTGAGTTCCAGGCTAGCCAAAGCTACACAGACCCTGTCTCCAAAAAAACCAAAAAATCCTAAAAGCTCATTTGTAATTTTGTGGCTGTGCGTGCATACATGTGCTCCTGTCTGGAGGTCAAAGGACAGGGCCCTCGCCTCCACCTTCTTCTGCACGGTCGCTGGCCCTCAGGCTTCCAGGAATCTTAGTCCCCTGTACTTTTGAGAGTCCTGCAATTACTGATGTTTATACCACACATCAGGCTTTTTTTTTTTTTTAATGAGTTCTGGAGATTCACACTCAGGTCCTTAAGATTGTACAATGAGCGCTCTACGCACTGAGTCATCGCCCTTGCTCTTGTGTGTTATGAAAAGCCCTCCTCTAAGAGCCTTGAGGGCTTGTTCCATGTTGCCTAAAAACATGCGACTTGAAGGAAATGTGCTTTTACACACTCTATAGTATTAGCGTGTGGAGCGTGTATGGTTCAGGCACTCCATGGTTGTCCTTACGCTTGGTCCTGTAGGTGGGAGCCGGGAGCCGCGTGACGTTAGGAGGGCCACCTTTGGGGGAGATGGCTTGTTCTGTAGTTTGCATGGTAAATAGGCCCGAAGGGAAGGAACAGGCAGGGACTGGGGGGTCAGGAATACTCAGTCCCACTAAGTGACTGACTGCAGCTGGTCTTAGTCCTAGCTCCTCAGAATAGCTCAGTGCACTCATAGCTGCTTCCGTTCTTCTGTGCTCAGTCTAGCGTGTTCCCTCTCTCTCTCTCTCTCTCTCTCTCTCTCTCTGTTTTTCCCTTTTTCTTAACAGAAGAGCACATAACATGCATTTACACTTTTCTGCCATTTACACTTTTAACATATACCCAATTTTTTGTAGTAAAAATGCAAATGTATTCAACACATGTTTAAAAACTGTGACAAATGTTCTATAGTATACGTCTATGGCAATTTCTTCAACTCTTTTGTAGCGAGGCATTCATATTGCCAAATTTTGACTGAAAATAGCCATGTAAATAAAAAAATCTTTTTTGGGCTAGAGATGGCTCAGCAGTTAAGAACAGTAGCTGCTCTTGGGTCACAATGTCCAGTTCTGGGGGGTCTTTAGCCTCTGTGTGCACCAGGCACACATGTGGTGCACAGACATGCATGCAGGCAAAACACCTATACACATAAAATAAAATAAAGAAGGGAAAAAAAAGTCTAAAAAGAGGTATTTATCTAGAAACTAACTTTAACCTCTTTGAAACGAAAATGTCTTTTTTCCAGTTTCTCTCAAAGAGGCAATCAGAAATCTCTTAGAGTCCCCATTACTGAGCTGTGTGACTGGGCCCCTCACTCTGTTCCTCACACCTCTGTCCCAGCCCTACAGAGAGTGGGGGGGCAGTGCATAGAGAAGAGCTAAGGATGGCCTTGTTTGCATAGACTTTACTTCAGCAAACACTGCTCGGCTCTATCTAGCCTCTTCTAGAAAATGTTTACCAGGGACCAGAAAAGAGTCTCAGGGTTGATGACTTAGCAGTGACCCAAGTTACAGCATCATGACACTGTAAGGGTCACTAGACAGACACCATGTGGCTGAAAGGTGAAGATGGAGGTCAGTGACACAGGAGCTAAGGGACCCGTGATCAGGCACCACAACAGTGAGTAGGGCGGTATGATCCCCAACCATGACAGGGTGGGGAGCAGAAGGCTGGGGCCAGGCTCCCCAGGAAGGCTGCCAGTGTAGCTCATGTTTTGCTCGCAAAGGGCTGCTCCTGACAACCATTAGCACTGCTCCAGCAGGGTGGCCTCCCCTGGGGTAGCTGGGGAAGACAGGAGGACCCCTGGAGGTGCTGAGTAGACCCAGGTGCCTGGGTGCCAGCAGGAGGAGGCCCACATGCCGCTTCTGGGCGACCACAACTCTCTAGCCTCCCTGTAACCAAATTCTGTCCTCCTGCCTCAGTGGTGCCTGGCAGGTAATTCTCTGAGGCCCTTCACCACATGGAGGCAGCTCCTGCTGTTACATTCCTCCTTCAGCTGCAGGAGGGAGGCAGGCACACTTCCGTTTCCTTCTGTCTTAAATACCACTTGTCAAGATCGTGCACACGACAGGTCTAGAGACTAAAGGGCTGTGGAGTGTCCTGGAGGGGCTGATCGCGATCTTGCTCACTCCAAGGCCTGCTGCTCTCTCCACTTTTAGGGTTACATTTGTTTGTTTCTAAGCTACCATTTGCTTATTTTTTACTTTTAATTTTATTTATTTATTTATTTATGGGGGTGATGGTACATATGGCATGCTGTATCTGCTTGTATATCCAGGATTAGACTCAGGTCACCAGGTCTTGGGGCAAGTGCCCCTACCCACTGAGCCACTTTTTAGCTGTGATTTGGGGGTAAGGAGAAAGTACCCCCCCCCCAAATCCCTAAAATCCTGTTGCAAAGGCAAGAATTAAGTTGCTGGGGGTCTCGCCAAGGCATCTAGAATTGTGTCTTGCTACCTGCTCCCTCTCTGTGTCCCCTGATGAGCTTGCAAGCAGTAGCCAGTAGTGGACTAAAGTCAGCCAGTGAGAACACAGGCCATAGCTCAGCCAGCCATTCCTCCTGAAAGGATCAGGAACAGCTTCCCCAGGTGGAAACTGGAGGGCTAATAGATTCGTGTACGGCTCTAACTCAAGCTCTGTCAACCTCCATGTTGTCTTCTGCAGGAGTGTTCCCTCACCAGACACGATCCTACCTGGACCCCAGCTATGAGCATAGCAAGTGGATATGTCCGCAGCCACATGGTCCCGAGTTTCACCCTAGGAGTTTCCAGCTCCAGCAGATAGAGTTCCTCAAAGGGCAGCTCCCGGAAGCGCCCCTGATTGGAAAGCAGACCCTGTCACTGCCTCCATTCCTTCCAGGACACTGGCCGAGGTTCCCAGGGCCACCTGCCGAAGGCAGGCAACTGGAAATCTGGGGTTTCCCCAGGAGTGTGACACTCAGAAGTCAGGGGCTCCACATAGGATCCCCACTTCCTCCCCCACAGAGCAAGAGGCTGCCATGGAGAGGTGCTGACCGCCTTTGCTCACACTTCCAGGAGCTGAGCATCAGTCAGAACCCAGAGCAGAAGGTCCTCAGCCACCTGGGGCAGCTTGGTGAGGGGAAGGCCACCACTGCCCAGGTACTAGCCAGGGAGCTCAGGGCCCCGAAGAAGGACATCAACAGAATCTTGTACTCTCTGGAGAAAAGGGGGAAGCTACACAGAGGAGTGGGAAAACCCCCTCTGTGGAGCCTTGTACCCTCTCATCAGGCGTGGACTCAGCCCGGAGCTAAGAATCCACACAGTTGTAGCCAAGAAGTCCCTCAAGAAGATCCTGGTTTGGTCAGTGAGGACGGAGACCCTGCCACTGACCTTGAAGGGCCCTCGGAGACTCTTGACATGGCTGAGATCAAGGAGAAAATCTGTGACTACCTGTTCAATGTTGCAAACTCCTCTGCCCTAAACCTGGCTAAGAACGTAGGCCTCGCCAAGGCCCGAGATGTGAATGCAGTGCTAATTGACCTGGAACGGCAAGGCGATGTCTACAGGCACGGGGCCACGCCTCCCGTCTGGCACTTGACGGACAAAAAGCGTGAGAGGCTGCAGATGAAGAGGAGCGCACACAGTGTCCCTGCAGCTGCCCCAGCTGCTGTCCCAGAGGCCACTAGAAGCTCCTCATTTCCCACGTGTCACTCACCCCCCTCAGGTGCCTCAAGCAGCATGGCAACCCCCAAAAGAGTGGAGAATGGGCAGGAATCTGTGATAAAGTATGAGAGTAGGCATGAGGCCAGACCAGGGCCAGTGCGACTCCGGCCACACACTTACCACAATGGCCCCTCTAGAGCAGGGTATGTGGACTCTGAAAATGGCCAGTGGGCCACAGATGACATCCCAGATAACTTGAATAGTATCCGTACGGCACCAGGTGAGTTCCGAGCCATCATGGAGATGCCCTCCTTCTACAGCCCTGTCTTGCCACGGTGTTCACCCTACAAGAAGCTGACTGAATGCCAGCTGAAGAACCCTGTCAGCGGCCTGTTAGAGTACGCTCAGTTCACTAGTCAGACCTGTGATTTCAACCTGATAGAGCAGAGTGGACCATCCCATGAACCTCGGTAAGCGACCACCTAGGAATCGAGCCCAGCGCTGAGTCAGGCATGCTGATTCGCACCACCTCAGCGCACCTGCGAGAGCTGTTCTTGGTGGCTCCAGGCCTTGCCTGCTTTCTTTTCCATCTTTGGCTAAATCATCCTCCACTGGTCCTTTCTCTAAATGCTAGTCAGGGATGATAGACCTCAGGGTAGCCAGAATCCTGGCTGAGCAAGGGGAGACTAGTTCTCTTCCTCAGAGATGACCAGCTCTTGTGCATCCATATCTGCCTTCTGAGGCCAGAGGTAGCACAGCGTTTACTTCTGTCCCTGTTGGCACCAAACTGAAGATCCTGAGAGGAGCATAGGAACAGGCAGAGTAACAGCCACTTCCTAGAAGGCAGGGGGCGCACTTCCCACCGCAGCCGAGAGGGGAGGAAAGGGTGGGTCAATCACAGGTAGGTGAGGTGCACCTGCTGCTGCTGCTGCAAGTCAGAGAAGTTCTTCCCTCGCTCAGATGGCCGGCCAGGCTTTCCACTGTGGCAGTAGCTGCGAACCTTTAACACAGTTCAATGTCGCAGTGACCCCCAACGCCAAAGTATTTCGCTGCCACTTCATAACTGTAACTTTGTTGCTGCTCTGAACCTTAACGTAAATATCTGATATGTGGGGTATCTTACTTGCCAGCCCTGTGAAAGGTTGGGTTGTTTGACTCCCCCCAAAAGGGACCCATACGTTGGGAACTACTGCACTATGGATTGTGGACACCAGAAGGCAGACTGCACAAGCTAGGTGCACCTGAGAAGGAGTCACTGTGATTGAAGTCCCTGGGGCTAAGTAGCTGCAAGCGTAGGCTAGCTGCCGCCAACTTCTATACAGCCCACATTGCCCAGTCAAGGACACTGTCAGAGTAATGATCCTGGGCATGATTTCAGCACCGCGTGAACATTGAGTATACTCAGCAGCTAAGACCAGGCCTCGTGTGCCATGCGCTCATGTGGAGGAGGTCAGAGAACAGTGTTCCCAAGTCTGTTTCTCTCCCTCTGCCGCGGCTTCTAGAGCTTGAGCTCAGGTTGTCAGGCCTGAGCAGCGAGGTGCTTCATCCACTGAGCCATGGGGATAGCCCATGGCATGTAACCTCAGGAGACGGCTGTTTTCTGTAGAGCTCATGGTTGGCTCAGACGTCACTGACCAACATACGGTGATATAACACAGACCTGCTGTGGGTCCCTGGAGAATGTGAAAGGAATACTCCGATACCTTTGCTGTTTTTCAGGACCTCCATGGAGGAGGCCCATCCACACAGTTGTGCTAGGATAAAGGTCTGTCCAGCCATCTCTTTTGTGTACTTGATTATTTTCTTTAAGAAATGATAGGGAGGCAGAGGCAGGAGGATGTCTATTTCAAGGCCAACCTGGGCTGCAGAGCAGAACCCTGTCTCAAAAACAGATGGGCCAGCGAGATGCCTTAAGAAGTAAAAACACATGCCACCAAGCTTGACAACTTGAGCTTGGTCCTCTGAACCCGTGTAGTGAAAGGAGAGAGCTGGCTCCTACAAGCTGTCTCTGACCTCCATCCACACGTTTGCAGGAGCGCAGTAGATTTAAAACAAAACAAAAAGATACCACTGGGTGTGGTGGTGCACACCTCTAATCCCAACACTCAAGAGCCAGATACAGGGGAATCTCTGAGTTTGAGGCCGGTCTGCTCTACATGTTGAGCGTCAGGACAGCCAGGGCTGTGTAGAGAGACCCTGAAAGGCACTTGGAGTAGCAGAACATTCTGGAGTAGAGATCGTTTTAGAATGGGCAGAAGGATGACCCAGCCTGGTGCTCACACATCTAACCGCTCTCTGGCAAGATTTAAATTCCAGGTTGTCATCAATGGTCGAGAGTTTCCCCCAGCTGAAGCCGGCAGCAAGAAAGTGGCCAAGCAGGATGCAGCAATGAAGGCCATGGCGATTCTGCTTCGGGAAGCCAAAGCCAAAGCCAGTGGACAACCAGAAGAGTTGTCTCAGTGTCCCATGGAAGAGGACTCAGAGAAGGTGCGTGTCCTCCCTGAGAAGGCAGCCCTTGGCTGTTATGTGTCAGCATTTGACGGGCACTAGAAGCTGTGCACGCATGCACACATACACACACACACACACACACACACACACACACACACACCTTGTCCTGGTGTGATTGTATTTGCAGGACCATAAATTAGTCAGGGTTCTCTGGAAGAACAGAACCTACAGAACAGATAATTAAAAAAGGATTTCTTAGGTTGGCACACAGTGTGGTCAGTTGGCGTCATGGGGCCCATTTCAGGAGTCTTTGAGGCTCGGTGCCTCAACTGTCCCAACCTACCTCTGAGGCCCGAGCTGTTCTTCCAGAGACCTGCTCTAATGCGCAGACAAGCTGGCTCTGATGCGAGGGAGTCAGCCGCAGCACTGCAGATGAGCGGCTCAGTCAGAGTACAGGCTGGGCGAGCAAAAGAAGCAAAGCCTCCACTGCCCTTTATCTGGGCTGCCGGCACTTAGGGTGGCTCTCCTACATCAGGGAAGCAATCAGGACAAGCTCCCACACATGCCCACAGGCCAGTCTGATGCTGACAGCACCTCACCGAGGCCCCTTTCCTATGGTTTTGACCTGTGTCTGATTGACAGTTAAACTACCCATCACAAACCTCGAGTCCACTCTCCTGTTGTGGCTGGCACCGCACTCCTTCCTGTCCCCCCAGCTTCTCCTTTGGAAGCCACGCCTCACATTTAGTTGTCTAAAAGAAATTCTTAGCTGGGCATGGTAACCCTACCTGTAATTAATTGCAGCACTTGGCAGGCTAAGGCAGGAGGATTGCCTTGGGGTCAAGGCCAGCCTGGGGACTATAAGAGGAGACACTGTTTCAACAAGCCAGGAGTGAGAAATAAAGCCTCGGCCTCCCCACCTCCCCCTGCTAGGATGAGCTGAGGAGAGTGTGCGTTGTCTGTGTTTTATCTCATGGTTTCTTCTCTTTTCTGCAGTCAGCAGAGTCCCAGCCCCCCAGCTCCTCGGCAACATCCTTACTCTCTGGGAAGAGCCCAGTTACCACACTGCTCGAGTGCATGCACAAACTAGGGAACTCATGTGAATTCCGTCTCCTGTCCAAAGAAGGCCCTGCCCATGACCCCAAGTACGTCTTACTGTGGTGTCTCCTGTGGGGGTCCCCCTCAAAGTAGAAAAGACATTTTCTCTTGAGGCCTCAGAGATGAGAAGTCCGTTCTCTGCATGGTCTCTCCTGTTGCAATCTGGAAAGGGCCCCTCAGGGCCTGGCTGCTGCTATGAAGCAGAGAATCTGGGATTAGGCTTTCAAAGGGACCAGGGACACTAGGTAGGGTCACAGCGTGGACAGTGTGGCAGTCACTGTAGGGGCAGAAAGGATGAGGACCTGGGCCAGCCCTAGCAGCTCCCTCCTTGTGGGTTCTGTGCATAGACTTCTTCACAAGGCTTCCTGAAGGGGGTGAGACTCAAATGTCCCTGGCATGTTGAGTGGTTAGCCAGGTCCTGTGACACTGGGGGCAGGAGATGGGTGGGGCACTGGCCATCCAAGGCCAAAGTAACTGCCCAGAGTATGTGTCAGAGCTACAAGTGGTGGAGAATTGAAGCCTGGCAAAGACGAGGCAGATGCTCCCAGCCTGGCCATCATGACCTTTGCCCATTGCTTCCTCTAAGGTTCCAATACTGTGTAGCGGTAGGAGCGCAGACTTTCCCCACAGTGAGTGCCCCCAGCAAGAAAGTTGCAAAGCAGATGGCGGCAGAGGAAGCCATGAAGGCTCTGCAGGAGGAGGCGGCCAGTTCAGCTGATGACCAGGTGCAGTACTGTCCAGCTCAGCTTATAGCTCATCTTCTGTGTGCTCTTTTCCTTTTTCTTTTCTGAGACAGGGTTTCTCTGTGTAGCCTTGGCTGTCCTGGACTCGCTTTGGAGACCAGGCTGGCCTCAAACTCACAGAGATTCGCCTGCCTCTGCCTCCCGAGTGCTGGGATGATGGGTGTGCACCACCATGCCCAGCTTACAGGCCATCTTTTACAACGTGGATGGGTAGGGTTGTCTTTGAGTCCCTCTGAGTTTTCTGAGTTTCTCTTCTGCTAATTCCCCCTCAGTCCGGAGGTGCAAACTCAGAATCGCTTGACGACTCTGCTGTCCCCAATAAGATCAGGAGGATTGGTGAGCTCGTCAGGTACCTGAACACCAACCCTGTGGGCGGCTTGTTAGAGTACGCCCGTTCCCATGGCTTTGCTGCTGAATTCAAGCTGATCGACCAGTCTGGACCTCCGCACGAACCCAAGTGAGTGTCTTAGTCCTGGCCACAACCATGTGTCACTGGGTGAGGGTGGCCTGTAACCTTGGGGAAAGAAATGATGCACACTGTGAATAAAAGGAAGGCAAGCTGTCTGAACAGCCTAATGAAGACATTAGGTCAGCCATCTTGAGAGTCTAGTCACTGTTCCACACTCACTGAGTGTGAGCCTTTTAGTTTTATGAGCTAGTTTTAGTTCCTACAAAAATCATTCAGGGGCTGGAAAGATGGCTCAGCAATTAAGAGCACTGTCTGCTCTTCCAGAGGTTCTGAGTTCAATTCCCAGCAACCACATCTATCCTGGGACCTGATGCCTTCTGGCAAGCAGGTGTACATGCAGATACAGAACACTCATATATATAAAATAACAAGTAAAATAAATAAGTAAATATATTTTTAAAAAATTCATTCAGGAGCCGAGCGTGGTGGCGCACGCCTTTAATCCCAGCACAGGCGGATGGCTATGAGTTCGAGGCCAGCCTGGTCTACAAAATGAGTCCAGGACAGCCAAGGCTACACAGAGAAACCCTGTCTCGAAAAAACAAAACAAAAACAACAACAACAAAAAATTCATTCAGATGGTTGAAAAAGTATACAATGAAACGTTTAATTTCTGTCCCTTCTCAAATCTCTTCTGTAAGCTCAGACCAAGGGCAGCTGCTGCTTCATCATGGACGCACATACACGCACTGAGCTGCAGCTGGCATTCACCCAGAAGTAGGATCTTGGAGCTTGCTTCCTTCCTTCCTTCCTTTTTATTTACTTTTATTTCATGTGTGTTCGCATGAATGTGCCTGAGGAGGTTAGAAGAGGGTGTCGAACCCCTTAGAACTGGAGTTACAGACAAGATGGTTGTGAACCAACATGTGGATACTGGGAATTGAACCTAGGTCCTTTGGAAAAATGACCAGTGCTCTTAACCACTGAGCTATCTCTCCAGCTCCCCTTAGAGAGCCTCTATATCACCCCATATTCTGTTTTTATTTTCATTTTCTTAGTCTTACTATGTAACCTAGGCTAGCCTTGAATTTGCTGTCCTCCTTCCTCGGCCTCCCCAGTGTTGGGCTTCTCCATAAACACCGTCACACCAGTCCCTCAGACTTACCCAGTCAGCCGTAGCCACTGGGAAGGGTAGTGGAAGAAATGCCTGTCCTGCAGGACAATCAGACTGATACAGAAGCACAGGCCTGCTAGGGAGAAATAGGAAGCATGTGAGTATGTGACAAGTTAACACCAGTCACAGATGGACGAGGCAGACGTGCGACTGGATGAGAGAAGCAGTTACGTATGTGTGGGTGGGTAGAAGCCAAACCCAGATCCTGCGCCAGCTAAGCAAATATTCCATTGAGTTGCACCCCCATTTCATGAAAACCTATTTCAAAAATATCTCCCTAAATTAAGCTTCATGCTTCAAATTTCAAACGCTCACCAATAAAATATATTTTGGAACTAGAAAACTTGATTCTGAGTCTTATCAGAAATAAATATTTAAGGACAGCCAGGAAGGAGCAGGTGTGGTGGCCCACACCTTTAAACCCAGCTCTCAGGAGGGTGAGGCGATGGGTCTGTGAGTTCCTAGGACAGCCAAAGCTATGTAGAGACTCTTTCTCAGGAAAGAAAGAATTGCTAGGAAAAAGAGAAGTAGTGAGTGTAGTGACCCAGAAGATGTGAGAACAGTGGGAGCTGGTTGGTGGATAGGCAGGCATACCTGTGAGCAAGTGGGAGTGCCTGAAGAGACAGGTGTGGGTGTGGCTTCTGCCTACCCCTTTTCCTGCACCACAATTCCAAACAATCCAAGATTTAGGTGGGAAATAAGTGAAATCACAATAATCACAAGATAGAATGCCAGGGATGTTTCTAGAATCTTCCACAAAACAAAGTCGTAAAGGAAAAGTCTTGGAAATTTGACAAGAAGAAAAATTGGTGCATAGTAAAAAGATCACCTAAGGAAAAAAACGCAAAACCACCTCAGGTCTAAGTTATTTAACATATATAGGTTCCGAGGAGCTCTTACAAAGTAAGCAATAAGCAGACAAAGTATGGCACATATATGTTCACAGACAGGAAAACAATAGATTAACAGTGAGTGAAAAGGTACTCAACACTGCAGAGCCTCCATGTCAGTGTGCTAGCTTACAGTCACCGAACAAACATGAGGTCACACCTGCTAAGTCTTCTGGAAGGGCTGGACTGCCCTGAGAAGAATCTGTCCTGGCACAGCTTGGCTCCCTTGGGGGAAGGCTTCTCCCAGGAAGTGATGCCTGAGAGAAAACAAAGGATTCAGGACAGGGGACAGGCAGCCTGTGTCCATTGGAACTGCATGGACTTAGCCAAGTGGAGACTGGATTTCCTTTTCATTGCCTCCGGCTTTGCTCCTCAGCTTCACCCTCACACAATGTGTCTACACCCTCACACAGTGTGTCTACACTGAACAAATGCTCATTGTCCCCGAGTCAGATGGGCAACAATGTCTTATACAGAACTTGCACCTCACTGTGTATGGCAAGCAGCTGAGGTGATCCAGGCACACAGAACGGCATGGCTCCTCTGCAAGCACCATGCTCTGCAGGTCTGGTGTCCTCGGGCAGTCCTGGACTGTGGATCTCCTGGGAAGGACAGAGCTAGTGAAGGGGCTGGGATGAGGGATGGTGTGGTGCAGGGGCTCGGGGCATTTGGCTGCCCCAGGCCTGCCTGCAGTGTTAGTGCTTACCATAAAAGCAGCAGCCGCAGTTGTCCTCTCACCACATTCTCGCCCCTTTATTAGCACTTTTCTGCTAAAGCTTGTTTTCTGCCTTGAGAGAACTCTTCCAGACTTTGCCTCAGATTTCCACTGAGTCCCTGTTGATGCTCTCAGCTGGTGAACCTTGTTTCCCACTTCAGAAAACAAGAAAGACTTGATCCTCCCAGCCCAGGCCACCTGCCTACCTTGCATCTGTCAGGAAGTATGAAGGAGGCGTCCTTCCTCCTGACTGGCTCAGGTCCCGGTCCCCTCTGCTTTTGCTCTTGAGGAATGGTTGTCTCCTCATCTGCTTTCTCCTCCCTGTCTCTCCCTTGCATCCTGTCATGGCTGTTGACCTCAGCCTGTACACAAACCCTCACTCCATCGTCCGAGGACCTTGCTTCCCTCCAGGATACACCGCGTTTCTCTGCTGCTCTAGACACCAGACCTCTCCCAAGGACAGTTTGTAGTTCCTCTTGTGCTCTGTTTATGCCCCCTGAGGGCTGGAGAGATGGCTCAGCAGTTGAGAGTGCAGGCCGCTCCCACTTAGAACCCTAGTTCCCAGCTCAGTTCCCAGCGTCCTCTAGGCAGCTCAGAACCACCTGTGACTCCAGCTTCCAGGGACCCAACACCTGATCTGGCCTTCCGAGGCCATGCACAGCTGCCTATACACAATTTAAAATAGAAATAAAACCGTAACTTGTGCTGAAAAGCCTGTCCACTGGCAGAGTGTAGTTATTGGGCACTGGAGATGTGGCCTGGATGACCGGGTCTGAGTAAGTCATACACCTAACCTTTTAGTTCTTAACATGTAGTAGCCTCGCGTGCCTTACAGCTCTAAAGAATTCTAGCCTCATAATTAACTAGCTTAATCACATATCATACATACATGAACATATTTGTACAAGGGGTCATCCTTTCCAAAGACAGAATGGCCACACAGCCTGCTCTCCAGAGGCAGAGGCCCTACACCAGCTGCCCTCCAGCTCAGGCCTTTTCCTGCTGCTCTCACTGTAACGAGTTTTGCCCATTGGCTGGATGGACCTGCCAGCTTGGGCCAAGAGAGGAACAGAGGTGCTCAGCTACTCAGTAACTGTGGACAGTGGGAACCCTGTGCGATGGCAGAGGCTGGGCTGTGTCGGCTGCGCACTGTGGACAGTGAGAGCCCATTGTGATGGCAGAGGCTGGGCTGGGCTGGCTGAGTTTGCAGTAGGAGCTGGCGGGAAGCTGGCAGGTTTCCAAGTTGCTGTGCTCCAGCTTCCATCTGGAAGAGGGAACCTGCCCCAGGAACACTGGGAGCCCGAGGTCCATTTCCTCCTCCCCCTCTCCCCAACTCAAGCCTGCTGCAAAGGGACAAATAATTCCTCAGGAAAGCTTGGCTCCATGGCCTAAGGCAGACCTTGTTGCAGTCACCTTCCCAAGGTCATCAGGAGGCACACAAAGAGACAAAATTGGGTACTATAAAATTCAGACAGTATTAGGAATATAGCGCAGTGGTAAGACACTTGCCTGGCCTCCATGAGTCTTGGAGTTGAGGGATCAGAGAGTGCTGAGCACCTGGCGTGTGGGAAGACAGTCTCTCCTCCATTTCTACTTGAGAAGAACCCTTTTCATTTGTGTGTACATGGTCGTGGGGGCGGGGTACCAATGTCATTCCTCAGTGACCATGTTTGTTTGGGTTTTTTTTTCTTTTTTCCTTTTTATTTGTTGTTTGTTTGAGAAGGCTATGTTAGCTAGTCAGCAAGCCCCAGGGATCCAACTGCTAAAGTTACAAGTATGCTGCAGCAGCACCATGCCAGACTTTTGGGGGGGGGCGGGAATAGAACTCAGGTCCTTATGCTTGCAAGGCAAGTACTTCACCAACTGAGCCGTCTTCTCAGCCCGTAAGGAAACCTTTTCCAATACTCTCTCACCTTCCCTTTTAATAAGGAACAGCTCAGAGACTTTGCAGGTAACAGCATCTAGACAGAACTTAATAAGATCTTATGAGTTTTATATCACTTAAAATTTATGTGAAGTGGCACTGTTTTCCCATTTATGGTAATGAAATGAAATTTACTTTTAAAATACGTTTATAGTTCTGATGGGTATGTTTAAAGGGAAATACTAAGAAATAGTGGAACTGACATATGGAAAGCAAAAAAAGAAAATCATATAATTCATGAATCACCAAAATCTGAGAAGTGCCTCTCAATGAGACCAGCAGGTCCTTGGGTTTCCAAGAGCAGCCTCATACTAAGCAAAAGTAGTCCTCCCATACAGCCTCAGGGTTCGCACTGCTCCCCCACAGCTCTCAGGGGCCAGGCTGTTCCTCTTCATTCTCAGTCTCATCCCAAAGGTTTGTTTACCAAGCAAAAGTCGGGGGCCGCTGGTTTCCAGCCGTGTGTGCACACAGCAAGAAGCAAGGCAAGCAAGACGCAGCGGACGCAGCCCTCCGTGTCCTGATCGGGGAGAGCGAGAAGGCGGAGCAGTTGGGTTTCGCAGAGGTAACCCCCGTCACAGGGGCCAGTCTCAGAAGAACTATGCTCCTCCTTTCCAGGTCCCCAGACGCACATCCAAAGACAGTTAAGACATCTGCTTTTGCTGCTCTCTTTTGGGGGGGGGGGGTCTGCTTGCTCCCCCGCCCCCGGGAGGATTTGGCTCTTCACCCTGAGGCTTCTGTCTTGGTCTCACTAGAGTGCATGTCAGGGGTGCTGATGTGTGGTGGGAAAGACGCCTCTCCTGGCAGCCGACACAGTGGACACCGGCAGGCCTCTGGGGTCCTGACATGCTTCTGTCCCACAGCTTCCTCTCACCGGCAGCACCGTCCATGACCAGATAGCCATGCTGAGCCACAGGTGCTTCAACGCCCTCACCAACAGCTTCCAGCCCTCCCTGCTGGGCCGCAAGATCCTGGCCGCCATTGTTATGAAGAGAGATGCTGAGGACATGGGTATTGTCGTCAGTCTGGGGACAGGTGAGTGAGTGCTCCCTCAGACGCTGGCCTCTTGATAACTAGAAGCAGGTCCTTCTTGTCCTCTCCGGAGTCACTCTGAGCAAGTCCACAGATGTGGACAGAAAACTCCACATACAATGAGTGTCGTCCAAGATGCTGATATGACACTCAGAACGTTTTGGAATTGGAGCTGTTACGGTTGTTTAATTAACTGCGTAATAGGTAAATACGACACAAATAGTCCAGTCTTTGAAGTCTGCCAGTCTAGCCCCCTCAGTTCAGTTGAGGAGGACTGGTTTCTGTTCATTTTAGCTATGGTCAGCTCAGACTTGAATGAGTTTTGGGTCTGACTGGGATTTGCTTTGGTTCCGGGATTTTGTTTTGTACTGAGGCAGGGTCTCACCGTGTGGCCCAGGCTAGCCACAAACAGCCATCCTTCAGCCTTTCGGGTGCTGAGGTTTTTGCATGCAGCATGTGCTGGCAGGGATACGGTCGTCCCCGCAATCTAAAGGAAGCGGCCCAGAGTCTGTCCCCAGAGGCCATTCCTGCAGGAATTCTTCAGCTGTTTCACCAGCGCTTTGATTACCCTGTTTTGTTTTGATGACCTTCCCAGGGAATCGCTGTGTGAAAGGGGACTCTCTCAGCCTGAAGGGAGAGACAGTCAACGACTGCCACGCAGAAATCATCTCCCGGAGGGGCTTCATCAGGTGAGCATACGGGTGCGGCGGCCATCTGGCCCTTCTGGGGCCCTTCCAGCCCCGGTCCACTCACCTGTCTGAACTCCAGCAAACTGGCAGCATCTGTCGGGCCTGCCATGGGCAGTCAGTTCCTTTTGTGGCCTAGCTGCGTCTTTTCAGAACAAAGTGACCTCTGACGCCTTGGGCATGAAGCAACTTTCCCTCCGTGGGGTGTGGCTGCCCCAAAGGCTAGCAACCTCTCATGAGATGCAGAGGTCTCCTGCTCGGGATACCCCAGTCCCTCTTCCACCTGAGAAGCTGAAGGCCGTACGCCGTGGGGTCCTTTCCTTACCTGTGCTCAAACTCAGGGCAGAGCGTGGGGGGTGGGGTGCGTGGGTGCGTGGTCTTCGCTGCCTCCCAGCCAGCTCTCCTCTAGTAGGTTTCTCTACGGTGAGCTGGGCAGGGCGGGAGGCGTGGTCTGCGCTGCCTCCCAGTGAGCTGGGAGGGGGCGGGGGCGTGGTCTTCGCTGCCTCCCAGCCAGCTCTCCTCTAGTAGGTTTCTCTACGGTGAGCTGGGCGGGGCAGGAGGCGTGGTCTGCGCTGCCTCCCAGTGAGCTGGGAGGGGGCGGGGGCGTGGCCTGCGCTGCGTCCTAGCCAGCTCTCCTCTGGTAGGTTTCTCTACAGTGAGCTGATGAAGTACAACCAGCACACCGCCAAGAACAGCATATTTGAGCTTGCCAGGGGAGGAGAGAAGCTCCAGATAAAAAAGACGGTTTCTTTTCACCTCTACATCAGGTCTGTACCCGTGGCTTGGCTATCCATGCGTTCCTCTGGCTCCAAACCCCGACCCTGTACTGTAAGCCTCCACATTAACAAAGGCGTTCCTGCCACCCAGTACCCATATAGGCTAAAGAACATGTCCCTGGCTTTGATAACAAATGGTTTCAAGGCCCGTGAGGTTGGAGGTGAAGTCCTAACTAATGCCATTATTTGGCAGCACGGCCCCATGTGGAGATGGTGCCCTCTTTGACAAATCCTGCAGTGACCGCGCCGTGGAAAGCACAGACTCCCGCCATTACCCAGTCTTTGAAAATCCCAAGCAAGGCAAGCTTCGTACCAAGGTGGAGAATGGTGAGTGATGGGTGGGCCTCCCTCTACTTACAGAGGTTCTGCAAGACCGCTAGTGGGCAGCGAGGCGTGGGGGGTGGGGTGCGTGGGTGCGTGGTCTTCGCTGCCTCCCAGCCAGCTCTCCTCTGGTAGGTTTCTCCTCAGTGAGCTGGGCGGGGCGGGGGCGTGGTCTGCGCTGCCTCCCGGTGAGCTGGGAGGGGTAGGGTGTGGTCTGCGCTGTGAGGGGGGGGGGGGGGGGGAGGGGGGGTTCTGTGTGGTCTGTAGCCTGGGACCGCTGACCGCCCTCCAGGCTGCTTGGGGGCAGCCATGCCTGGAGCTCTAGGGAGAGTCTAGCTAAAAATAAAACGAAAGCCACGTTCTGGGTCATGCTCATGTAACGGGGGTGGGGGGGTGGATATGCAGAAAGGAAAAACCCTGATGGGAGGTGGGGCCCACTGAGCTGACAGAGCTCCTGCTGCGGCCCGGCCCTGCCCTGCCCTCCTGCATCCTCTCCTCTCTTTTGTGGTCCAGTGCCTCCTCACATCACTCCTCCCTTCATACTCCAGTGTCATCCAGCTGGTCCTCAGACGTTAGTCCGGTTCTTTCCGACACACTCTAAAGTGTGATCAGAGTTGCCATACAACCCTGCTCCACTTGTAGGCGTTCACCTACTGATTGACGGTGTGTGTCCACAGACACACGTGGCAAGAGCGCTTGTGGTAACAACAGTCACAGCAGCTGGCATGCAAGGAGCACAGGTGCCCATACATGGGGAAGAGATGAGTAAAGTGTTATTCCAAACGATGAGCTAGTATCTGTCATGGAGAGGGAGAAAGTCCGCGACTGCCACAGCATGGACCTGGAAAGCATGCTAGCCGAAAAACAAGTCGCAAAAGAACACACATCATGTGATTCCATGGCTGACAGGGGCAGAGTAGACAGATCCCCAGACAGAACGTGACCTGGGAGTTAGCTATGTCCTCCCAAGGGAGGTCCTAGTGCAGAGGGCTTCTCTGTGAGTTGACAGTGCTCCACAGCTGGTTCAAGCACAAGAACACATGTGTGTTGTATGTTTAAGTGGGTGGATTGTATGGTGTGGCACACTCCCAGACTTGGAAGGTCAAGACTGGAGGAGCAAACATTTGTACTTGGCTTATATAGCAAAACTGTCTCAAAAACAAAGCAAAACAACAAGAGCGGGGAGATGGCCCAGGTGAGCGGGGAGATGGCCCAGGTGAGCGGGGAGATGGCCCAGGTGAGCGGGGAGATGGCCCAGGTGAGCGTGGAGATGGCCCAGGTGAGCGGGGAGATGGCCCAGGTGAGCGGGGAGATGGCCCAGGTGAGCGGGGAGATGGCCCAGGTGAGCGGGGAGATGGCCCAGGTGAGCAGGGAGATGGCCCAGGTGAGCTGGTAAAGTGTCTGCTGTGCAATAGCACAGGGACTTGAATTTTCTCTCTCTCTCTCTCTCTCTCTCTCTCTTTTTTTTTTTTTTTTTTTTTTTTGAGACAGGGTTTGTCTGTGTAGCACTGTCCTAGACTTAAATTTGTAGACCAGGCTGGCCTCGAATTCACAGAGATCCACCTGCCTCTGCCTCATCAAGTGCTGGGATTAGAGGCCACTATACCCAGCTGGACTTGAATTCTGATCTCCAGAACACAACTGTGGCAGTAATGTCCATTGCCCTAGTGCTAGGGGCCTGGAAACGGGAGGAATCGGCCTAGCGCTTCATGTTCAGAGACCATGCCTCAAAAAATAAGGTGGAGATCCAAGAAAGACAGCCAACATCAGCCTCTGGCCTACACACACACACACACATACACACACACACACACACACACACACACACGCACATCTGCTTGCATGCACACAAAAATAAATCATACTTACAAGTACCTGCACACCGCTGCTACACACACACTTTCACACGCACACGCACACACATGAAATGATAATAATAATAAAACAGAGGCTAGAAAGTGTAGCTGAGTGGATGTGGTTCCCCACTGCACTCTACAAAGGCGGAGGTGTTGGCCTCACTGCCCACTCCTCCCTCAGCTGGCTGCTGTGGTTGCACCTACTCTCTCCTCCCCTTGCTGCCTTGGCACCTTTGCTTTGTTGTTCTGGGTCTGCAACACTCGCTGCAGCTGCTCTTTCTCCCTCGTGCCTAAGGTCCCTTGACTCCTCCGCCCTCAGTGTCTGTGCCGTCCCCATTATCGCTCCCCTAACGTTGGCAGAGCACGGCGTGCATCCAGAGTTTCTGCACGTGTGTTGGTTTCGTGTCTTCCCCCTCCCCCCTTTCCTTTCATCCCTTAAGTGTAGCAAGAAGCAAAGTCTTGAGTTCTGCTCATCATTCTCAAAACCAAGCACCGTACTGGACACATAGTAGGTGCCATAAAATCTGAGCAGCCAACGGCCCATATCTCAGGAGCACACATAGTGTGCCCCGGATGTGGCTTGGTCCAGAAGCCTTCACCAGTCCAACTCAAGCCTCTTGTGCAGGGGAAGGCACAATTCCTGTGGAGTCCAGTGACATTGTACCCACGTGGGATGGCATCCGGCTTGGGGAAAGACTCCGTACTATGTCCTGTAGTGACAAAATTCTACGCTGGAATGTGCTGGGCCTGCAAGGGGCGCTGTTGACTCACTTCCTGCAGCCTGTGTACCTGAAATCTGTAACACTAGGTAAGGGACCTTACTCTGAGAGCTGGAACCCACCTGCCATTGGCTCACATCCCAGCAAACTCTAGGCCATGCGGTACTGTGTTAATATCTCTCCCTTCCAAAGTGAGCTTGATTTTTACCTTAGGAGCAGGGTCTAAATGCCCAGTCTGCCCTGACAGGGAAAATGGGCAGAGGTAGCAAGTCAAGGAAAGACATGCCAGACTGGATCTCAGGGTGCAGTGAGATCTCCCCACCCTGCCCGTGCCCCTCTCTTTTTTTAAAGATAGTGTTTTTCTGTGTAGCCTTAGCTGTCCTGAACTCACTTTGTAGACCAGGCTGTCCTCACACTCACAGAGATCCCCCTGCCTCTGCCTCCCGAGTGCTGGGATCAAAGGTGTCCGCCACCACTTTGAGCTGCAGTGAAACCTCTTAAAGCTGCATTGTTGGACATCCGTCTTCTCCCCCGCCCTCTGCCCTACCTAAAACTCTGTGTTTTGTGCATAGGCATTTGATGAGCCCTGTGGCCACAGGCGCTTCATATCAAGGGAACTGTTTTTCTCACCGTCTAGCTCTCTGTGTGGCTCTGCCTCTTGGTAGCACTTGCTGCAGACCCAGGTGTAAACTTGCTTTTGTTTTCCCCCAGGTTACCTTTTCAGCCAAGGCCATCTGACCCGCGCTATTTGCTGCCGCGTGACCAGAGACGGGAATGCATTTGAGGACGGACTGCGCTATCCCTTTATTGTCAACCACCCCAAGGTGCTATAACCCTGTTCTGTTTGTTCTTGACCCCATTCCTCCTTCTTATGCAAAGCTATGTACTGGGGGGAGGGAAGCTTTTGCTGGGGTCCCAAGCGCAAGCTGTTCCTACCTTCCGGTATCTGGGCTTAAACTCTGAGTCTGAAGTGAATCTGATTCGTGGTTAAGTCAGTGCAGCTCACAAGGAGAAAGTTCGGGGCCACATCCTCCTTACCCAGAAGGCTTGCGCCTCTTCTCCCAAACCCTTGCTCTGAAAGGCTTCCCTCCCTCCCATTACTCCGTGCTTCCTAGGTTGGCCGAGTCAGTGTATATGATTCCAAAAGGCAATCCGGGAAGACCAAGGAGACCAGCGTCAACTGGTGCCTGGCCGATGGCTATGACCTGGAGATCCTGGATGGCACCCGAGGCACCGTGGATGGGTAAGGAGGCGGGAGGGCCCAGCTGGGCTTGCTGCAGACTCCCGAGGACAGGCTCCTGCCTGCTAGTCTCCAGAGTGAACAACCTGGTGCAAAATTCACACCTTAGCTCCCACCTCGCCGCTCCCGGATGAGTAACAGGCGCCTTTGTTTGTGCAGGCCAGGCAAGGAGTTGTCTCGCGTGTCCAAGAAGAACATTTTCCTTCAGTTTAAGAAGCTCTGCTCATTCCGTGCCCGCAGAGATTTGCTGCAGCTCTCCTATGGTGAGGCCAAGAAAGCTGCCCGAGACTACGATTTAGCCAAAAACTACTTCAAGAAAAGCCTGAGGGACATGGGCTATGGGAACTGGATCAGCAAACCCCAGGAGGAGAAGAACTTCTATCTCTGTCCAGTACCCAACGACTGATAGTGGGCGTGTTTCCTGTGGGGTCAGAGGGAGGTCATGGCATTCCTCATCACATTGGGCCAGAGTTTAGGGGCTTTTGTTTTTAACCCACCCACCTCTCCTTTTTTTAAATGGCAAAACCATAATAGATGGTACCAAGAACTTTGGTTCCCGTTTATCCTGCTTGCTTTGGGGTTTTGAGGTGGGGTCTGGCCAAGCCTTCCCCCCATCCGTCTTTTCCCAAGGGAAGAGGCAGAGATTAAAGGAAGAGGAAGCGCTACCATTCCACATGTAGCATATAGACAGTCCCTGGTCACCCTGAGCCCGGTCCCCAAGGGTTTAGTTCTGTGGCAGTTGTTTTCATCTCCTCTTCCTTTGCTATGCTGACTTCCTGTGGATTTAATTACATTCCCATCGTTTCTCTGTAAATCACGTCAGGGCCTAATGATGTCACCTGTAGATCTTGCAGCCCCCCCCCACTCTGCCCTCCTTCCCACCTAAGATCCCTTCCTGTGATGAGGCTTCTTCCCACCCCAGAGGGTAGAGGTGAACATAGAGGATTGATGAAATGTTTACAAGGGCAGGAACTGAAAACTGGTCAGGGATTGTAGGGCAACTGGAATGTGGTAAAATGCATTTGGGACAGGTAAGCCCTACCCAGGAACAGACTGTGCTGGCCAGCTGAGGAACTTCCCTTCCTGGGCAGCAAGGAGGTTGAGAACCAGCCAGTGGTGCTGGGGAAGGTGTCCACGGCGAGTAGGTCTCCCAGTAGGGACCCACAGAGCACTAACCAGGGTGCACCAACATTCCTTCGGAATGTAGCCACACTCCCATCTGCCCTTCCATAAAGCATTCCCAGCAGCTGGCTCTGGCCACATGGCACAGACCCCAGCTATTTGTGAAAAGCCGAGGACAAGTCCTGGAGGGCAGATCATCTGTCTAGACTGAGCAAGAGTAAATGCAAGTGTCATGTTGGCGATGCTTCGATCCACTTGGGAATCTTCTCATGGCACTGATACCACCAGAAGTTGGCAAAGCCTTGTATAAAGTTAATGCTTCTGAAAGACTGGAGTGTTGACACTGAACTGCATTGCAGACTTGAGATGCAAATATATTTTTCCATGAGTGAATGTACTTTGATTTTACCAGATGGCTTCAGAAGCTGGTTCATAGGCAGGGCACAAGGCACTGGGATTTCCTGCTCTGGCCCACTGGGAATCCTAATATATGTACAGCAGTGTTGTAGGTGACAGGGCAGGCTAGCTTCCGACTCTGGGGTGGGCTCCTTTGACTACTACTCCCCCTGACATTGACTTGTGGACATGTGGGAGACTTAGCATCTGTAGAGTCTGGTTCTAGCACCAAGTCAACCAGATAGCCAGACCCTGTTCCATTCTGCCCCGGTGGGACCAAGCCCACCTCCTTCCTCTGAATGGTGTGGCTCCATCTGGGAATAGCTATGCCAGTGTGTTCAGTAGTTTCCTGCACTTCCTTGCTTACCCCTCAGTGCTGCCTGGCTTCCCCCACCCTCTGGCCCAGTGCCAACAACAAACGTCACATTTGCACTTTGATTCTATGGCTGCTATCTCCTCAACCTATGATCAAACCTGGTCAACACAAGAGCCAATGTGTTAATAAACTGGGGGTGTCTGCACAACACCAAATCATCCTGTGGAACTACCAGTGTCTACAGAAGTGAGGGTCTACCTCCAGACTTCAACAGTAACGCCATGCTTATGCCAGCTGGGAGGCACAGTACGTCCTGGCACCTGCATCTAAAGCAGAGCCGTGATGGCTTCCGGGTGTGGGCAGGAAGTTCTTCCCCTGAGGTCTAAAAGCCAGAGACTTTTCTCCATTGATTCCTTTGGCCCCTCTGGTCCTTCCTGGGCGTTCATTTGGCAGAGCTAACTTAGCAACCCTTTCCTCAGCCAGGCACACTGGGCTCTCTCCAGGTCAGAGCACCCCGCCCCCATCCCCTCCCGAGATCCTGCATAGCAAACCGTATGGTTCAGGGTTTGTGCTGGTGGCAGAGGACAGAGCAAGGCGTCCCTCCATTCTGTGGGCTTGCTGAAGTGAGCCACTGGCACACACACACACCCCACCTCTGGTCCCCACTGGACAGAGGGCAGAGCTTCCACTGTGTTTTCTTCAGTGTGTGTGTGTGTGTGTGTGTGTGTGTGTTCTTTAAGAAGCTGGGCCTCCCTCTACACCGTTTAATAATTTCTGTAGTTGATTTGTCTGAACTGTGGCTGTCTTGCATTCTTTGAATAATCATGTGTAAGAATTGTCAATGCTTGAAACTATTTCCTGTACTCAAGTTGAAGGGACTTGGTTGGCCTTGGGGTTTTGGCAGTGACTCCAGAAGCAGAGGCGGGGAAGAGCCCAGGCGTAGCCTTGGTGCTGTGATGGATAAGGTCCCTTCTTGTGTCCCTTAACAAGTGACAGTATACATTCCTCAGAAATAAAAACAATGAAGCATCAGGACTGTTAGAAGGTCTCCTGTCTTCTCCTGTCTTGGTTGCTCCGGGGAGATGAGGTTGGAAACAGCAACCTGTGACACTGGAGATCTCAAGCCACAGCCGCAGCTGGTCCAAGGGCCCCGCTGCTCTGACAGCCTGACCCAGTGGGTAGTGTGGTGTGCCAGTGGGTTGGGCACTCTGGCCACGTCCTCAGCACTTCCCCTGTTCAAAACCTTTTCCTGTCTGAGCCCACTATCATTCCTTGTTCATGGGGGAGGGGCTTATATAGGATTTCAAACCCCCAAATGAGACAGCATTTGAGACTCAAAACTCACTGCTCCTGCCAACTTCACCAGCATTTCCCTTCCCACAAGCCTTCAGCCTCTGCTATGCCTGGATGTGCCTTTTGGAAGGGAGTCGCAGCGGGGACCGTGACACGTTCAGGTGCACCTTCTAACTTTGTACATGACATCCAGAGTCTTCCCCTTCAGTTTCAAGGAAACTCATCTCTTCCTACATAGAAACTTACTCCAGGATCTCCTGGGTGACCTGTCTTTGGCCTTTGAACCCAAGGATAGTTCCTTCATCATCCTTTAGACGGATGGGACGACTGTGGTCAGAAGACCCAGTGACATATTTTGGGGCACAATGCAATATAATTCACTGTCTATTTAAATGCAGTGATTGGGGAGCTGAGCAGTTTTTAAGGCAGCTCACAGTGACAGCTCCTGCTGTCCTGGGGTCTTCAAGTGCCTCTGTCCTCAGGCAGCCACTGGGTCCACATGCAAGGAAGTGGAATTTTCCAGTCTCTGAGGATGCAGCGAACTTCGTGGGCTAGGAGTGTTGCTCAGATCAGAGGAGCATGAACAAGTGGATTTGGTCGATCCCTGGCCCCCAAATGTAAAGAGAGCAGCCAGTTTCCTCCAAGCCTAGCTGAAGACCCAAAGAGGCTCGCCACGATTTCCCTCGGACCCCAAGGTTTGAACATAGATCAAGCCTGTGCTGTGGGAGTCTGCCAGCTGACTGACGCCTGGAAATGTCAGAGCCTGGGCTGGAGAGGAGGCCCCAGCCCACCCTGGCCCTGCTGCTTCCATACAGAGGGTCTTCCCCAGAGGCTCCTTCTGGGCCCAGCCACCTGACCATTTCCTTTCCATCTGATAACTGGAGCAGATAACCCTGCCTGGGCATCACTCGCTGCCACTCACCTTTTGTGGCTTGTGCAATGCCTTGCCCTTCCATGAGTGGGGATTCTGCGGCATTCTCCCCTTCTGTATCTGCCAATCTGGCCTGGAAGGGTTAGTCCACCCTACCCCCCCCCAAAAAAAAAAAAAAAAAAAAACAGAGCAGAGTAACAAGACATACTTGGAAACAATTTTAAGAGAAATGAGTCCAGCTGTGGGGGAGTAGGTTTAGGGAGGGGATGTGGACCATTGCAAATATTCCGGGAGTGGGGACAAGGACGCGCCTAGGACGGTTTAGGGGTGACTGCACTGGAGGTGGGTGGGTGAGGTGTCCTACTAGCTCCCAAAGTTTTAGTCCTATAGGAAGCACATGGCCGGCACACTGACAGACTTCTCAGACGCAATGGGGTAATTATTACAAAGTGCCGCTGACCAGTTACATTAGGTGAGTGGGAAGCTACCTGCTGCTCAACATCCCATGTCTGCCTGGAAGCAGAGGGTGCAACAGGAACTATTTCACTCTCCTTGAGAGAACAAAGAAGGTTCTAAAGGCCTTTGCTTTTCTCCCTGGGAGGTCTCTCACCTGCCTGAAGACCCTGGTGACAGGCAGGGTGCAGGCACCAGGGGCTCTGAAGGCCTGCTCTGCTGCTTCCCTGCAGGGCTGTGAGAGATGACGTCTCAGAGCATAGGCCCAATGGCCGGTCCCTCACTGTCCCTGTCCTTACAAGGATGTCCTTCCCTTCCCCTTCGGGCTTCCCCCAAAAGAACCATCTGGAGGGTCCTGCTTGCTTTCAGCTTTCTGTATTCTTTGCACCGGCTGCTCCAGACCTTCAGTTCTCCACAGAGGCAGGGGGCTTGTGGTTGCCATCTCTTCAGGCAAAGGTGGTTGCCAGGTTACTGCAGCTTAGTCACTGCCAGAAATCCCCAAATCCTTTCCTCATTGCCACTCCCAAACCACCCTGTCCCAGGTTCCTACCCAGACTCACTGAACCAGATCCCTGACTCCCTCCAGAGTCAGCTCCACACAGGAGACAAAGAGCCTCAACAAGGGTAGAGACAGAAGGCCCCCAAGTGGCAGGAGCTGAGTTTCCCAGTATCCTTTAGGGTTACACTGTCCTGACACACTATGGCCTCGTAGCACCCCTCCCCCTTTGCAGTCTTCCTCCAAAAAGGCTGCACCCAAAAAAAAAAAAAAAAGGTGGGAACAGCACTGCCCCGTGACCCTTCACCCCCAGCCCAGCCCTGCCTACCTCTGTTCTCACTGGGCAAATGATGAAAGCGGGCTCTAAGGTGGGCACGATTTGCCTGATATGTTCAACGGGACGTGGAAAGGAGTTGGACAAAATGCTCACTGACCTTTCCAGCCCTGGCTGGTGACTAATTTGAACAACAGCCAGTCACAGGAGGTAGTAAAGTCAAGGGTGGTCTCGGCAGCAGCTGGTGGGTCTCACAGAGGCTGGGCAGCCTTCCCAGGTGCTACCCTTCAGAGTGCAATGTCTGCTTATGACTCCTGGGTCCTTTCTCAGGGGCTCGAAGTTTATGGGGGGAGCGGGGAGGCATTACAGGCAACCTTTAGTTTCCTATTCTAGTAGAAGGAAGTCTCTCCTGCCACCAAGCAGAGATGCCCGTGAGCTCACCTGACAACTGGGGAACCCACTGAGGCACAGTTCGGATGTCTGTCACGTATGTCCTTCAAGCAGTCCGTGGCCTTGGAGCAAGGAGGAAAGGGCTCACCTTCCAGGCCTGCTCTGAATCTGTAGCAGGATTCCCACTGGGAAAGTTCTGAGACTATGAGCCTAGCCTTGTCGCCTAGTTCATGACCTTCGAAGGTTCTCCTAACACCTCACCTTTTCCACGTGAGAGAGGAAGGAAAGGACAATCTAGAGGTGCAGAGAATTCCGCACTGGCAGAAAGGAGCCCGGAGCTGGGCTCTGGAGGCACAGGCTATAAGATTGAACTGAAACTCCCCAGGACACTAGGAGCTCTCAGGAGGAACCCCTAAAACGGCAAGTCCTCCCAGACCAGCTGCTGCCAATTACTGGTGGGTGCCAATTACTGGCCATAGCCTGCACCTCCTATCTCAGAGGACACCACTGTCAGCCCGGCTGGAGCTCTTCTCCTTGCCTCTTCTCCCGTGACTTGGAGATCATAGATAATCCTGTCCTTTTCTTGGTCCCTTCTCCAGCATCCTCCTCAGGATGGATGGCTCTGAGACCTCTGGCCTCTACTTGCCAGCCTTGACACTCCCCCACCACCACCACCATTAACACTACGGCCTGAATTAGCTCAGGAGGGGAAGGAGGAGAATGCTTGAACACGAGGCAGCTGGTCCAGCCTCCAGGCTGTGTGTGGATGGAGGTGTGAAGCAGGGCTTCAGTGGAGTGGGGATCGATCCATCTTCTGCCCAATACTACTGAACCCCAGGGGTCACGGGGTGAGGCGTTGCCGACGAGTGAAGCCTCACTTGGAGCTGGGAGCTGAGTGGTCGGGGTGGAGGAAGGTCGTGGCGGTGTAGTTCTGGAAGAGTGGCTGCAGAAACATGCCGATGGTGCCAAAGACACAGACAAAGACAAAGATCCAGAGGAACAGGCGGTCGATCACCATGGCAACATATTTCCAGTCCTCCCTCACCTGGATGGTAGAAAATGAAGGCGGCCCAGATATCAGTCTCATGATGTGGGATGGGGTAGCAAAGTTCCTACCATGTTTGCGCATCCCCACTCCTCTCCCTCACCAAACCCAGAACAACCTGTCACAGCTCCAGTCCTGCCTAGTGTCCCCACTGCCCCCGGAGTCCACCCAAACCTACCCGTAACAAATAGGAACCTATTTCCTATTGCTTCCTACACCTCAAAATTCAGAGTTAGTTAAAATTCCAACATGTCTTCTTAGTTCTCTCACTTCCTTTAGAAAAAAAAAAAAAAAAAGCAGGGCTGAACAGATGGCTCAGAGGTTAAGAGCAGTGACTGTTCTTCCAGAGGTCCTGAGTTCAGTTCCCAGCAGCCACGTGTGGCTCACGACCATCCACAATGAGATCTAGCGCCCTCTTCTGGCCTGCAGGTGTACATGGGGGCAGAACACTACCAAAAACCTGGTAAACTCCTCCATATATTTGAAAGCCCTGATTGCCTCGTTGTTTATTCACTAAACAACTGAAGGTGTCCCTGCTCCTTTTGTCCCCTCAGCACTGGTCATCTCAGTACTTCTACTATGCCACATTATTTCAATCTGTATATTTGCCCCCACCACCACCAAACTGCAAACTCCTGCCTGAACGGAACCCTGCTAGCATCTGGGGCAATGCTCAGTAACTGAGAGCTGCTGCCTCTGAGGCTCTGCTTTCATGGTAGGTGGGGACACGGTTCCAACAGCATCCTCAGCCCTGCACAGAGGCCCAGAGGGTATAAACGGAGTCTAGGTGTTGAAACATTAGTCAGAAAGCTCATAATGGCCCACGGGGTTTGAGAACCATCTACAGGGTCATAGGGAGAGCCAGCCTCTCTTCCAAACTGAGTCTGGTCTTTGTGTATGATTCTCTGGGGCCCAGCCAGCTCGCAGGACGGGGAGGAAGTGATTGTGCAATTCACGTAGCTGCCAGCCAGTCACTCACTGAAGTCGGGTCTACGTCAGACCTAGCGTCCTGCAAGGTGCAGGGACACAGGCAACTGAAGCACCCTGTGGTTTTTAGTCTCTTCAGGGAGACAGAGGCAATAAACCAAAGATTATACACTACGAGGGAATGGAAGACTAGCAGAGAAACAGAAGGAAGGCAGAAGCCGAGGAGCCTGGAAATGCCTATTTCAGAAGAGGAGGCTTAGAGCAAGATCTGACGGGCAGGAAGGAAGCTGTGTTTCAGGTCCACACTGAAAACATGGTCAGGCAAAGCCGGCAGAACAGCCCTTGCTGGGCCTGTCCCCTTCAAACCCAAGAAAGGCAGCACTGAGGGGGGTCGCTAGGGAGGCTTGGCCACTGAGCGTAACTCGGGGTCTTGGGTCTAAGGATCATGATCCTAAAAAGGGTGTTCCTAGGACAACTGAAAAGCTTTAATGTGGACCGTACAGTGGTAAAGGTGTTACTGCCATTTCCAGAATTTGGCCTTTGAACCCAGGCGCTTAGTTATTATCTTGATTGGTTGTTGGCTGCAGGTGGAACTTGGGGCCTTTCACATGCTAACCATGAGCTCTATCACTGAGCCACATTCCCCCTGCCCCAAGCTAGAGAGTATCGCTGTTCTTAAGGAGAGACACACTGAAGTGTTTGGGCTGAAAAGGTTACATGTTTAATTCTTAAATAACAGAAAAAATAATAATAACAGTAATAAGTTTTTCGTTTTGTTTTTAGAAAAAAAAAAAAGGAAGTGTAATATTGTCATCTTGATGAGATTTAGAGCCACTGTGGAAACAAAACTGGGGAGGCCTATGGGGGAATTTTCTAGATTAGATCATTTGAAGCAGGCAGTAAGCACTCTTCCAGGGGTCAGGGTCCCAGACAGGAAAAAGAAGGAAGGAAGGAAGGAAGGAAGGAAGGAAACGGTTAGTTGAACACCAGCATGCGCCTCTCCCCGATTCCTGACTGTGGGAGCAACAGGACCAGCTGCCCCGAGCTCCTCCTGCTTCCTCTCCCACCTTGTGCTGTAACCTCAGATTATGCAGCAAAAACAACCCCTGCTTCCCCGAATCTGCTCCTGTCAGGAATCTTGTCACAACAATTTTGTTACAGTGAGAGAAGTAACTAATACAAAGGTTGTTCCAAGCTGAGGAACCCAGATGCAGAGGCTCTGAGGGCAGGAAGGAGCTTTTCTTGCTTTGACACAGCTGAGTGATAAGCCAGTGACCCAAGCAAGGGGGCAGTGCAGGAGCCCAGGGGCATGGTTATTTAAGGGCAACAGAGGAAGCCAGACAGGGAGGCAGTTGGGAGATTCTCTCCTGGCCCACACAGGAGCTAACAGGAGCCCAAGGACCAGAGTGTCATTGTAAAAGTGATAAGAAAAGGACAAAGCAGAGAAATCATTTTGGAGGTAAAGGGCAGAGCTTTTTCTTTTTTTGGGGGGGGTGGTGGTTGTTGTTGGTTTGGGGGGGGTTGTTTGTTTGGTTGGTTTAGGTTTCTTGAGACAAGGTTTCTCTGTCCCAGAATTCACTTTGTAGACCAGGCTGGCTTTGAACTCACATAGATCCACTTGCCTCTGCCTCCCAAGTGCTGGGACTACAGGCATGCACCACCGCGCCTGGCTCAGGGCAGGGCTTTTGACAAGTTCAGTGATGGGAAGATAACTCCAGTAAGGGGGAGAGCAGAAAGCATCACCCTAGGCCTTCAGCCTGAACCACTAGGGCCCCTGGTGATGCCACTTATATACTAAATAGACAAACTAGCGGCAAGGTAGGGCCAGGTTGGGGGTGCAGATGCAGTTTTTTGCATGTGTTGAGTTCTAGATGCCTCTGAGGCATCCAAGTAGGTCACTGCACCTTCAGCACCTGGCTTGAAATGTAGGCCACATGATGGACGGCAGCAGGAGTGGAGGCCAGTGATCCGGCAGCCGCGGCAGCCTGCACCCTTGTGTCTCCCCGTTAGCTGCCTCAGCTGCCTCAGCTGCAGTCCCAGTCTCCCCTGCTTCCTCTGAACTAGAAGATGCCCCCTGCCTCATGCTTGTCTGCTGTCCAGGGGAAAAGATGTCTGAAATCAGCTCCCAACCCAAACCACAGCGCCTGCCCTTTATCCTTCCCCAGCAGGAAGGGCAGAGTCCCAGAGGAAACCCAGCTGGTCACTATGGCAACAGCTGAGCCTTGGCTTAGAACCAGCCCAGGTACCTGAACATTGATCTGGGGGTGGGGGTGGGGGCTCAGGCCAGATGGTCCCTAAAATGAGGGGGCAGAATGTTAACCCACCTCTCCTTCCCCCCAACTTCTGGCTTAGTCTCAAGGACTCTCTGCGAAGACTGCAGAAAAGGCCAGAAGCCAGGTGTGCAGAAAGAGGGAAAGATGAATCTAGGGAGGCCTGGCCTCTACCCACCCCATCTTTATAAATATTCCATTAGACTCTTCTCACGACCCAGGACAGTAGAAATGGAATGCTGATTTTAAATTCTGCTCTCTTGGCTGGGATCAGCCCATGGAACCTCTACACTTCCCTTTCCCTGCCATCGTCACTGTCCTCAATTTTGCCTGCTCTGTGGCCCACAAGGTCTCATCTCCATTTGCACAAAGAGCTGCACATTAACAACTCAGATGTGTTCATGTGAGCTACAGAGAAAAGCTCGGTGACACCCTCAAGCCCAAAAGTACCTCTCCCTGCCCCCCCGAAGGTTCCCGGTCACCTTCCTCACACTGATGATGCCTCAGCAGACGCATCTCACCCTGAATACTATTCCTCAGGGAACTACAAGGTCATTTGGTACAGACTCCAATGCAGGCAAGTCAATCTGGAAGCCTGCCCTGCAGAGTCCGCCCACCCATGTTACCTCTCTCCTGTACACCCTTGCTTTGTGACCCTAAATGACACCTACTCCCCACACACAGGGGCCCCTGCTCCTTTGGCATGCCTGTCTCACACCTGATACTCACACTCTGGTCGTCATCCTCACTTCGCATATGGTCTGCAATGAAGCGTACGCCATCCACTGCCTCCCGGAGACCACAGCTGCATGGCCCCACCGAGTGCCCCGGGCCAGCTGCAGGAGTGGCCTCAGCCCGGAAAGCCCCAGCCAAGCCCTGCATTGAGGCGGGGTTGACAAAGCAGGTGCATGGGTCGGCCGCAGGGCCCTCACGGAAGAAAAGCGTGCCTGCGCCCTCGCGCTCTCTCTGTTGCCTCCGCAAGCGCAGGCGCTGACGTGCACAGCGATGACGTGGCTGTTGCAGGAAGAGCAGAGTGGGCAGCTTCTCCAGGAAGATCACCTTAACCCAGGGTGCCATAGTGTGGGTGGTGGGCGAGCGGTGGTGCACATTGAGCACACACACGCTGGTGACGATGGAGAAAGTGACAAGCACCATGGTGAACATGAGGTACTTTCCCACCAGTGGTACGTCGAGGGATGTGGGAGGCACAATCTTGGAGATGAGCAACAGGAACACCGTGAGCGCCAGCAGCACAGAGATGCAGAGCGTCATCTTCTCGCCGCAGTCTGAGGGCAGGTAGAAGACCAGGATCGCCAGCGAGGTGATGAGGACGCAGGGGATAATGAGGTTGATGGTATAGAAAAGCGGTTTGCGACGAATGATGAAGTCATAGGTGATGTCCACGTAGGTGGAGTCGTCCGGGTTCTCGTTGCGCCGGCCTGGCAGTGCGACGATGTCCCACTCCCCACTGGGTGTGAAATCGTCCAGGCTGGCCACATCACTTTTGAGCACCAGGTCGATCTCGGTGCGGTCGTAGGTCCATGAGCGGAACTTCATGGTGCAATTCTGCTGGTCAAACGGGAAGTGCTTCACCTCAATCTTGCATGCACTCTTGTAGATGGCGGGTGGTAACCAGAAGATGCTGCCGTCATAGGAGACCACAGCGTTGGAATAGAAGGAGACTTCGTACATGCCGTCAGCACTGCCAAGGAACATGGGGCGGTCAGCCCTGACTTGAGGGTCTCTACTCAACCCAGGAAGGAGAACCTGGCCTGGGAGTGACCATCTAATGCACGACTGAGACTGGCCAGAAATCAAGCTGGGGGTGGGGATATGCGTGGTTTGGTAGTAAAGAAGGATGCTCTGTTCGGGAGCTATGCATATCCCTTCAGAGGTAGAAGAGAAAGATTGGGGCGGGGTGATAAGGGGACACATCTGCCCCTTGACCCACACAAGCTGACTGGTCTTCATGAGGGAGCGGGAAGAGGCCAAAGCAAGGAGCCCCGGGCAGTGACACAATCCCATCAGTTAAGAGTTTTGTGCCTGAAAGGTAAGGAGGCTCACTGAAGGGAGCAGAACAGAACCATCTAGGTGAAACTTGCTTCCAGAAGAGCCTGTTCTTAACCAAGTTAGGAATTGAGAACTATTGGTCTTTAATATCCCTCCCCCACCCGCCAGCTCCAAACACTGTCAATCTAAGTCGCTGGGAAGGGCTAGTCCAGGCCCGGTCAGTTAGGTCTGTCTGTGCGGATAATGCCTGACTACAACCTGCTAGGGGAAGCGCCCCCCTATCCCCACCTCGCCCCGTCATGCAGTCCCTTTCCCAGCACACCCCTGGCCTTCCCTAGCCTTCCTACGGCGTGCAGGCCCTTTCCCAGCACACCTCTGGCCTTCCCTAGCCTTCCTACGGCGTGCAGGCCCTTTCCCAGCACACCTCTGGCCTTCCCTAGCCTTCCTACGGTCCCTTTCCCAGCACACCTCTGGCCTTCCCTAGCCTTCCTACGGCGTGCAGGCCCTTTCCCAGCACACCTCTGGCCTTCCCTAGCCTTCCTACGGCGCCAGGGCCACCTACTTGTTGTACAGGACCACATCTGGGAGCCAGATGTGCTTAGAAGGGAGCCGGACTTTCTTCATATTGTCGAAGTCCTCAGGTCTCCACGTGAGGCGGTAATCTTCCCATTCCTGAGGAAGGGAGAGAGCAAGGCAGTACTAACCTCTAGCCCCCAGAGTGGCCCAAAGTCAAGGGACAAAGGAAAACTCTTCTGGATAGTCAGCCGTCTCTACACAGTGGCTTCTCTGCCCAGACATAGGCCATACGATGATGATGTTTCTTCACTTAGCTTGCAAAGCTAAGCCAGGTTGTTAGATTTTACATGCTACCGGCGTGGAAATGAATCTTGAGAGTGTTTAACACGTTTAAAGTCACAGAGTTGAGCAGGTGAAGTAAACGCCTTTAGTCCCCATCGCTAATGAGGCAGAGACAGGCAGCTCGCTGCGAGCTCACGATCACCCTGCTCGACACCGTGAGATCTAGGTCGGCAGGACCGCACAGTGAGACCAGAGTCTAATTAAAATTAATTACAGCCAGGTGTGGTGGCACATGCCTTTAATCACAGGACTCGGGGGGCAGAGGCAGGCTGCTTGCTGTGAGTTCGAGGCCAGCCTGGTCTACAAAGGGACTCTAGGACAGCCAAGGCTACACAGAGAAACCTTACCTAAAATAAAATAAAATAAAATAAATTTTTAAAAATCCTTGGCCCAAACAAGGATTAAACCCAACTAATTCAGGACTCCTCTCTGAAGGAGATGATAAGCCGGGCGGGGGAGGGGTTGTGGGTAGGAGAGAGCACTGACCTGGGTCAGCCAGACGTTGGTGGTCATGATCTGCTCCCGTTCATGCTGCGGGGAAATAGAGCAGCTGCTGAAAAGGCCCCCACCGCCACCACCACCAAGTCCTCAGATCCGCCACCACCCTATTAAAGTCCCTCCCACCCTGGAGGCACCTAAGGAATAAACTCGGGTATTAAACCTTTCTGGCTGGGCTGACTTTCGCAGCTAAACAAAGAGCTCAAGACGCACACTCACCACACTGATGAGCTGGGCCAGGGACACCATGAGCTGTACAGTCACCAGTTCAGAGCCATTAGTCGCTGGACGGATCAGCTTGTTGTAGCGGGAAGGGTCCAGGAGATGCTCCACTAGCCGCTCCTCAGTGTCGGTACCCAAAACCCCTGGGTAAGGAAAGGCAGGAAGTGAGTAAGTAAACAGAAGGGCTCAGAAAGACCCACCTACTCGGGGTGTGGGGCCACTGATCAATCAGCTCAGCCTCTTACAGCCCTGTGCTTAAGGGTATTGCCAAATATTCAATTATGCCACAGAACCACAGGAGCCCCGGCTGTCTTTCATAGATAAGTCCCTCTTTGAGACAACACCACAGAGTCCAAACAGGACTAATGAGGAGGTTTGATGAGGAGTTGTTTCCCCTCAAAAGGTCTCCGAGGGACAAAGCTTAAGGTCTCTGCCCCACGGGTTGGAACTCAATAGCGGGGCGGGCACCCTCTCGTGCTGTCATTCAGGCGTGGAAAGATCATCCCATTGTACTATTGCCTTGTACCGGCTCCTCTCCTTGTCCCTCCCCTTCTGTGACTCTGTACAAGCCCCCTCTTTGGGCACCCTCACTGGAGTGCCTCCCTTACCCTCAGTCTGGGGTGCTCTGTTCTTGCAAGTTTCCTAACCTATCCTAAGAGAGGTGGGAAGTCACTGCTCTCCCCTTCCTGCCTCGTCCCCCAAATCAGAACCCTAATGAAGGGAGTGGGAAATGGAGGGCTCGGATTTAGAGAAAGGTGTTAACCCGGGTCATTAAAAGGCAGAGGCTACCTCAATCCTCTCTAGTCATCTCACTGTCCTCTCCTTCCTTCCTCCTTGTGTTCGTTTGCTTCTTCCCTACAGTCAATGGTCAGGTTTCCACCTCTCCTGGGCCTCTGGCCTGCGCCTGCGCCCGGGGCTCCCTTCCAGATCAGTTTTCCAGAGGCTCCCTACAGACCCTGGAGTCTCCCCATCCCCCCCAGCAGGCTCCTCGGCCTCTTGAGAATCGCTCGTTTCTCCTTTGTCCTGGCACGGGTGACAGAGTTTGGCATCTTGAGCTACTAGCTGAGGCAGTGGAGCCAAGCCGGCCAGTTCTTACCTGGGCACAGGCAAAGGAGCCCGAAGCTGAGCAGCAACGCCATAGAGCTGGAGCGCCGGGCCATGCCGCCAGCATAGCGCGTGGCCTCGCGGACACCGAGGCTGCGGGCCGAGCGCTGTCCGTGGTGCTGAAGCCGCGCAGCCGCCTGCGCCCGGCTTGGGATCGCGGCCTCCAGGGCTACAGCGCTCACTGAGCGGCAGTTCCTGGAACGCGAGAAGGACCCGACTTCTCGCCAGTACCGGCTGCTCTTCCAGGGAACACAACTGGGACTGCGAGGGGAGGAGTCTCCGCTCCGGAGGCGGAAGCGCGGAATCCCAGGGAAAAAAAGGTGGTCCCTTGGTAGGGTGCTCTTTGACTGGGCCTGCCTAGGTGGAGTGTGAGTGAGGCGAGAAAGCTGAGAGTTCTAAAGCCCCGAAGTTGGGGCATTACCTAAAAGAGGTTTGCGCAGGACTGGAAGGGAGCGAGAGCCAGAGGGAGCCAAGAAGGTCAGGGCTCTCTTTGGGTGTGGGGTGGGGTGGGGCGTTTCTGGGACCCCTGTCTAAGTTCTTACCCAAACTAATGATTCTGCGGCAGAGAATATGTTAGGACCTTGGACAAAGAAGCAGGGAGCTGGCTGGTTTTAAAAAGCAAATTGCTTTGGTGTTTTATAATAGAGTCCCTTCAGCAGCCCTTTTCACGGCTTCCATAAGCTCTGACAAGGCCAAGATCTTCCCATCCTCTGAGGGGGAAATCTAAACTAAAAAGGTCTAGACCTCCTGAAAAGAAGGTAGCCTTGAAGGTTCTGACATGCGCATAAGCAACGGATATCAGCGGTCCCTTCCACCCGGTCCTCTTCTGTGTTCTGGGGAGATCAGGGGACCATTTCACAAAGAAGGAAGCTAACACAGAGGAGAGCAAAGATGAGAGGGGTGTCAAAATTCAATGACGCTTTTGATCTTGAAAGCCTGAACTTTAAGCTACCAAGCCCATAAAGGGCCTCTTTTTTTCTTAGTGGATCAGTGGTCACTTTCAACCAAAACGATTCCTGTCTGAAGCCGACTTAGCAGATGGCAAAGCTTCGTTTCATTTCATCAAGGCCTGCTTCCCAGCTCCACACTCCAGCTATCAGCAAGGCCTTTAAGATCCTTGAACATTTAACCCCTCCCAGCCCTCAGCCTTTTAAACATGTAGTTCTCGGGCCAGCTCTTTTATCACCCCGTCATCCCTAACTACCTTCCACTTACACTTGAGTGTTTTCAGGAATTTCGCTTCCTCAGGGAAGCTGTGACTGACCAAAGGTTGAGTTAGGTACCTTGTCAGACTCTTCCAGAATGAAATCCTTCTATGGCAGCCATCCAGCCTTTCCAACTGGAGTACAAACTAGCAGAGGGCCTGGCTTCAGATGAAGGCTTGGCAGAGAAATGGCAATGCACATGACAAGACACATCTTAGGCAGAGGCAACTTATTTAACAAATGCCCAGATTTGGGGCACCCAGGGGATAGCAACGCAGCTTGACGACAGCAAAGCATGGGAGGAAAGGGGCACGGGGGTGAGGCTGAGGGCAGGCAGCAAAGCACAGGAGAGGGACCTAGGTGACAGGGAGGGGACAACCACAGGGAATGTGGAAGTGGATTTAAGTCTGTCCATGGGGGCAGGGCAGGGCATGTCCAGGTTCTATGGATGTGTAATAATTTCTTCAGAGAGAGAGATCTGAACACCGCAAGTGAAGGCCAGAAAGATGGCGAGGTGTGTGTGTGCAGCCACACCGCTTGGGGAAAGGCTCAAGGGTTAGATCTGTCTTGAGCAATTTAGATGGCACATGAGGAAGATGTTCCTTGAGTTCAGAATTGCTTGGAGCAGACGAGGCAATGGTTAGAAAGGCTTAGCTCTGGTTTTTAAGGTGACAACACTGACACAGAGTACTAGAGGCTGTGCCGACTCTAGGAAGGACACCGGTGGAGACTGAGGATGCTGGGAGCAGGGAAGGCAGCGACAGGGACTGGGAGGGGCACAGATGAAAGCGGAGGTGAATCACAGGGAAAGGCTAGCTTGCAGGTGTTCCACACTCCCAGGACAGCTTCTCCCATGGATGCAGCATGGCTGAGGAAGGCTGGCATTGCCTTCTGCTGCTAAACTTCTTGGAGTGCTTACTTTCTCTGATGGTGACTGAAGGCCATTCACCTTTTAGATAACAAACTCAGGGAACCATCCGTTGCCTTCTACATGGCAGGCTTGGGGGGGTGTGGTGGGGCATTCACTTGCCTTATGGATGGTTAACTGGGGGTGGGACGCTGACCATCCCAATGATGGGTGTTGGGGGGCATTCAGTTGTCTAAAGCCCGTGGCTGTTCCTGCTTGTCCAGGTAGCCTGTACACCTTGGTCTTTATGTTGTCTTCTCAAGGCTTCGATGTTTACTTCAAGTTTACTTCTAGCTTGGCAAGGAATGAGTCCACCGAGATAACCAACTAGTGGCCAGGAGAGTGGGACACCCTCGCCCTGCCTTCTATGTTTCTATGTTCCCCAGGAAGAGAGGTAGCAGAAGATATGCAGAACCATACACTATTGGGGCAAAACAGAAGTTCCAGTCCTGACACAAAAGGGCAAGTCAGCAGGGTTCTAGTGCCCCTGAGTACAAGGAATGTTCTCTCTCTCTCTCTCTCTCTCTCTCTCTCTCTCTCTCTCTCTCTCTCTCTCGGTTTTTTGAGACAGGGTTTCTTTGTGTAGCCTTGACTGTCCTGGACTCGCTTTGTAGACCAGGCTGGCCTTGAACTCACAGTGATCCGCCTGCCTCTGCCTCCCGAGTGCTGGGATTAAAGGTGTGTGCCACCACCTGGCTGGAATGTTTTCTCTTGAAGATATTAAAATTAATACATATTCCTTTAAAGTGTTTTACGTTTAAATTTTTTTGTTACCACAGTAATACTTGTGTTCATGAAGACCACCTTAAAAACACAAATTAGAGCCGGGCGTGGTGGCGCACGCCTTTAATCCCAGCACTCGGGAGGCAGAGGCAGGAGTATCACTGTGAGTTCGAGGCCAGCCTGGTCTACAAAGTGAGTCCAGGATGGCCAAGGCTACACAGAGAAACCCTGTCTTGAAAAAAAAAAAAAACCCACACAAATTAGCAGAGGGGATTCAAAATCACACCTGTAAAGGGGTATGAAACTCTGTATCTACAAAAATTTAGGCATAACATCCACACAGAGTATAGTTGGTGTATCTGGACCTATTACCACGACAGAAACACCCATGTTTTGTTTAAAGGAACAATTACTAATAACCAGGTGCTTCTCCCAAACACTATCCCTCTTCAAGGACAAGAGACCCCAGTTGACACCTCTTCAAGTTCTGGAACTGGGGCTGGAGCAGTGTCTGAGTGGTTGAGAGTACTGTCTGCTTTTCCAGAGGTCTTCCGTTTGGTTCCTAGCACCCACGTGACTGCTCACAGCCACCTGTAACTCCAATTTCAGAGGATGTAATGCCTTCTTCTGGCCTCCATGGGCATTGCATTGCACCCATTGGTATACATACATACACATACATGCCTGTGTGTGTACATGCAAGTAACCACTCATAACACATAAAGAAAAAATAATAATAAAATTCTGAAACTAATTATTGGGAATGATTATATAATAGTGCGGATGCAAATGGTGAATTTTAGAGTATGTGTATTTTATCTTACTTTGTTTTTGCCCTTTTTGAGTCAGGGTTTCTTGAGGCCCAGGCTAATCTCAAACTCACAATATAGGGCTGGAGAGATGACTCAGCAGTTAAGTACACTGACTGCTCTTCCAGAGTTCATGAGTTCAATTCCCAGCAACCACATGGTGGATCACAGCCATCTATAATGTGATCTAATGCCCTCTTCTGCCCTGCAGATGTACATGCAGGCAGATGTACACATAATAAATAAATTAATCTTAAAAAAAAAAAAAAAAACAGTATAGCTAAGGCTGGCCTCGAACCCTTGATCTTGCTGATCCTATCTACCAAATATTGGGATTCCAGGCAAGCAGCACCACACCCAGCCACAATCTTTTTAGATGACTTAAAAAAAAAAAAAAAAAGAGCCACCATTCTGACTTGTCTGGTCAGCCTTGGCTGCTGAACTTTATATAAATGAAATCATAATTATTTGTGTCTGCATTATTGACATTATGTTAGTGAGAATCATGGACATTGTTTTGGTTTTCACTCTTCATAGCTGGAGTATTCATTGTGTGACTATATTACCACTTATCCATTCCACTCTTCATAGACATTTGAGTTGTTTCCTATTTTGGACTATTAAAACAACACTGCTTTTTAGAATACTTTTTATAATTTTAAATAAATAATAAAGACACTTATTTTAAAAATAACATTCATGTCTTTTTTATTTTGTTTTTCAAGACAGGGTTTCTCTGTGTAGCCCTGGCTGTCCTGTAACACACTCTGTAGATCAAGCTGACATCCAACTCAGAGATCTGCCTGCTTCTGCCTGCTGAATGCTGGCATTAAAGGTGTGCACCACCACTGCTCAGCTCATGTCATATATTGGACATACAAATATATACGTAAAACATACATTTTGGTCATTTTGCAAAGAGGAGCAAAGTGTGCTGTTCCTTTGTCATCATCCTTATTCACTATTTCACAAGCCTCTCTCCATATGGGTAGGTGTTCTTTGATTCTGTTACTTATTGATGGTATACATTACAAATTGTACATGCTAAGCAAGCCCTTTGCCACTGAGATACCCCTCCAATCCCTAGTTCTTTTTTTATTTTTAAAAAAATAATTATTTTTATCTTATGTGCATTGGTATTTTGCCTGCATGCATGTCTGTGTAGGGTGTCAGAATTTGGAGTTTTAGACAGTGTGGACTGCCATGTGGGAGCTGGGAATTGGATCTGGGTCCTCTAGAAGTACAGTCAGTGCTCTTAACTGCTGAGCCACCTCTCCAGCTCTCCCCACCCCACCACCACCAGTTTTAAGACAAGGTCTGTTGCAGCCTAGGCATCAAATTGCCCCTTCCTTCTCAACCGCCTTCCACTTCAGAAGCAGATCCTGGCTCCCCACAAAGCTGGGCTCTGTTAGTGCTGCTACCGATGTTTGCTTCCACAGCTTCCTAAAGCCCTGTTGACCTTTTGGTCTCCCCAGCTCTTACAATAAGCTCACACCCCTAAACAGCTCCAGGAACCAGTCTTTGCCTGCCCTACCTCCATTACTCTCCTCTATTCTAGACCTACTATTCTGTTCCTTCAGTTTGCCACAACCTTCCTTAAGGCCTTTGTGTGCCGTTATGACGGCTGAGGAAATTCCGTTCTGTGTGGGCACCTCCTTAGCAGCCATTGGCCTCTGCCCTCGATTTCTGAGATGAGCTCCTGAGCAACCTGCAGCCTGCCTGCTGCGAGATGGTTAACAGCTTGCTCTGGCTTCTGTAAAAACCCTCTGATCACTGTGTACAGGGTCCTTCCCTTATAGCTGTGAACAGGCGGAAAGAGTCAGCTCCTCACACAGCTGAGGGCAGTGAAGCAGTTTCGTACAGCTGCAGATTCCACAGAAACGAGGTAATCGTCATCTCTACCTTTAAAAATCCTTCCCTTGGCCCCTTCTGGGTAGCATGCCTTTGATTTGGCTGTCCCCCTGCTGGGGACGATAGGCCATATGGCCAATGTTCAGTCATCTTGTCCAAGTCTGCACCTTTAAGTCTCTGTCTTTCCCAAAGTTTGCCTTTCACCAGAAACTAGCTGACCCTGTTATGAGTCAAGAGTTAGACTAAAGACAGAGAGGGAGTGACCCTGTTGTGAGTCAGCAGCTAAGGACAGATAGGGATGAAGCGACCCTGTTGTGAGTCAGCAGTTAGACTAAAGCTAGATGAGGACAAAGCAAGACACCCTGTGTGGCAGGACATTATGACCCTGCCTGGGATTCCTTGTGTTTTGAGAAAAGCCTGCAGCTGCGTTGCTATAGGAACATGCTTCCCTGCCTTCTGACTTATAAAAGCTGCTGCCTGACTAATAAAATTTGAGAGTTTGATCAATCAGACTTGTTCTCCTTCTGTCTTGCATTCTCAACAGGTGACCTTCCGAGTTTTAGTCGAACCCCGCAGGCCGGGCCTTCCCTACTTGCAGTTTTAGTAAACTTGGCTAATTGCAGTTTGAATTGAGTTTATGTCCTTTTCCTAGTGGTCTCAAACCCAGTAACATCGTTTCTTCTGCTTGGGACTCGTCAGCTCTTACTCTGCCCATTCCCCTCCCTCTTCAGAAGTTAGTGTCACCTCTTGAGAACCTTTCCAGATTCACAGTCTTCTTTGAAGCACTTACTACAACTGCAATTCGGTGCTTGAATGTCTGTCTACACATTAACTGTCTGGCTTTCTAAGTTTGTATTTACTGTTGGGGGCAGGGCAAAGGCCAAGGATTCATTGTATGTGATGATCAAAGGACAGCTTTATGGAGTCTATACTCTTCTACCTTTGTAGATGGTACCTGGGATTAAACTCAAGGCACTAAGCTTGTACAGCACCTGGCTGGCCCAAATGTTGGACCTCCTGCCAGGCTGAACATAAATGTGAGAATATAAGGACTGAATGCTGTCTCTTCAGTGCCCTCCACACACACACACAGTAAGTAGGTGCTTAGTAGATATTTGTTCATTACTCACATTTAGTAAGTCAGTTGGCTTTGTAGATTCTGGCTTTATAATTTCTATTTTCCTTAATATAATTTCCACAAGGGAAGGGAGCTTTTTTGTTTGTTTTTTGTTTTTCCAGACTGGGTCTGTTAGCATTGGCTGCCCTAGAGTCGCTTTGTAGACCAGGCTGGCCTCGAATTCACAGAGATCTGCCTGCCTCTGCCTCCCGAGTGCTGGGATTAAAAGCGTGCGCCACCATGCCCAGCTAGGGAAGGGAGTTTTTAACTACTCTATTCTTGCCCCAGCATTCACTAAACAAATATATCTACTTCGTTTCCAGTTCAGATGGACACTACAGTCATGCCCCATTATTTTAGGTGTGACTTCATATGAGGCTTATCAGCAACAAAAGACTCTCCCAGGCAGAACTGAGATGCTGAACAAATTTGCAATAGAAGGCATTATGCCCCACTGACCAGGACTTCCGGGTTCCTCTGGGAAGTCGGGGTGTGGCTTACCAGTATGCAATATTGTGGGACAATCTCTGATTGATTAATCAGTATGAGCTAATTGGAAGCGGCACAGGAAGGGCAGGGGAAGGGAGAGCTTGCGCTGGGGATGGGGGGCAGCGGGGGGGCAGGGAGGAAGGAAAAGGGCAGGGGCGGGGGGGGGGTAAGGGCAAAAGGGAGGCTGTGAAAGGAAAACTGGTTTATACAGTGAGTCTCTGGCAGAGGGGAAGGCCCACCTCTAGGTAGAGGGCGGGGCAGGGCAGCCACGCCCTGCAGCAGGACCTAAGAGTCTCAGCGGGTTTTCTTCCAAACGAAGCCCATATGGGATGTAGTCCAACGGCAAAGCCCAGCATGGGTGACACTCTGGGCTCAATCTACAGGACAATAAATAAATGTATAACTTAAAAACTATATGGGGTTGGGGAGTTGGCTCGATGGATAAGCACACTTGCTCTTGAAGAGGACCAGGTTTCAGTTCCAAGCACCCAGAGTAGCTAGCAATCATTTTTAACTCCAGTTCCGGGAAACCCAATGCCCTTTTCTGGGTCTGTGAGCACCAGGCACACATGTGGTACATGTACATATGCAAAATATACATACATAAAGCTTTTCTATAAAGCTCGAGTCAGGCCTGGTGAGTGCACACGTCGTCCCAGGACCTGAAGGCTGAGAGAAGTTTGGGACCCTGCTGGGTAAGGCTGAAGTCTGGCTTCTCTGGATAGCCATTTCACGCTCCACCTATGAAGGCAGACTTCCTTCTCTTAGCAGGGGTTCTCACGCCACCTGATCTGGTAACCCCAGATTTTGTAAGGAATGTCACATAGCCCTAAAGAAAATTACAGGCCTAACCCTTTCCTGATAGGGAACTTCCACGAGCATGGGGAATTCCCGGATGTACCTCACCCACGCTGAGGAGATCCTAGCCTCCAGCAAACAACCTTTAGTTGTACCTAGAAGTCATCCCCTTACACAGGATAATTAAGTTCGCCCTTTTCCTTCTTGTGACAGAGCCCAGTGTTACTGCGTGTAAATGAGGCACTGTACCACTGCATGTAGATTAAGTGTCCTGTTACCCTTAGCCCTAACAAATCACGCACATTTACCCTCAAAACCCCTCCTCATCCTCCAAGGTTTATAAATAAAAGCTGGCTGGTTTGCTGGGGGTGCATGCTCTCTTGCTAGCTCTCTCGACATTCCTCCACTGTGATTTTCTGAGCCTCCCATTTATTCAGGGGGTGGGGGTGGGAACTGCTGATGGGCGACAGGTGGTCAGGCAGCAATGGCACAACTGCTTTTGCGCCCACTGGGGCCTGCTCCATCACTACCACTGGCGCAGTGCTGACCTCCAGTGAAGCACTGGCCGCCCTGCATCTCACGGGACCTGCCTGCCAGCAATTTTAAGACATCCACGGGCTTCGTCTGCTGTGAGCTGGGATTGAGGCCTAGCACCCAGGAGACCTGCTTCACCCTAAAGCACTCCAGCTGCTCCTGAGCGAGAAATGGGCCCTTGGGACCTTTAATCCCAAGGTCTGGGCTGTTCTTGTCTGGAGGCGAGCAGTGCCTGGACCAACCCTCGGGCTGTGGAACTCAGGCCCGCCCACCAGGTGCTCAATAGAGAAGTTCTCAAGTTCCAGCTTTTTGGGTAAGGGCTAAAGGCCCCTGCCCGCCCCTGCCGGGCCCCCACCCCCCCACACACCGCAGGTCAAGGAACATGGAATTTCTTTAAACATCCAGAGTCGAACTTGGAAAGCCTTCTTGCTATCATGACTGAGTGAAGGAGTAGCCCAGCACCACGGTACAGTCAGCTTCCAACAAAGGTGAAGGTGGCGTCGGCTGAAGGGCCAATGGCTCACAAGCTGAACTGGCCCGGAAGCCATGAGGCTTCCCATGAAGCTGGCATCTGCCCTTTGCAGCTCTGGGTTTCAGGACCCTCAAGCAGCGTTGTCCTTTGTCATAGTGCCACCTAGTGGTACCCTGGAGGTACTACCGGAAACTTCCGGCCGCGCTCAGGTTCAGGGTGACAAGGTGGGGAGGGTAGGCAGTAGGTGGGCCTGTGAGTCTTCTCCTACCCAGCTGCTAGTGACAAACTCTGCGGAGGAAGCCGCGCACCATAGTTCCCCTCGGAAGTAACTGTCCAGCGACCATAATCAACTTTGGCATCCTCGGACCGAGTCCTTTGGACCAGGCCAGAGAGGCATCGCCGTCTTGTACGGATGGAGGAAACAAAGCTCGGTAGCAGCGTAGATAACCCAAGGTCACACAACCGTAGAGACCCGCAGGGAGATCCAAACCAGCTTCTCCCACCGTGGTGACGGGCGCCTTCCCGACAGACGCAGAAGTGGGCGACGCAGCTCCTGTGGGGGATACAGGACAGACAACAGAGGCGGGCGACGCACCTCGACGGCTCGAACGGGGACACCGGACAGACTCGGCCAGCCGCCGCCCACCCAGCGCCCCACGGGCCGGAGCTCGGGCGAGGGAAGGGGCTGGGGGTGAGGGGAGAGCCGCGGGACCAGAGCAGGAAGCAAGAGTCCAGCGCCGGGAGGCCCTGGGAAACCGGGGCGCCGACCACGTGACCGGCGACGCTGGCCACGTGACGGGGAAGCGCCGTCGTGCGCAGTCACGCACGACGCGCGTCGACACGCACGGAAGCGCTTCTTAGCGGCGTGCCCCAGGGCCGCGGGTCACATGTGGAGGGTGACAGGCGCGGGCCGGGGGGCGGGAAGGACGCGCGGATCACGTGCGGGGGGCCGGGGCTCGGAGGTCACGTGAGGCCGGAGGCGGGGCCGCCGCGAAGGGGGAGGGGCGCGCGGCTTCCGGCGGCCGTGGGGGGGGGGGGGTGGGCCGGCGAGCGGAGGGGGCCTGTCCCGGAGGTGGCGGCGGCGCCATCTTGGCGAAGGGGGGATCAGGAAGTGCGGACCGCGGCGGCGGCGGCGGCGGCGGCGGAGCCCGGAGCGGAGGCCGGAGGCTCCCGGCCCGCCGGCCCCGGAGCGGAGCGGAGCGGAGGATGCAGCAGCCGCAGCCGCAGGGGCAGCAGCAGCAGCCGGGGCCGGGGCAGCAGCTGGGGGTCCAGGGGGCGGCGCCGGGGGCCGGGGGCGGCCCGGGAGGGGGCCCGGGGCCGGGGCCCTGCCTGAGGCGGGAGCTGAAGCTGCTCGAGTCCATCTTCCACCGCGGCCACGAGCGCTTCCGCATTGCCAGCGCCTGCCTGGACGAGCTGAGCTGCGAGTTCCTGCTGGCTGGAGCAGGAGGGGCCGGGGCCGGGGCTGCGCCCGGACCCCATCTCCCGTCACGGGGGTCGGTGCCCGGGGACCCCGTCCGCATCCACTGCAACATCACGGTGAGGACCTTCTCGCTTGCGCCAACGCTGGGGGCCCCTTGTCTGGTGCCTGGAGTCACACCACACAGCCTCCTGCTCTCGAAGGACTGACTCGGAGGCCGGAGCTCCCTCTTGGTGCTCGGCTCCTTCTCTCCCAGGCTACACTTGTTTCTCCAGCTTTAGGTTCTGTGGTGCAGTCACAGCTTCTGCTGTTGACCCCTGAGAGCGAGGGACACCGGGACATGTGGCCCCTCGACCTATCCCCTCCTAGGAACCCACCCACACCTCGGGTATTATAATTTTGGTTCCTTTGGCTTACTCCTCCACAACTTTACCGTGTCACCCAGAAATGCCCATTTCTTCTCCCCACCCCCAACTCTAATAAGATTCCAGGCCTCTGCTGGAAGCACCTAGCTTGGAATTCAGCCCAGTTCAGCAGTGACCCTTCTCGGCGGGCGATGCTTTCCACTTAGATGTTACCACCTGTAGGTTCCCCTGCCCAGGCATCCTTGGTGCAACCCCTCTCTGCTCTCTGAATTTCACCGAGTGGGGTTTGCCGTTCCTTAACAACACTTTGGATTTCCTCTTATTCCGGTGTGACTAACCTTTAACCCCACTTTTTTGCCTGAGCTGGTAGCCACTTTGCCGCTCCCACCCCATACCTGTCCACTTGTCCTAGGTGGCTGTTGCCTTTTGTGGTGGTGATAGCTATGTGCGTTTGTGTGTGTGTGTGTGTGTGTGTGTGTGTAGCAGTACCAGTGCCATCGCTCCCTAGTAGGCATCATTCCATCCTACCTAGACTAGAGTAGGAGACACCTGACTTAGGTTATCTATCCCCTAGTGTCTCTTGAGGAAGTTGTTGGGTGTAATTTTGTAACAGCTGGTACCAAGAGATATATTGCAAGCATTGGTTGGTAACACCCATTGTAATGGTCTTGTCCCTCCTGGAGCTAGCTAGAGAACTGCTGGGCAGAACCTTTATCCTCTCTGGAAATGGGAGTAGCCTGGGGAAAGACAGACTTGTGGATTCTGTGGCTCTTTTTTCATGGTGCTTTCTACCCCTTTCTGCCACCCATGGTTTAGTGAAGTAACTTTGGGAGCGGAGTAGGAAGGAGACGCTTGAGTTTTGGTGGGGATGCATCTGTCCAAGCTGAGACTTACCTCACCAAGCTATGACCACCAGGCGTGGCTCAGTCAAGTAAAGCTTTTAGCATCTTTGGTACTGTTTTTCCTGCAGCACTGGTTAGAATGTGGCATCGCTAAGATCCCCAGTAGAAGTGGGTAAGGCTCCCTTGGCATGTGTTGAGACATCAAAGATTGGATTTTGCTAAGTGGATTCACTCACGGGTAGGTTTGCTTCCTCCAGCTGCTTCCTTTTCGTTGCCAGAGGCCATCTACTCTCTGTGTCTTTGGGGGTTCTCAGCTGCAGTGCCCATGGCCCCTCTAAAGGACACTTGGCCTAGGCTGGCAGCCATGCCTAGGGCAGAGGGGGCGTCTGTCCAGGCTCTGTTGGCATGGTGGCTCAGGAATGGTGGGAATGTAAGTGGCGTGGGCTCCTGTCTGCCAGCCCGTGCCTGCGCTGTGAGGGAGAGTGGCCCAGAGGCTCTGTTTGGGGGGTGAGGGGGGCAGAGATCTTGCAAGTGCCCTTTTAGTGTTAGCTTTGGAGACACGGTTTTCTTTTGGTTCGAACTCCCCTGGTGGCTACAAGCCTGCGTTTTTCTCCCCAGTGTTAGGAGGTGATCTCCCTCCTGATTCTGCAGTTTGGAAGCATGAAGGACTCTGGCCTGGGTGTGGGGAGAACTCAGTGGTATCAGGACAGTAGAGCCAGCTTCCGCCACCATCGCTAGCTTTCCCTGCTGCTTCCTCTGGGCGAGAGAGTGCAGGTGGCTTTTTAGGCATGGTTCTCCAGGCTGCTTCTAGGGAAGCTGAGCTGGTGTTCATGAGTGAGTGTAGGGCTTGGTGGTTGGAAGGAAAGGAAGGCTAAGCAAAAACTGGCTTCTGTCAAAGTTTCTGGTTGTGACCAGTCTCCCTCCTTTCCCCTCAGGAGTCATACCCTGCTGTGCCCCCCATCTGGTCGGTGGAGTCCGATGACCCTAACTTGGCTGCCGTCTTGGAGAGGCTGGTGGACATAAAGAAAGGGAACACTTTGGTGAGGGGGAAGAAGGAGGAGCCGTGCATTGGGGGCGGGGCTTCGGCCACTAAAGTACCCTAGGAGAGGCAGCTAGATTTGAAAAGTGGGTGGTGCTCTAGGTGGACCTGCTTGGGGCGGACTTTTAATAGAGTTGCTTATTGAAGCCAGAAGAGGCAGGTCCCTGTAGCAGCTCCAGGGTACGTCCACTAGAGAAAGTCCTTCCTATAACTAAGGGTCGTCCAGTTTACAGAGCCAGCCACCATTTTGAGATGTAAGCTGACAGCTCATTCGTGCAGCTGTCCAGATCCCAGTAAGGAAGGTGTGTCTGATGTCTCTGTGCCCCGCCCAGCTCTTACAGCATCTGAAGAGGATCATCTCCGACCTGTGTAGACTCTACAACCTTCCGCAGCATCCCGATGTGGAAATGCTGGACCAGCCTTTGCCAGCAGAGCAGGTATGCAGTTGAGGGGAGGGCTTTGGGTCCTGTTGTACAGTCATCCCAAAGAGTGCTTGGTAAATATTTGATAATTGAGATGGAACTGCAGTGGCTCCCCCCACCCCCACTGCTCTCAAACACACATGTGATTCTCAGCCTCTTGCGCCTCCTGATGGAAATTTAGCTAAATGGGGCACCATTCCCTGCTCATTCTCAGGGGCAGCATCCTTCATGCTGAGTGGAGGAGAGAATTCCTTTTCTTTGGGGTTGTTTGTTTTGTTTTTTGTTTTTCTGTCTTGTTTTGGTTCTGGTTTTTCAAGACAAGGTTTCTCTATGTAATAGCTCTAGCTGTCCTAGAACTTGTTCTGTAGACCAGGCTGGCCTCAATCTCACAGAGATCTTCCTGCCTCTGCTGTCCAAAGTGCTGGGATTAAGGGCGTGCGTCACCACTGCCCAGCAGGTGGAATTCTTAACATCATCTCAGCAATAGCAGTTGATGGCTGTTGGGCCCTTCCTTTGTTTAGAGCCAGAGATGCACTGACACTCTAGAGAAGATCAGAGATGCACTGACGCTCTAGAGAAGATCAGAGATGCACTGACGCTCTAGAGAAGATCAGAGATGCACTGACGCGCTAGAGAAGGTCAGAGATGCACTGACACTCTAGAGAAGGTCAGAGATGCACTGACGCGCTAGAGAAGGTCAGAGATGCACTGACACTCTAGAGAAGGTCAGAGATGCACTGACGCGCTAGAGAAGGTCAGAGATGCACTGACGCGCTAGAGAAGGTCAGAGATGCACTGACACTCTAGAGAAGATCAGAGATGCACTGATGCTCTAGAGAAGATCAGAGATGCACTGACGCTCTAGAGAAGGTCAGATGGAAGAGGGCTCTAAGGAAAGCTAGGCTGGGATCTGTGGAATAGATGACAAGAACAGTGAGTCTCCCACCCCCATCGGTGGTAGGAAGAGAATGCTTGGCTGCTGGCAAAGTCACCCATCCTGTGGGCTCTTGCTTTCACTCAGATCTGGCTGGTGAAGAAACTGGCATCTTTATGGGCACTGCCAGGTTCCAGACCTTCAGAGCCGGGGGGTAGGTCAGATATTGTGTTTAGCAGCCCAGTGGGCTCTGGTCTTCATCTTTGCCTCCTCCTCCATTGCAGTGCACGCAGGAGGAAGTGTCTTCAGAAGATGAAGATGAGGAGATGGCTGAGGTAGGCTTACTACTTGAGATGGCATGGTGGGAGGTGCTTGTCATCACTTTGGTCATTGGATGAACAGCTCCAGCTTCATAGAGTAAAGACTGAGGTCACCATCGATATCCATTCCTTGAAAACATGCAGGTGCAAATCTGTTTAAAAAGCAAGTAAACACTGGACAAACTTAATCCCAGATGGCTTTAACATACCCTTGTGCCGGGCAGTGGTGGCACACGCCTTTAATCCCAGCACTCGGGAGGCAGAGGCAGGCGGATCTCTGTGAGTTCGAGGGCAGCCTGGTCTACAAAGTGAGTCCAGGACAGCCAAGGCTACACAGAGAAATCCTGTCTCGAAAAAAAACAAACAACAACAACAACAACAACAAAAAAAAACCCACAACATACCCTCATTTGCACCCTGGTTATTATGTTATTGGGGGAATTTTACTTAATCTCATTAAGCTACAGTTTTCTCATCTCTAAAATAATACCATGATACATATTACATGGTTATTTCAGATAATAAATATTAAGTGTATTATCTGATAGAATCTTTCAAAATATAGATGCTGTATTTTTCTCATTTTGATATGTGTGGACGTTTTCCCTGCATGAATATCTATGCACTGTATGTGTGCAGTGCCTGTGGAGACTGGAACACGGCACCAGATCCCCTGAGACTGGATGCTCATTAAACCACCATGTGGGTGCTGAGAACTAGTTTTCTGGAAGAGCAGCCAGTGTTCTTAACCTCTGAGCCATCTCTCTAGCTCCTGTATATTTTTTGAGACAGTCTTGTGTAAGCCAGGCTGCCCTCACACTCAGTTGTGTAGTCGAGGGGAGCTTAAATTGATCCTCTTGCCGCTACCTCCAAAGTGCTAGAACTACAGACAGGTGCCACCTTGTCTAGCTAAGGTAGAATGTAAATATTTACACTGAGCTTCAGAGCCAAGTAGAACTTATCTTATTTCTGTGAGATCTCCTTTGACTGGGCATGAAAATCAGTTCACTAGACCTCAGCTTTTCTGATAAGTGACTACGTAATAAAGGAATAAAGTAAGCTGGTGTGTGTTGCCCCTAGTATAAAACTTGACAGGATATCTTATGGTAAGGTGTCTCTGGTCATGCGTCTCTAGCATTGGACCCAGATTCTGTAACTTTGTACTGATCTTCAGACCCACAGTGGGTGGATGGTCCATGGAACCTAGTGCTTCTTGGCAGTGTTCAGCCCTCTGCCACACCCACGGCACCTGACTGTAGAGCTGACACTGCCTCAGTGTGGCCTCTACTTGGTGAGCTGCTAGCAGCGTGAATAAGGAGCTAATTGTGTTGTCAGGTTCTACCATCTCCTGAGTTGGGACAGCTCATTTCCATCTTGGCAATGAGTATTTTGGGGGACCTAATTCAGGTCCTGCTCTTCTAGGGAGAGAATAAGAGATTATGTTCTAGTTTTCTTTTTCTTTCTTTCTCTTTTTTTTACATTTTTCAAAAGTGCTGTGTGTTGTAAGTCAGGACAACTTGGAGGAGTCAGTTCTACCTACCATGTTCCAGGGATTGAACACAAGTTACCAGGCTTTGCAACAAGCCCCTTTGTGCCTCTGAGCCACCTCGCTGCCTCCTGTTTGTCTTTAGGTCTAGGGTCCTCAGGACTCCTGGGTGAGAGGCTAGCCCAGTAAAACAAGCTTTTAGTCACCACTGCAGGCCAAAGCCATTCATCTAGGAATAGGGAAGTTTTCTGCTGCTAAAGGAACTTTACAGACAGTGGGAGCAGGTTTCCCTGGGGATAAGAAGAGAGTCCGTTTCTCAGTCCTCTTTGCAGCTCTGCTGCTGCGGTTTGAGACTTGAGAAAGAAGAAAATTGCCTTGGGAGGCCAGATTTGTTGACACACCCCTGTAGCCGGTACTCAGGAGGCTGAAGCAGGGTCATCCTGCAAGTTTGAAGCTAGTGAGTTTCACGGCAGCAAGGGCTACATAGCAGGACGCTGTCTCAAAATAAAAACCAGGTGCACACCTGTCTTTCCAACACTTGACAGGCAGAAGCAGGAGGGTCGGGGTATCCTCTCTATATAAGGAGTGGAAGGACAGTCTGGGCTATATGAGACTCTCAAAAAACTAAAGCCAACCTTGCCTTGGCCTTTAGACTACAGAGGGAATGAGGCTGAACCATCTTCTAGAACTGGGAAATACATTGTTCAGAACGCCATGGGGTGGGGGATAGGGGGCAGCGGGGCATGGTAGGGATCCGGGACGCATGAGACTGAGATAGGGATAGTGTATCCACCTTTGTGGTGTTGTTCCTTTTGCACCCCCACACCTACCTCAGGATACAGAAGACCTAGATCACTATGAAATGAAAGAGGAGGAGCCAGCAGAGGGCAAGAAATCTGAAGATGATGGCATCGGAAAAGAAAACCTGGCCATCCTAGAGAAAATTAAAAAGAACCAGAGGCAAGATTACTTAAATGTACGTGCCTTATAGAGAGGCAAGGCAAAGGGTTGGTGGGTATGGCTGGGGAGTGGCAGGCCACTGCCCGTCAAGTGTGCAGAGCCGTCCCTTTTGTTGGGTCTGCCTGATCCTCCCCTAGTCCAGAGTGCCTTAAAGTCCCCCACCAGACCAAGGAGTGATTGGTTGTATCCCCTCCTTTACAGGGTGCGGTGTCTGGCTCGGTGCAGGCCACTGACCGGCTGATGAAGGAGCTCAGGGATATATACCGATCACAGAGTTTCAAAGGCGGTGAGTTTGCACAGAGGCTGCACAGGAGGTCCTCAAAAGGGACATGGTGTGGGTAAAAGCACTTGCCGCCAAGTTTCGGGACCTGAGTCCAGGCTCCATGGCAGAACCTCTACTTGCATGAGTAGCACATGCAGTAAGCAAATTAATGTAATTATTTTTTTAACTGTTACAGTATGATGCTGGCAAGGAGCCCTGAGAATTCTTAGATCACACAAATGCCTGTAAACTCTTCAGATTTGATTGGAACTCTACCAGGCATGGGCTGGTGCATAGCCAGGGACACACCTCTGGACCCTTGGAGCTTTTTTTGTTTTGCTTTGGTTTTGGGTTTTGGTTTTCAAGATAGGTAGCCCTGGCTGCGTGGAACTGACTTTGTTGACCTTGAACTCCAAAATCTACCTGCCTCTGCCTCCTGAGCTTTGAGATTAAAGGTGTTCACCACCACCCGGCATGAGCTTTTTTTCCTAGGGAGAGGAAGGGAACCACCCCTCGGTCCAGACAAATCTTCCTGGTGCTGATGAATCTTCTCCTTCCAGGAAACTATGCAGTCGAACTCGTGAATGACAGTCTCTATGACTGGAACGTCAAACTCCTCAAGTGAGTGGCAACTGTGGGAGGAGAAAGGGTGAGGAAGCCAAATGAGTGGAGTGACTGGTGGCACTCAGGGGTGGCACTCAGGGGTGGCACTTAGGGGTGGCACTCAGGGGCAGCCCTGTCCTGTTCAGGGTGTTGGTTCTGGGTCCCAGGAGCAGGTGTGGGCAGGGGGTCCCTTAGGAGGCTGCTCAGTCGGGACCCAGCAGTCTGAGCCCAGATTCATTGCTCTGTAGAGTTGACCAGGACAGCGCTCTGCACAATGATCTTCAGATCCTAAAGGAGAAGGAAGGGGCAGACTTCATCCTACTCAACTTCTCCTTTAAAGTAAGATGGCGCAGCTCTTCTCAGCACTCCCAATACCTTGAGTCTTGTGAGGATGAAGGCCTCGCTTCCCTGACTGTTCTCTGCCTCTCTCTCAGGATAACTTCCCCTTTGACCCACCGTTCGTCAGGGTTGTGTCTCCAGTCCTCTCTGGAGGGTGAGTGGCCGGGCAAAGGGAATAGGCCATTTCTGATGCAGCATGTGAGGAAGGGACTGGACCTCTGGCCGGGCACAGCTGACTAACCCTTCTTCTGCAGGTATGTTCTGGGCGGAGGTGCCATCTGCATGGAACTACTCACCAAGCAGGTGAGCCTGTTTCCCTCTTGCCCATTGGCCTAGGTAGGGCTGGCTGAGCGTTAGCTCTGTTGGTTAATGAGGTGGGGGACAAACCATAGCCATAATGTGGCCCTTTCACTGCACTAGGCCTAGCCTGTACCCAGCGACCTAAGTGGGCAGGGGATGACTGTGCTGGGAGCAAAGGGACCCTTCTGTAAAGGCAGCCTCTTGCCCGGAAAGGTGCTGAAGGTGTCTCAGGAAGCTGTGTCCTGACTTCCTGCTTTGTCCCTGCCGTGCCCCAGGGCTGGAGCAGTGCCTACTCCATAGAGTCCGTGATCATGCAGATCAGCGCCACGCTGGTGAAGGGGAAGGCACGGGTGCAGTTTGGAGCCAACAAAGTAAGGGCCCTGGGGCTATGGGAAGCCAAGTACAGTTTGGGCCACCAGCTGACTAAAGCTGCTTTTTAGGGACAGAAGGGTTAAGGGCCTTGCAGTGGAGGGAGGGCATTAGCCTCAGGGACATCCTCTGGTGTTCACATGGCACAAGTCTGGAAAGGGAAGCTATGTGTGGTTTTGTCCCCAAGGCCTTCCCAGGGAGAGGTGCTTGGTGCTGGAAGCTGGGACTCTGGCGTCCCTGGATGACAGCCTGCAAGTGAGGGGCAGTAGGCTATATCTAGCCATGGCCTGATCTGGCTTTCTCTCCCCAGTCCCAGTACAGTCTGACAAGAGCACAGCAGTCCTACAAGTCTTTGGTGCAGATCCATGAAAAAAACGGTGAGACTGTAGCACGGCCTGCTCAGGGCCCGGGCCCCACTCCAGCCAAGTACAGGAGACCTTTTTGGTTTCTGAGCCTTACTGTCCATGATCAGCCTCCACCCAGGTCTCCACAATATGGAAGTGGCTAATGTCACCTTTCGTCCCAAGAAGCAACTAGTGGTGGGGTTGAAGGTGGGCTGGGTATTGTCCTTTTCTGTCACCCTTTGAAGCTCATCTAATTCCTGTCACTTGTGAGTGGGCTCACCCTTCTCCCTGCCTCAGAATCACTCCAGGTAAGCAGCCTCAGCTCTCTGTGCCTGTGCCCTCGTCGCCATTCCTGGCATCTGCTCTCCTGGTGGAACAATGCAGGTGTCCCCAGGGATTGGTGTGGGCAGAGTTGGCCTGGGCCTGCCCCTCACTCTGCTGGTTTGTGTTTCTTGTTTTCATCCAGGCTGGTACACACCCCCGAAGGAAGATGGCTAACCCTGGAGTGTCCCCCCTCCTCCCCAGGCACCACTGGACCAATTACCTTTGAATGCTGTATTTGGGTCTCACGCTGCCTCTGGTTCCCTCCCTCATTTTTCCTGGACGTGATAGCTCTGCCTATTGCAGGACAATGATGGCTATTCTAAACGCTAAGGGAAAACAACAAACACCACACACTGAACTGTCTCCAGTACTCAAGACTGACTACAGACCAACCACCTTGCTGGAACCCTTGCTAGCAGGCATTCTTACAAAGAAACTCAAGCCTCCTTATATTGCTGGAAACGCAGCTCTGCTCCAGACTAGAGCCTCCTTACCTATGCTATGGGTTTTTAATTTATTCTCTCTTATTTCATGTACACTGCTTTTTTTGGTTACAGTGTATGATGGATGTGTATGGAAAAAATGTATCTTTGGGAAAACAATTACAGTTTGTTAATTTGAAGATGCTGGTCTTGACTCATCTTTATTTTTATTCCCACATCCCCTGACTGCTGGGCGGTGGGGGAGGGGTGCCAGGCCCACCGCGCTTTGGTGGTGAGGAGAAGCTGCAGGGAGGCCGTGCTTGGCTGCTAGCACAGACAAATGCCTAGCTGAAGCTCTTGCCTCATCTGACCCTAGATCACACTGAAGGCCTCTAGAGTGGCCGGCACCTGCTCCTTGGACAGGCCGGCCTGCTGAGCTACTGTGCAGAGGCCCAAGCCATCCTGATCACTACTGCTAGTTGGTACTGACCTCCATTTTGAAATTTCCAAGAAAAAGATGAGACTCGAGTAGCTGCCTCGTAACCTCCTTTTAAGCCGAGTCGGGGGCCCTGGCCCTGCCTGCATGAGGTTCTCTAGTCCCAGCAGCGTGCTGAGCGGCTGTAACTCTCTGCTCCCTGCCTCGCTGTCTGCTGTCACCTCTCCTCTGCCTCATTGGGTTACCTAAGGAAAGACCTGAACTCTGGATTCTTTCTAGCCATTCCCAAGGTGCGGGCCTACTGGGAACAACAGTAGCTCACTGTGGTTGTGCTGTGTAGTGGGTCCTCAGCTCAGCCCCAGGAACTGCACGGCAGGGGCCAGAGCCAGTGGTGGCCCTGCACACAGCACGCGGAGCCTGCATCTCCCTGTCTGAGCTCGCTGTGGGGCCACCTGCCTGCAGACTGGAGGAAGACCGAAGCGACAAGGCAAAGGACAGCTAAGCAAGGTTCCGGGGCTCAGAAAGACCAGCCCTGGGACAGCTGCCGGCGATGCTCCGTGATGCTTCTGAGATGGGCATCTTAATTTGACCATCCTCCCTGCGTCTCATTTCCTTTAGGGACTTGAATGTCTTGCTGCTTTAGGTGGGTGGAGAGTTCACCAGTCCTTGATGCTGCTCTAATTCTGCCTCCACCCACCAGACTAGGGGTGCTGATACACGGTGAGACAGGGGACACAAGGGGACGTGTCATCCCATAGGACTGAAATCTGTCTCCTAGCCTGTGTGGCTTCCTTCTGAACTTAACACCAGCCCTGGCTGGCATGTAGATTGTGTTTTTAGTAATGTGTACCGTGAGCTGTCCTCTGTATAATGTATTTTGTAATGTATTTTTCTCATCTACCAAAGGATGAATCAAATAAAGTTATTTAAATAGTTTGGCTCTAATAAACTTATTTGAAGAAATAAGGGGTTCACGTCTACTTGACATGAAGGAAAGTGCCAGGCTCTGTGACCTGTAACACCCAACTCTTGACAATCCTCCATTTCTCATCTCAAACCTTTTATGACAAAGTTTTTCAGTTTAGGCTTCTCATAGAGGTACTTTGCATTTAAAACTTGAGGCCATAGGCAGGTGCAGCACTGCACGCCTGTAATCCTAGCACTTGGGGAGGCAGAGGCAGGCAGATCTCTGTGAGTTTGAGGCCAGTCTGGTCTACAAAGCGAGTCCAGGACAGCCAAGGCTACACAGAGAAACCCTGTCTTGAAAGGCGAGGGGGTGGGGGGGTAGGGAGGAGAGGCCATATCACAAAGTGCAGATTTCTTTGCAGTAGGGGGAGCAAGGATTGTGTAACCACGGCCCAGGTCAGGCTGCCTGGCTTAAGGCCACAGCCTAGAAGCTGGCTGCGTCTGGGAAGGCTCACAGCTGCCTTGTGCCACAGTTCAGAAGGCAACATAGGGCAGTAGGCAGTGGCCGGGGGGGGGGGGGGGGGGGGAGTACCAGTGGCCCCAAACGTGTGAGACGTGACAAAGTTGATTTGCTAGGGTGATGGCTCATTCTACATGCAATACCAACCAAGACCTGAGGCAAAAGCCTCTTCCAACCTCCGTGAGTCCACGCTAGCACACACAAAAGAGGGGAAACTGCTTGGCTTCTAACCTAATGGAAGCTTACTATTTTGGGTTCAAATGTCTATACCAGTTTAGGAGACTAAAGACACCTGACAAACAAGACTTCGCCATTCGGAAAGATGAGCTGAAATAAAGGCAAAGTGAAAAGCAACTCAACGCTGAGGCTCCAAGAATGAGTGACACTCAGGACAGCACAGGCAGGCACACGATGTGCTGGGTGCGTCCCTTCGAACTCTTCACACTTGAGGATGTAGAGCTAGAAGAAAAGGAAAGCCAGTGAGATGGCAGGGTGCCCCGACCCCAGCCCTGGCTATGTGCAGCTTGGTTTATCTAAGAGGATTCCAGGGAGACCCACAAAATCCTGGCAGGGGCTGGGAAGATTTGGACAGGCAGCTCAGAAGAACGAGTGATTTCCCCTGGGGATTTAATGGACACCTGGTGTGAATTCAAAAATCTCTGCAAAACAGAACACCACAAGACTTAGGGCAGGTGGTGGCAGAGGAGGGTAGCAGAAGGCGGATGCCACAGGGAGCCCGCTCTGGCGGCAGACCAGCTCCCCAACAAGTCTCTGCTAGCTCCTGCTAACTCCCAGCTCTGGGATGAAGATGCTGAGAGCTGGAGCAGTCGGAAACGGTGTGGCAGGGAAGGTAGGAGCGTGTTATGAAAAGAGGCAGCCCTGTTGTTACTGTTCAAACAATTACAGGGGCCTGGGGTGTGTTCTCTAATGAGAAGAAATTCTGCCAGGGATAAAATGACTTTTTTTTTTTTTTAAAACCATGGTAAGCAAGCACTTATATGCTGAAAGACAAGGGGGGAACCAGACAGAAATTCACCTTTCTCCAGAACTCAGCTCTGCCCTCCTAGCATGGCCTCTAAACTCTGGGGCTATTAGTAAGAGTGAGAGTAGTTCTGATTAGGGCACCCTCCCCCATGATGCTGTTTTTTGCATGCTGTGAAATACCAGGAAGGTCTTTTCACTTTTACCCACAAAAGAAGGAAAGCTGTCCCCTGGGGTAGAGTTCTCAGAGTCTATTGAAGAAGCAAGCACACAGCCGGGCTGTCCTGGCAGCCGCTCTCTGGAGCAGGAAACTCCCTTCTGGGCCAGCTTCCAATACCCAGATCCAAAGGACCCAGGTCAAGAGACCTGGGCTGTTCCTCCCCAGGCAAGGCAGCAGGGCTCTTCTCATGTAATGTCCCATGGTGCCCTCTGGGTGGAGCTCCCTGACCACTGGGCACAAGGTTGCCAGCCTCCCCGTAGGCTGAGGCCGGTATCTTGGGAAGCACTTTTCCACCCAGGGAGAGGGCTATGTTTACTTCAACTGCCCCCCAATTGAGGAGGGACAGGGCAAGGAGCAGGGTGTGTGTGGGAGGTTGGGGTGTGGGGGGGGGCGCGGGGGGAGTTCTGCATTTCCAGAATGTGGAAACTGATGTCTCAGCATCTGGATCTAAAGGAACAGCTTGACAACCCTACCCCTATCCCCCAAATCCAGGGCCCCACCCTCCACATTGATTCCAAAACTTTCATTTTCTTCTACAGCAGAATCTGATGCCAAAGAAATTGTAAACCAAACTGAAATAGCTGTCGTCTTGGGGGTGGATGCAGAGATGGGAGGTCCCCATTACACTACCAAGAACCCAGCAGCAGCGTTGTTTAAGAGAGCGTTCTACCTGCCCGGCTGCTGCTAAGGTGACGGGTGGGCAGAGACAGAGGCGGAAGGGAACCGGCCAGTCCAGGCCAGGAGGCTCCAGATGGTGGCACCTCCTGTCCCTGATCCTCAGGAGAGAGTGGAGGAACTGACCTTTCTCCCAACATAAATGGCTGAGACAGAGGTAGGGTGGTCTAGAAGTCAGTCACCATTGTCTCGGCTGTGCAGGGATGGTAGTCGTCAACTGCCCAGCAGACAAGACCACAGCCCAGCAGTCCGCTTTATGCAGTACCCAGCCCTTGGCCAACAGGAAGGCAGGAGAGAGGCACCTACACACCACAGCTCTCAGTGAAGAGATGGAACCCTAAGGAACACAACACATCATCCCTCAGCCACGCACATCACTGAGGTACAAGTGGGGTTAGTGGCCTTCCTGGGCTCTGGTACCTTTTTCCTGGAGTGAACATAGTGATGGGGCCCAGTCAATGATGGAGATCCAGAACTACCATCGTGTGGTCCTTGCTTTGAGCCTTGTTTTCTCCACGGAAGCTTGGGGTTCACTTGTGGAAGCTGAATAGAACTCCTATAACAGGGCACCTGCAGAGACAGACGATGTGCCGTGCAGGTCTGGCCCGTTGCATTCCCGCTACCTACAGATGCTCTGCCAGGTTCTAGGCAGCACCCTGGCTGAAGCAGAGGACCCGCAACCCTTTCTGGGTGGCTCAGCCCCACACCTTGGGCTTCTACTTAGGCCACGGCAGTGTCACTTGGAACAGGTGTGTCCCCAAACACGAGGGCAATATGGGTGTGGGGGGGGGCCGGGGGGGCTGGTAGCAGAGTCATCCTTTTCTTCCTTGCTTCCTTGGATCCCACAGAGACCGCAGCTTTGAGCTAGCCACTTCAGGTCCCTTAGAAGTAGTCTCAAGATGGAGCCAGGAGCCAGGAGAGTTGGCTACGGGGGCAGCTGCCCCAGGCATTGGCCTGTACGAACCTCTCCAGGTTTTGGACCAAGACAAAGACCCAAAAAAAAAAAAAAAAAAAAAAAAAAACCACCATACATGATAGAGGAAAGGAGGCCCTGGGCCCAGGAGAAACCCTGAAAGGGGAAGAACCGAGCAAACAGGTACGTCATGATGCCTCTTTAAGGAAGAAGTTCTTCCTTAAGGTGAGTTTTGACCCTGCTGCGATGACTGGACTTTCTGACTGACTCACATGCGAGTTGCCAGAAACACGGGATGCTTACGCTTAAGGCCTCACAACAACTCCTCCCTCAACTCCTGGTCCTGGGTTCTCCAGCCCTCTGCCACTCGAGTTCCCAGGGCCTGCCTAGGTCGCACACGGTTAGTGAGACAAACCTGCTTCTTCAAAAACAAAGACAAAGCACTGGTCCTAAGACGCCTGCCAGACACTCTTCTGCCTTCCCTGAGGCTAGGAATGGTGTCAATAGTTTAAAAAATTATATGTGTGTGTGTGTGTGTGTTGTGTGTGTGTTGTGTGTGTGTTATATGTGTGTGTGGTGTGTGTGTTGTGTGTGTGTGTGTTATATGTGTGGTGTGTGTGTGTGTGTGTGCTATGTGTGTGTATGTTATATGTGTGTGTTACATGTGTGTGTTGTGTGTGTGTGTGTGGTGTGGTGTGTGTGTTATATGTGTGGTGTATGTGTGTGTGTGTTATATGTGTGTGTGTGGTGTGTGGTGTGTGTGTGTGGTGTGGTGTGTGTGTTATATGTGTGGTGTGTGTGTGTGTGTGTGGTGTGTGTGTGTGTGTGTGGTGTGTGTGTGTGTGTGTGGTGTGTGTGTGTGGTGTGTGTGTGTGGTGTGTGTGTGTGGTGTGTGTTATATGTGTGTGTTATATGTGTGTGTTGTGTGTGTGTGTGTGGTGTGGTGTGTGTGTTATATGTGTGGTGTGTGTGTGTGTGTGTGTGTGGTGTGTGGTGTGTGTGTGGTGTGTGGTGTGTGTGTGTGTGTGTGGTGTGTGTGTGTGTGTGTGTGTGTGTGTGTGTGGTGTGTGTGTGTGTGTGGTGTGTGGTGTGTGGTGTGGTGTGTGTGTGTGTGTGTGTGGTGTGTGTGTGTGTGTGTGTGTGGTGTGTGTGTGTGTGTGTGCTATGTGTGTGTGGTGTGTGTGTGTGTGTGTGTGTGTGTGATCTTTACAGCTGGGCGTGGTGATCAGGAATCCAGACTTGGGGCTGCTGTTGGGGCTCTCACAGTACACAGGTGGGAAACAGGCGGGCTGCAGGAGTTGCTGAAAACTTTGTCCTGCCCAACACTACCCTGCCCTACCCTCTGGGTAGAATGAAGCTTGCCCTCACCATTTGCCTTGGCAACCCTTCTGCCTGTGCTCTCATTCCATGGGAACCTCCAAGGCCGCCTGCTTCTTTACTTGAGGGGTGTGGGGGCCAGTGCATTCTAGAACTGTGCAGTCGCCCTCACATGGCCTCAGCCTGCCCTCCAAGGCACCTTGGATGGCCTGAGAAGACACAACCTTCCTCTTCCTGCCCCCCCCCCCACATCCTCATGTGGATTAGGAAGATGCCCCAGGGGAAGGAAATGGGGACAGGGACATCTCTATACCCTTGAACAGGAAACAAAGCTAAAAAAAGAGGCTGCTGAGGAGATCGTGGCCCGAGTGGGCTGAGAGAAGTGGGAAGCTGTGTGGGCATGCTCAGGATCTCATTTGTGGTCTGGGTAATCTACAAAGCCTGGAGGTGGGGGCGGGGCAGGGGAAGCAGCGCCATCTAGCGGCAGCAGTGTCTGTGCTACTGGCTTGTGTGGCTTAGAGGCAGCGCAACCTCTCCTTCCTCTCAGGATCCCAGAACAGGCCAAAATGATGCACAGAAAGAGAGAAGAAGGAGAGCCAGGAAGGCTGACTCACGTGTGAGTCCTCACAAGCCCTCCACAGGCAAAGCAAAGGTTAGCCAGGGCTGTCTGGCCTGGAGGCTCCCCGCTGGCGCAACTCAGAAAAAGAGAAACAGATGGGTGGGAATAACTCTGGGAGAACAGCCTGAGGCCTTTCACACTCACACCCAGCTTAAGCTGCTTTCACCAGGGAAAACTGCAGGCCTGATTAAACCCAAAGATCCGCATACTTGCACACGTGTGAGTACACACACACACACATACACACACACACTGCCATGCACATGCACACTTACACACAGTGGCCCTGTCTCCGCCGACAGGGGAGTGCCACAAGAGATGGCCTCAGGCTTCTCCAGAGGAAGGCTTCACTGAGCACCTTGTTTAATTGGGGGGAGAGGCGGGAGGGAACAACACTATTTAAATCTTTGGGAAATGGGTAGAGGCTTTCCGGGTGAGGGTACACCATTGTGGCAGCGGGGGGTGAGTTAAAGTGCTGGAGTTTGCTGGACATGACCTTGTAAGGAGAGAGGAAATTGTAACCTGGTGGCAGCTATATGACTTCGTCTGGTGAGGGTAAAGGTGGTGGATGCAGGACAACCTTTTCCCCAGGACATACAGGGCCAGGGCAGGGGAGGCCATAGCTCTCACTCCTAAAGCACTCAAGGCAAGATTTCCAGGGTTGAACACGATGCAACCTCACTCCTGCTCTGGACCAGCTTCTCCCGGCCCCACACTGCTGGGGCTGTGCCTGGATGTCTATGTAATCACTGTTCCTGAAGTAATTTGTTATTATTATAGCTATGCGTGGCAGTATGTAATGTACATGTATATACATATGCGTGTATGCAACGTACACGTAATCCCAGCACCGTGAGAGGCTCAGGCAGGAAAACCGCTGTCAATTCAAAGCCAGCCTGTACTTCAGAGTGAGTTCAAGGCTACTTCACCTCACCCCTTAGGCTGCTCCCTTCCTCACTGCTGCCTCTCCACCAAGAAACAAACATGGCTTAGCAATTATCTGGGTCTGGGAAGACCTGGTTTGACCCCATATCAGCCTCTACAACAGCCCTTCTCTGCTGTAGAGTAAGGCGTTCTCATGTCCCCTCCGTGTGGCTCTGCACAGGGGCAGCACTGACCTTCACAATCCCACAGCCTAGTCTCTGATGTAAGGTTACTACCCAGTTCCCATCCACCAGCCCAGAACCCTCTACATAGACCAGGCTGGCCTCAAATCTCAAACTCAGGGAGACCCACCTACTTCTGCCTCCTGGGTGCTGGGATTAAAGGCACGGGCCACCACACCTGCTCCGCACGGGCCACCACACCTGCTCCGCACGGGCCACCACACCTGCTCCGCCTCTCTTTTTAGACATGCTCCTAACACATTTCCTCATCGCCTGCTTTTTAAAACTGTCCCTGATTCCAGCGTTTGGGGGAATTAACAATTCCTCCCAAAGTCTGGGGATCAATTCGGACCCCCAAAGCTGGACCTCTATAGAACAACAGTTCTCAACATGTGGTAGCAACTTTTTTTGAGGGTCACAACTCAATATCCTGCACATTAGATATTTACCTTAAAACTCATAACAGTAGCAGAATTACAGTTGTAAAGAAGCAAGGAAATCATTTTGTGGTGGTGGGGGACTACCACAGTACCATGAGGGACTGTATGGCGTTTCAGGGGAAACTTCATAACTACTGAGCCCCAGGGCAGGCATGTTACCCAAAAGTAAGGGTTGTATTTCAGGATGAATTCTTTTTTAACTTTCTTTGAGGCAGGGTCTCACTATATAGTCCTGGCTGGCCTGGAACTCTGTGTGTGTATACCAGGTTGGCCTTGAACTCACAGAGACACAGGTCAGAGCTCTAACAAACCCATCAGTGGCTTCCAGATCAGGCGTGTTTAATTACGTTCTAGTGTCACTACAGGCACAGAAATTGTTGGTCAGCAGCCGCTGTCAGTTATTCTTTTATCTTGCCCTGGGATGGTTCTACCAGCTAGTCAAGCGTGCCTCACAATCACCCGGGGGAGCTGAAAATGGGAGAGAAGACACAGAGGCATTGGGAGGACCCTCAGGAGAAGTCCACACACACTTCTCAGCAGGGACTCAGCCTCTCTCTGACCCAGAACGATGGTAGGCTCTCAGCCACCCTGAGCAGCTCTGAGGGGAGTGTCTGCCATTAACATCTACAGCCTGGGCCTTTGGGGGTACTCTGATCACTCTACAAACTCTGTTCTAGGAAACCTACACTTAGGCACTGCATTGGGGTCTGTAAAGATGCCGGCTGTCCCCAGGCTCACACTCTGGTGAGGGCAGCAGACACCAGGTAAGAGCCTAGAACAGAGTAAAGAAACACAGGCAGGCAGGAAGGGATGAGGTGTGCCGGGGTGCCTGCTGTCATGCACAGTCCTGAGGAAATAACTCAACAGAGACCCGAAGGTAGTTAGAAAACAAACCTCCTACCTGGGAGACGTGGCAACAGGGGGTACGGAGGCCTCACAGCCTGCCCTCGTGCTGGGAGACAAACTTCTGTTGTCCAAAAGAGCAGCAAGGAGTCTTAGCCATTGTACATTGACCCATCTCTCCAGACCCAGTAAAGTTTACTTTGTCAAAGATGCAAATTGGTTCAATTTCTCCTTCCTCAAATCCTTCAGTGTTCTCAAGTGACTAGAAAAAAATTATTACTGTGGAATCAAGTTATATATTTCTTTCATTTAGATTTCCTTAAATCTCTGACTAGAATTTCCTACATTCGTGGCTTGGATGGTTGGTTGGTTGGTTGGTTGGTTGGTTTGTTGGTTGGTTTGTTGGTTGGTTTTTGTTTTAGAGACTCGTGGCCCAGGCTGGCCTCAAGCTCAGGATGTAGTCAAGGCTGACTATGAACCCCTGACCCTCCCACTCCACCGGGGTTGCAGGTGTGCACCATCGCACCTGGCTTTGCAGTAGCTCTTCACAACATTTGTCCATTTTTCTTGCTCAGTTTTCTACTTCTCTTCAGGCCAACACCAGTCTTGGAGCCTCAGGTATCCTACTCGGTCCTGGACTGCTGGCCACACAGCAAGGCAGCCGGACTTGAGCTGGCTGCACCCTGCTGTTCTGGCTTGTGGGTGCATTTTATGGGAGCAGGGTCACTCCCTGCTTCCTATGAACAAGTGCAGGAGACTTGCCTTTCTTTTAGATGTACACACCTGGGAAAGGCTTTATTCTACCTTCACCGAGACCACCCAATTCCATGTCCTTAAACTTGGATCTTCTTTCTGAAGCTTTACCGTGCATGGCATCTTGGGATTCACCCCTCCATCCCCAGGCGCTGGGTGACAGGTGTGCACCCCCATGTACGCCCTGACAATGTACCAGGAAGTCTTTTCTTGTTTGTTTTTTTTTTTTTTTTCCACAACCATTTAAAGAGGTATGCTTCATTTTAAGATCCTCCACCCTGAAATGGGATTGGCGTGGTCCTTCCTATCCTATGAGCTGAGCGAGGTGTAAAACCAGGCTGTTGCATGTCAAACCTACCTAAAATGACTCCAAGGTGAGGAGAGACTGACAGCCTGACTAGAAGCCTTGGCATCCGGTGAGCATGGGATGTTTTCAGGGGATTTCTTTATGCTGTGTGTATCCCAGACTCAGAGCCAAAGAGCCTGGCAACCCAAGAATCCCAGCAGACAAGCCCGCCCCCACTGAAGCCTACTTCCTCCAGGCAAGGAACCTGAGTGCAGCCTGGCAAGAGAGAAAACCTCCGAAGGAAGACTCCTCTATTCTGACTGAAGTGACTTCTCTCTCTCCACACACCACACCACACACACACACACACACACACACACACACACACACACACACACACACACACATCCCAGCCAAAGCAGAGAGCACAGCTCAGACTTCCAGGGAAGTCGCCTCAACACCCTCCCCTGATGGTATCACAGAAGACTAAGCAGGCAGATGTCCATCCTCCGGGAGGAAGCCACTCGCTCTCCCATGCCCAGCCTGGGTCTCAGTGGAGATCACAGGACAAGTTTAGACATCCATGCTTGCCTGGCAGGAAATGAGACTCTCCCTCTCTCTACCTACCTACTGAGGTAGATCAGAAGAAGCCAGGGGAAGAGCCAGCACTTTCTGGAGTGGGGGGAGGGGCAACTGCCACCCACAGGACTAGACTAGCAGGAAGCAAGAGCCAGAACCAGCAGTAAAAGAAGGCACCATCGCTTTAAGAAACCGGGCTTGTACCTTCCCCTTCACCCCCTGCCACAACAGTGTCAAAGAATGTAGGACCCACAAAGCTGACCACGGGGCTGGAGAGATGGCTCAGAGGCTAAGCGCCTTGGCTGTTCTTGCAGAGGACCTGGGTTCAGTTCCCAGCACCCACATGGCAGCTCAGGGGATCTGACACCCTCTTCTGGCCTCTGCAGCTGCTGGACATGCAAGTGAGGCACAGATATACATGCAAACAAAGCAGCCATATACATAAAATAAGTAAATAAGCAAACGAATAAATAAAACTTTCAAATCCAGTCACATGGCTATAAGGAAGAAGAAAATACCCAGGTTTCCAATGAAATACGTCAAACTCAGAACCCAGAAAATCTCAAAAAGAATAAAAAAGACAGTCATGCCTTGCCAATAGCAAGATGCCACAGATGTCACACAACCTGACAAACATATTACTGCAGACATGAAAGAACATGTCAGTGCAAATTGTAAACATCCTTAAAGTGAGTGAGAGATAGGAAGTCTCATCAGAGGTATACAAAACTGTGGGGGAGTCTTACAAAGACTGAAAATATCTTTAAAAAGACATTTTAAATGGCAGCGGAGGTAGGGGAGAGGAGTAAGGGCGTGGGAGTAGGGTGGGGGTCCCAGGGCCAGGCGGGGCCAGGAAGTAACCAAAATCCCAGCAGAATCTCAGCAGATAAATTCAACCACAGGATGGAGGTAAGACAGAAAAGAGTTGGTAAGTAGAAGGATTGTAAGAGTTACACAATCAGAGAGAGAGAGAGAGAGGGAGGGAGGGAGGGAGGGAGAGAGAGAAGGAGGGGGGAACAAGGGAGGGAGGGAGGGAAAGAGAAAGAGGGAGGGAGGGGGAACAAGGGAGGGATGAAAGGAGGGAGGGAGAGAGAGAGGGGGAGGGAGGGGGAACAAGGGAGGGAGGGAGGGGCAACAAGGGAGGGAGGGAGAGAGAGAGAGGGAGGGAGAGAGAGAGAGAGAGCAGGCTGACTAAAAACTTCAATTCAAAAAGGGCTAGAGAGATGACTCGGTGGTTCAGAGCAGGCTGCTCTTACAGAGGGCCTGGGTTTGACTCCCAATATCCACACTGTGGCTCATAAGCCTCTGTAACCCCAGTTCCAGGGGACCAAATTCCCTCTTCTGACTTCCACAGGCACCAGGAACACATGTGGTGGACACACAGGCAAGCAGGCAAAACAACCATACACATAAAATAAAATGAGGAAACCTCTAAAATATAGGGCCAGGCATGGTGCTGTGTGCCTTTAATTCCAGCACTCAGGAGGCAGGCAGAGTGGATTTCTGTGAGTTTGAGGTCTGTCAGGACTGCATAGTGAGATCCTGCCTTTAAAAAAATCCCTCTCTCTCTCTCTCTCTCTCTCTCTCTCTCTCTCTATATATATATATATATATATATATATATATATATATATATGCGAATGACTATGTAGGGAAAGAGAGAGGCCTAAAAGAAGACAGGATAAGGAATAGAAGATGGTAATGAGGAGAAAAAGACAAATATCACATTTTCTCCCTAGAGAAATCTAGCAGAATCTAGATTAACACATTGCAATGGTTAGTTATATCATCTTTATACAAACTAGAGTCGCTTGAGAAAAGGGAACCTTAAGTGAGAAAAAAACGCCCTCATCATACCGGCCAGCAGGTTTGCCCGTGGGGCATTTTCTTAATGATTGATACAGGAGGGCCCAGCTCACAGTGGTCGGTGCTGCTCCTGGGGCAGGTGTCCTGGGTTGTGTAAATTGCAAGCTGAGCAAGGCATGGCGAGGGTCGTGGTTTGAATGAGAGTGGTCACCACAGGCTCAGTTGGCGGACAGGTTTGGGAAGGATTAGGAGGTGTGGCCTTGTTGGAGAGGATGTGGCATTGGAAGTGGGAAAAAAAGAAGAAAAATTGCCCACAAGCAATTCACATCTTACTAGACAAACTGAGACACATGTACACTGAGCAAAAATGGTGACAGTGCACATTGTTCCTGCCTTAAACAAACACAGACAATGCTTCTGGGCGTTGGGGGTGTAGCTCAGTGGCAGAGTATTCCCCTGATGTGCACGTGGCCTGGGTTCCATCGCCAGCACTGTCAAAACAAGACACAGTTTTAGAAATCCAGGAAGAGAATTCTAGAAATATGTCCTTGTCATCGAAGTTTCCAAAATCACCACCTTATTATCTTACCCTCTGCTGGGTTTTTAGGTATGCTCTCTTTTCACTGATAGTAATCTGTTGCCCCCTTTCCCTTAATTTATCAGTTCGCTGTTTTGTTTTGAGGCAAGGCCTTGCTTGCTTTGTGGCCCAGGCTGACTGCCAAACTGAGACTCTCCTACCTCAGCCTTCTTAATGCTGACAGTATGGCATGTGCCACCACAACCACATCCATAGGCTTTTTAAATTATTATATTATTATTGTTATTATTATTATTATTAAAGAATAAAAGCTTAGCTGGGAGTGGTGGCACACGCCTTTAATGCCAGCACTTGGAAGGCAGAGGCAGGCGGATCACTGTGAGTTCGAGGCCAGCCTGGTCTACAAAGCAAGTCTAGGACAGCCAAGGTTACACAGAGAAACCCTGTCTCGAAAAACCAAAATAAAAGAAAAGAAAAGAATAAAAGCTTGGAGAAACTGTTCAAGGTGAAGAACACTTGCTAACCTTCCAGAGATCATGGGTTTGGCTGGAGCACTCACATCAGGTGACTGACAACTACTTGTATCTCCAGCTCCAGGGGATCTGATGCCCTTCTACCTCAGCAGGCACCTGCACACATGTGGTACTCACAGATAGCCAGGACACATGCATACACATAAATAAAAATGACTTATAAAAATATAAAACTTTGAAGCAGGGTGTGGTGGCACAGGCCTTTAATCCCAGCACTCGGGAGGCAGAGGCAGGCGGATCACTGTGAGTTTGAGGCCAGCCAGGTCTGCAATGCGAGTCCAGGACAGCCAAGGCTGCACAGAGAAACCCTGGCTCAAAAAAGCAAAACCAAAACTTTGGCTCTAACAATCTCTTTGACTATAGCATTAGCACATATAGCCCACATATAGCAAAAATGTGTGAGTACTTGTGTGTGTTACTGGGGAGGAACCAGGGACTCTCATCTGTATCCCCAACTCTCCTTTCACTTTTTATTTTGAAGGGAGACTTCAGTGAGATGCCCAAGGGGGTCTGGAACTCATTCTGTAGTCCAGGCATGCTTTTTGTTGTTGTTTTGTTTTCGAGACAGGGTCTCTCTGTGTAGCCTTGGCTGCCAGGCAGGCTTTTAAAGAAAACCTTGCGGTGTGTGTGTGTGTGTGTGTGTGTGTGTGTGTGTGTGTGTGTGTTGTGCATATGTGTGTGTGTGCACGCGCTCACCACTTGCATGAGAAGGCGGAGAATGACTTCCAGGAGTCAGGTTTTTCCTTTCACCATGTGGGTCCTTGTCCAAGGGACTGAACTCGGGTCAGCAGGTGTGGAGGCACATGCCCTGCTGAGCTAATTACTCCCTGTACCATGCAGGCTTTGAACTTGTGATCCTCTTGCCTCTGTCTGCTAAGTAGCCTTGCCTACACCACCAAACCGAGCTATAAATTTAATTTTTGCTAGAAAAAAATTCAATACTACTTAGAGATCAAAAACATTATATAGTCTCGGTATCTCATCCATGATATCTAACATATAACTAAAATTGTTGCATTTGTGAAAATGTTGAAATTTTTACCTATAATCACAGAGTAAATATCAATAAAATCAGATTAACAGATTATCTGTTATCACTATGACAAGGGGAAGAAAAGAGACACAGTAGGTGAACAATGAGCTCAGGATGAGCACTGGCCTAGCAGGCACGAAGTCCTGAGTGAAAGTCATATGATAACATTTAGGGAGGAGTGTGTAAGGGCTGGAGAGATGGCTCAGTGGTTAAGAGCACTGACTTCTCTTCCAGAGGACCCGGGTTCAATTCCCAGCATCCACATGGCAGCTCACACCTGTCTATAACTCCAGTTCCAGGTAATCTGACACCCTCACACAGACATGCATGCAGACAAAACTGTAGGCATAAGGTTATTGTGTGGTTCAAATACTGATTTCTGTACCCCCCCCCCATATCTGGGTGTAGTCCTTGTTATGAGAATTTCCTGTCTCAATATTGTGTAAACACTGCTCCCCAGTTGTCCCCCAATAAAGCAGTTTACAGCTCAATTGCTGAGCAGGGAAGAGAATACGTCTGGATTTTCTTCCAATTGGGGGGGGGGCGGGGGAGAGGAGTTAGAGGAAGAAGTAGGGATTCAGCTAAGGAAGAGGTCCAGAAAACATCAGGAAGGAGGAGCCGGAGGAGGAAAGCTACAAAGTGCAAGCGTCGCTGGGGTGTACACTGGGAGGAAGCCAGACTAGAGTAATAACCAAGCAGCTCACAACCACCTATACCTCCAGCTCCAGGAAAACATACACCATCTCCTGGTTTCCAGGTGTATCTGTACACACACACACACACACACACACACACGCCATACCACCATCACCACCCACCCACCATAGAACTAAAAATAATAAAATACACACTTTATTAAGAGGTAAAGGATAGAAGATTTTAGAAAGAAATGGGGAAGGGAAAACTAGGTAGAATTTGGAAAGTATACTATCTTAAAATGCGAATAGCCTTGCATGTGCTTAAAAGCAGGTGGCACAAAGCAACAGAAAATACAGAGATGGAGACCACCTGCAGCCCCTAGCCACACATGCCCTGACACCTGCGAAGGAGCCCCAGCACCTGTGGATGTCAATGTCATTTTGAAATATCAAAAGGTTGGACACCCTGAATAGGTCAGTGTGGGAAAGCCTGTGTGCTAAATAGCCCAGAGAGAAGAAAACAGGCAGAGGGTTGGGCTCAGCCAACACTGAGGCTTTACAAGACATGACCCAGTGAGAACAGTCTTAGACTAAGGTAACTTACAGCCTATGGGGCCTAAGCTAAGGAGGAAAATGATTTGCTTTTAGTTTTAAGGCAATTGGCCCAAGATGGACTCCAACTCGAACACTCCAGCCTCAGCCGTTCTGGGTGCCAGTACAGGTGTGCATCACCATGCTGGGCCCTGCAGGTTGTTTTTTTTAACAGATGCATCAGTTGTTTCTGTTGCTTGTTAAGACTTTGAGAGCCAGACTCATAGAAGGAGCTCCGTGCACGGAAGGTGCACAGTGGGATGCTTGGGGTGGAGGTTTTGGAAAAACTTGCTTATTATCAGTAACAGGGTCTGGAGCACAGCGGAGAAATGAGAAGCTGCGAAGAGTTGAAAAGCCCTGGAGGACAGCGGGCTACGAAGTGGTGGGGCACCATCAGGGAGTGAGTGCGCACTGAGTGAACCAGAGGAGGCAATTCGTACCGCGTGCGGGGCTGAAGGACGAAGGGGTTCCAGTGAAGGAGCGGCAGAGGACCACAGTCAAGATAGCAACACCCCCACCCCCCTCCAGCAGAGCCTAAAGAGAAAGGATGAGAAGTGACCCGGTCCATCACCGCATTCCCACGCCCCATCTTTCCAGCTCGGGGAGACTTTGGGAGCCCGGCAGACCTGCGTCCTCTCCTCCTGTGGTGATGGAACCAGAGGTGCAGCAGCCACTGTGCAGCATCTCTGTCGGAGAGGCCAGGAGCCACAGCGCTCCCCAGCGCAGTGTCAGCATACCGTGCTGGGAGTTTTGGCGTCTGAAGAGGATATTCCTGCTTGGGACCCCATAACGTGGCGAACTTCCAGAGGGCAGCTTGAACCACCTATCTCTTGCTTCTCCTGGAACTCAGACAGGGAGCTGACAGGTTGAAGCCATCGCGTGTGCACTTCCGTGGCTGCAGCCAACCCTGACGTACAGAAACGGGATCCCTTGCTCCTGATTCACCCTTCTGCACTAAGCATGTCTCCCACCCCCACCCCACCCCACCCCACCCATCCCCCACTCCCACCCCCACCCTCACCCCCACCCCACCTGTCCCCCATTCCCACCCCACCCCCACCCCCACCCCCACGCAGGCTCAGGGAAGCTCCTGCCCGCAGAGGCACTGCCGCTGATCAAACTTCCTTTTGGCAATGTTTGCCATCGTGCCAAGAGGGACCAGATTTTATTCACCCCACACCAGCAGCCAGAGCCAGGCGGTGAACATAATAAGCAATTAATGTGTGCCTCTGTAAACAAATAGAAACAGGAATTTCAATACTCCAAGTGGGAAAGATCTGGCTGAATTGTCACATGACTTTCTGTCCCTGCCAGGAAGACAGACTCACCTTTGTTTTGGTGCCTGGACAGGCTGCTGACGGCCAAAGGCTATGAAAGTTCCCTGAAGCCATCTAGGCCAGATTCACTGCGTGAGCAATCTTTTGTTTTGTTTTGTTTTGTTTTGTTTTGTTTTGTTTGGCTTTTGGTTTTTCGAGACAGGGTTTCTCTGTGTAGCCTTGGCCATCCTGGACCCTGGACTCACTTTGTAGACCAGGCTGGCCTCGAACTCACAGTGATCCGCCCGCCTCTGCCTCCCGAGTGCTGGGATTAAAGGCGTTTGCCACCACGTGAGCAATCTTAAAGCAAAGCCTCCCACCCGGAAGAGTAACCAGAGCAGAGCCCACAGGTTTACCCAAAGCTCCCAGGCCTGTGATTTTCGCCACTGAGAGGCCTGGGTGGAAGTTCAAGGCCTGGTCTAAGAGTGAGTTACAGGACAGCCAAGGATATACAGAGAAACCCTGTGCTGAAAACCAAAAACAAACAAAAAGGTACAAAGAGGGATGTGGGGTGTGCCTCAACAGTGGAGTGCTTGCCTAACATGTGCGGAGGCCCTGGGGTCCATCCCCAGCACTGAGGGGAAAAATGCAGATCAGAGCTGCTGGGCAGCAGCAGAGCTACAGAGCAGGCTCCTGGCCCTCCTCTGTAGCCTCAAGAAAAACAGGGGGTTGGGGAAGGGAGGGAAGGAGGGGGGGGGGAGCGTGCGTGCAGGGCCACCAGTCAGGTCAAACTCAGGAGTGGGAAGTGCCTCAGCAACTAGAAGAAGCAATTTCTTTTTTTTGAAACCGTAAATAGCACATTTTGTGACTTTGTGTTTCTTTAACGCACCCACCCCTAAAGCTCAAAGAACTTTTATTACTTTGAAAACGAAAATGAGGCTGAGTGTAGCGGCATGTGCCTGAAATCCCAGCACTAGGGAGACTGACGCAGGAGGGTCGTGAGTTTGAGGCCAGTGTGGACCACATAATGAGAGCCTGTCCCCAAAGGGAGGCGTGGAGAACACAGGAGGCCGGCGCGGACACCAGGGCCCAGGGGAGCTGATGCCACTGTCTGCTGAGTCAGAGGGTTGAAGATGGGATGGGGCGTTCCCAGATGTCACTTTGCCAAACTGCCTCATCTGCAACATCCACCTATCAGCAGAGTGGACAGGGGAGGGGCCCACTTTCCATAACAGACAAGGAAGTGGTCACTGCCGCATCTGCTCTTTTGGGTTCTGCAGACACAGAGAGGGCCGTGGAGTCCTTTAGAAGGGAGAGGGTTTCCTCCCACAGCAGCCGGAGAAAGAGAGCAAGTGGCATCACTCACACTGAGCTCCCTCTGACCCCAGCCAGTTAACTAAACACTAATTCAACTAAACACATCTAGTGAGACTCTGCTAGGTGCAGGGTGGACCGGACTTCACGTCCATTGCTGAGAATACAGTCAGGTGGGAGGGATGAAGACTGCTGTTAGTGAGCCTGAGCACTTCAACGGGGATGGATGTGAGGGCAGTGAGCAACGCCACAGAGTGACAAATTCCACAGTGAGCATGCAGGACCAGTGCTGAATCTAGATTTGGAAGCAAAGAGGCAGGAGGTCCCCAGGAGGAAGGACTTGCACACCTCTGGAGATCCTCTCACTGCTCTTGACCAGAGCCTGGCTGTCACTGTCCCAAGATACGGCCACTTGACCCATATACATCCCTGCTCCTCCTCTTTACTCTCACATGACCCTTCAGTCCCAGTGAGCCCGCACCCCAGCCCTAGCCTACCTTGACCCCCTCTTCTGCTCTGAGATACCATCCCTGCCACCCTGGCATCTGCTCTCATGGAAAGCCTTGTCTCCCTGCAGATTGGCTGCCAGCCCTGCACAGCAGCATCCGAAGATCACAGGTGCTGGTGCCACTGTGATGGCTCTCCTTGGGGCTGTGATGGATGGCTTTTCTCAAGCCTCGGCCTTACTCATCTCATACCTGCACACCCACCATGCTTCCTGCTTCATTCCCAACCAACCCTCACTGTTCCCTGGGAAGTCCTATTCTGGAAAACTGTTATTTATGCCACCATTTTGAAAAGCATGTTGTACCAACCTAAAGTCACCATGTTGGTGAGGAGAGCAAAAATAAATAAATAAATAAATAATGCATTATGTATAACGTGTGCTTCCCTTGCTTCATGTTTATAGAACATTTAAATTCAAAGTTTTTAATTTGCTTCGCTTTTAAATATTTAATGTTTATTACACTTGAATCTACGAGATACAGAGCAACAAGCAATCTGCAAGGACAACTCTGCATTTTCCATCTAAGAAGAGCTTGCATATTTTTTATTCTGCAGTCATCATAGCCACCCTGTGATGTGCACATTGTGAGGTTTCCCATCCCACTGATGGAGAAAAATAAGGGGTAGAGGTTAGGTGACCTCCCTCAGATTCCACAGCGAATCTGCAGTTAGGACTTGCACTTTCAGGCTTGTAAGTTCGTTCTTTCCACTTTATCATCAAAACCATAATGTGACCACCGTGATGTACGTGTCTATCATCCTACCAGCAGGACTGCAGTCTGAGGCCAGCCTGGGCTACACAGTGAGACATTGTCTCTAATGACAAAGGAATTAAAGAGGGCGGAGAGATGGCTCAGAAGTTAAGACTGCTTGCTGCTCTCGCAGAAGATCCAAGCTTACAACCACTGTAACTCCAGCTCCAGGGGACCTGGTGACCCGCAGTGGATATAAACACCCCAAGTATGGGGGGTGTAAAACAGACTTGTGTGAGGGTGTGTGGTGTTTGTCCACTGGAAACAGACTTGTGAGAGAACACAAGATGTTTGTCCACTAGAAGAAGACCTGCCTCTTGCAGGGGGCATGGCCTTTGCCAACTGATAAGCATCCTAGTATGGACTCTGAAAGGAGATTTTTTATATATTTTGTATATATAAGCTCCAAAACAAGAGGTTTGGCTTTGTCACGACCCCAGAACCCAAGGCGACGGCTCCTGCCCAGGGAGAGCCTCCTGGAATGGGTCTGATGTTCCTGACAGGAGTAACTAATTGCAGTTTTTCTTTTTACTCATTTGTTTTGGAACATTCTGCCTTTGTTTTTACTTTCTTATTAGAACTTTTCAAATGTAACTGTTGCTAGGAGACGCCTTAACTTGAGACTGCCGCCAAGGGTCAGTTAGGCAATATTATCACCAAGTTCTGTTCCACTTGTTAATAAAAACATGGCTAAGAAGGCTAAGAATTAATCATAGTTTGTATTATGACTTACAAATAAAGTGTTTAAGAAAGCTCCAGATGGAGCTGGAGTGATGGCTCAGAGGTTAAGAGCACTGTCCGCTCTTCCAAAGGTCCTGAGTTCAGTTCCCAGCAACCACATGGTGGCTCACTACCATCTATGATGAGATCTGGTGCCCTCTTCTGGCATGCAGGCACATGTGCAGGCAGAACACAGTATATGTAATAAATAAATCTTAAAAAAAAAAAAAAAAAAAAGAAAGAAAGGAAGGAAGGAAGAAAAAAAGAAAGCTCCAGATAGTGGTGGAAGAGCTAAGAAAAAACTGTCTTGACTCACAGATGTTTGGCATAACGAGAGAACACTGACCTTTGATAAAGAGGGCACATGCACTGATACCAATCTAATGACTTATAAATGATGGTTCAAGATGGATGACAGGTTACAGTAGGTCCTGGTGGAAGAACTTTGGGTGCTAAAATCTGAGCACATTGTACACTGTCAAATCCTCACACAGACCAGAGGAAGGTTCTCCCGTTTCTCTGAGCCTGCGCCTGCGCCTGGGGGATGTTTTTGCCATGCCCATGGGTCTGAGGCGTGAGGGTCCTTGATCCACGTCAACAGCATACATTCACTCGGGATTCATCCACTCCCCACATCCCTTCTTAGCTCCCTCTCTCTCTCCCCACATCCCTTCTTAGCTCCCTCTCTCTCTCCCCACATCCCTTCTTAGCGCTCTCTCTCTCTCCCCACATCCCTTCTTAGCGCTCTCTCTCTCTCCCCACATCCCTTCTTAGCTCCCTCTCTCTCTCCCCACATCCCTTCTTAGCGCTCTCTCTCTCTCCCCACATCCCTTCTTAGTGCTCTCTCTCTCCCCCCCATCCCTTCTTAGCTCCCTCTCTCTCTCCCCACATCCCTTCTTAGTCCTCTCTCTCTCCCCCACATCCCTTCTTAGTGCACTCTCTCTCCCCCACATCCCTTCTTAGCGCTCTCTCTCTCTCCCTCTACTCCCTCTCTCTCTCCCCACATCCTTCTAGTGCTCTCTCCTCCCCACACATCCCTTCTTAGCTCCCTCCTCTCTCCCCACATCCCTTCTTAGTGCACTCTCTCTCCCCCCACATCCCTTCTTAGCTCGCTCTCTCTCTCCCCCACATCCCTTCTTAGCGCTCTCTCTCTCTCCCCACATCCCTTCTTAGTTCTCTCTCTCTCTCTCTCTCTCTCTCTCTCTCTCTCTCTCTCTCTCTCGTGTGTGTGTGTGTGTGTGTGTCTGTGTGTCTGTGTGTCTGTGTGTGTTTGTGTGTTCAGGGCTGATCATTGGTATTGGGTAACAAATTGGTGTGATTTGGGGGAGGGAGGCTATTTCTCCTGCTCTTAGCATTCCTTTATGAAATAGGGTTGAGGATTGCCACGGACCGTCTCAGTTGGGTATAGGTCCTTGGGAACAGGAGTTCTAGAAGCGTCGGTGGGCAGAGACAGGCGAGTGACAAATAGAGACAAACTCAAACCCAGAGGTACTGTTTGAATCTGAGTGTATTTTTCAGACTAGCAAGCCAGGTTTTTATACATTTTTGAAACAGGGGGAGGTGTTTTTTCGTTGTTACATTTTTTCCCCATACAATTCAAAATACAGGATGCAGAGCAATAATGCTGTCATCAATTTTGAATAATCATTTATAAATCATTAGATTGGTATCAGTGCATGTGCCCTCTTTATCAAAGATCAGTGTTCTCTCATTATGCCAAACGCCTGTGCGTCAAGACAGTTTTTTCTTAGCTCTTCTGTCACTATCTGGGGCTTTCTTAAACACTTTATTTGTAAGTCATAATATAAACTATGATTAATTCTTAGCCATGTTTTTATTAACAAGTGGAATGGAACTTGGTGGTAAAACCTCCTGAATGACCCTTGGCTGCAATCTCAAGTTAAGGCGTCTCCTAGCAACACAGTTACATTTGAAAAGTTCTTCATATGATAGTAGGTCAGAAGAACAGAACAAAGACAGGATATTCCGAAACAAATGAGTGAGAAGAAAAACTGCAATCAGTTACTCCTGTCAGGAACATCAGACCCATTCCAGGAGGCTCTCCCTTGCCTAGGGGTCGTCGCCTTGGGTTCGCAGTAACGTTTGTCACACAGACTCCACTGGAGGGGTCGTGACAGAGGATCTATGAGGTCACCTGTTGTTATAAAGAAAGAACAATCCCAAACTTCGAAGAAAAACTCAAAAAAGACTCACAAGCCAGATGCTGGGGTGAACACGTGCCAGCTCAGAGAGGCAGAGAAAGCACCCAGCTGACCTTCCCACTCAACTCATGTTCTGAGGGAAAAAGCCAAAAACCGAAAGCTTGCTAGCTCACCTGACAGCCCAGGAGGAAAAAGCCAAAAGCTGAAAGCCAAAAAACTCTTTCTTCTTCTCCACACTGTCTTAAATACTCTTCTCTCAAAGTCCCTCTTTCTACTTAATCCCTGTCAGCTGGTTTCTCGATCTGCCTCTTAATCCAGGCTTAACTTTGTTAAAGTCCTGTGTATAGAAAGCTCTTGGATTAAAAGTGTGTGGTGAGGATGAACCACACCAAACAAGAAACAGGAAACAGGTCTTTACAGTTCACAATCTTGGGGTTCACAATGGGATCAAATATCCTGTAACAGTTGCCACTTTCCACATTAGCACAACTGTTTGGTGTCATCCTTGATTGGGAAGCTAAGTTGCTGCAACTACACGGGTGTCGCTTCTCTGACATAACTAGGAGAGGAAAGCTCACTGCCAATTTCCAGGTCCTCTGCTCTTAACAAGCTTTCAGCCCCCTCTTCTGCTGTGATCCCTGAGCCTTGGGTGCAGGAGCTATGTTGTAGATATGTCAGTTGGAGCTGGGCACCACGAAGTTATCTGTGCTCTGTGTTTATCAGTTGTAGTTTTTTGTTTTGTTGGTTTTTTTTGTTTTTCCAGACAGGGTTTCTCTGTGCTTGGCCATCCTGGACTCACTTTGTAGACCAGGCTGGCCTCGAACTCACAGCGATCTCTGCCTGCCTCTGCCTCCCAACAGTTGTAGTTTTTTAAATTGTTGTTTTTTATAATGACCTCTGACTGTTGCAAAAGGCATTTCTTTGATGAGGGGTGAGAACTATACTTATCTGAGGGTCTAGGAATGTATATTTAGAATATAGTTAAGAATCTTGCTGATAGGGCTGGAGAGATGGCTCAGTGGTTAAGAGCACCGCCGTCTGTTCTTCCAGAGGTCCTGAGTTCAATTCTCAGCACCCACATGGTGACTCACAACCATCTGTAATGAGATCTGGTGTCTTCTTGTGGCAGGCAGAATACTGTATAAATAATAAATACATCTTAAAAAAAAAAAAAAAAGAATCTTGCTGATTTAGAAAACTGGCAGTTGTAGGTTCTAGTCCAAGATCCGTGACTTTATCTACATTGATAGTTGGCTGGTTTATTAGTACCAGACACGATTTACCTCTTGTTGAGTGCACTTTAAGTCCAATTAGAGAGCAGTCGGTTGCTGCTGGGGGATGTGTGCCACTATTTCACATGTGAGGATATTGTGTCATGTGTACTTCACAGGTGCCATGGCTGGTTAGAGCTATTGGCTGTCTCCCTCTCTGCACAGTACCTTCCGGCATCATGAAAGCTAGTCCTCACGGAGAAGGCTTTCCGGTCAGATCCAGCTGGCATCCTGTGTCTCGAGTGCGTGGTGTCTTCACAATAAGGACTTATGTCTAATCTCTAGGAGAAAGCCAAGGGCAACAGCAACAGCCTCTATTGTTCTGGAACTCTCTTGAACAGTTCTGACCAACAACTAAAAAGGGTGCTTTTTATGTCTGCTATGTAGTGGATGTAAACATTTTTGTTTTGATGCCAAGAGTGGGATGTGAAAGGGACTTATGTGAGGGTAAGTGGTGTTTGTTTGCTGGAAACTGACTTGTGAGAGGACACATGGTGTTTGCCCACTAGAAGAGGAATCACCTTGGCATGGTCTTTGGCAACTGATAAACATCCTAGTATGGACTCTGAGAGGACACACACACACACACACACACACACACACACACACACACACACATACACACACACACACACACACATACACACACACATACACACACACACACTCACACACACACATACACACACACACTCACACACACACATACACACACACACACACACACACATACACACACACACACACACACACACATATATATATATCCCAAAATAAGAGGTTCAGCCTGGCATTGTTTCCTATCGTTTGGCTGTTCATCACTCCGCCTGTAGATGCTCTTAGAGAGAACCCCTCCGGAGAATGATTCGAGGTTCCGGGTTCCAGCAGCTGCTCCAGATTCCGGCTGCTGTGGTTGCAGTCGCCTTTGCTGAATTGCTGCTTTGCTGTTTAACGGGTCTGCTGGAATCCTGCCTATGAAAGTGGAATCGCTCCAAGGAACTGAGTCTAAGAAGGTCCCCTGTTCCCATTAACCTCTTTTCTCTCCTGTCTAGGGTAGGTGGGTTGGAGAGGGGGCATAGGCATTAAAGGACCCTGAATAAAGTAGGTTTGAAAAAGTTCAAGGCCTACACTGATATTAGGGGGTTTTTGTTAGTCTATAGTTTTAGGGAGGAGTATTATCAACCCAAATGGGACTATTTCATTTAAACTTCATATGTATATGTATACATACATATAGACTTATGTGTATTATATGTAATTTTATGTAAATATACAATAATGTGATTCCTTATAACTTTTCAGACAAAATTCCTTTTAAAAAATGTATTCGGGTGTTTTGCCTGCATGTGGGCTACACACCACGCACATGCAATGCCCAAGGAGACCAGAAGAGGGCATCAGATCCCCTGTGACTGGAATTACAAGGCAGGCTGCTACGTGGGTGCTGGGACTCCAACTGTGGTACGGTGGTATTCTGTAAGAACAGCCAGTGCTTTTAACCACTGAACCCTCCAGCCCCTAACAACGGCTCTTAATTCTGACTATTGACAAGATTCATATGGAAAATTCACTATTTTTCTCATTTTTAGCAGCCAATGAAATTCCTAGGCTATCTCAGATAAACAAAATCAGGACTGGGAGTAGGACTAAAGCATTAATTCTTTCAAAATTTCTCCACCTGTACAGCATGGTAAGTATTCTGTAATCCCAGTGCGCAGGAGGCAGAGGTTCAAGGCCAGCCCTAGCTACAGAGGGAGGCCCTACCTAAAACCAAACCCAATCCTCCCTAGATGACCTTAATAATCAATTGAGGTCAAAAGCAACTGCTCTACAGTGTGTGTGTGTGTGGGGGGGGGGGGGGTGGTTTTGTGTACTGCGTTTTCAGATGCTGATTTCTGTGCCCAGAGATCTGGTTGCAGTCCCGATATGGGGATTGCCATTGTTATGGAAGAATTGTGTAAAAATTGTTCTCAGCCTCTCTGGTTGGTTAATAAAGAGCTAAACAGCCAATAGCTGGGCAGGAGGGTTGAGGTGGGACTTCTGATCCCAGGTAGGGGGTCCTAGGTAGAGTGAGAGACAAAAGGAGGGAAGAGAAGGTCACCATAAAGAGGTGGCCATGGGAGAGTCACCTTGAGGACAAAGATGGAATAGGAGCAGCCAGCAAGAGGCCAGGTGGCAGGTAACAGGGGTGGGGCAGGTGGAGGCACACAGCTGGGAAACAGTCCAGACCAGTGTAGATGGGCTAGAATAATACATTTCTGAGTTGTGGAACCCTGTTGTTAAGGTCAAAGCCTGGTATTACCAGATACCCCCTGAGCTTAGTGTAAAAATGACAGATTCCCTTTGTCAGCAGGGCTCCCTCTTCTCTGCCTGAACTGGGGAGCCTGGATCCCCACATTCTCTACCTGAAGAATGTCACATAGTCCTTGGGGGAATTAACAGGTTCAACTCTCTTTCTTCTAGTAGAATCTGTTCAGCAAGCACCTGAGGATTCCTTGAAATACCTCTCTCTGCTAACGAGAACTTAGCTTTCAGAAAATGACCTTTAACCATACCTGGAGTTCTTCCCCCACCCTTAGGATAATTAAGTACTACGTTCCCCCTCTTATGATAGGTCTGTGCTATTGCATGTAAATGAAGTATCCCTGATATCCCTAGCCCCAGAGAATGAAACACATTTACCCCCAAACCCCCCTCCCACTGCACAAGGTTTATAATGTCCCTGGTTCATGAAATAAATGCTCTCTCACTCCATTCATCCACCATGACTGCCTGATACCTGTCATTTATTCTAGGAAAGGACGGGCTTTCCTCCTCCCTGAAGAATTTGCTACCAGACCCTCTGGGCTTGGCTTCTGGCCAGGCAGCCATTGCTGCCTCAGTCACTGCTGAAGAAGAGGCAAGCTGCTGAACTGTAAAGGCACAGTGCAGTGTCAGCCGGCATCGTCTACCGCTGCCGCCATTAGCACCACAGCTTAACTGAAGGGCTATAATGCTGTGGTATCATCAGCAGCTTCGGAACACCCAAGTTTCCACTGTCATGTGGTACCAGCAATCTCATTAAAAAGAGCTAACTGTAACACCCTGTGAAATTTTCTTTTCAACACCCCCAGTGAGATTGGGAGCCTTGAGTATGGACCTCACTCTGAGCACTCTAGCTGTTCCTGGGGAAAGCAGAACCTGAGATGCTGAGGTCCCATCCACCCCCACCGGGAAGGGAAGCAAACAGCCCCTGGCCTGGCCATCGAGGGCAGCAGCAAGGAAACACAGACCACCACCACACCATTACTTGGGAGCTAGAGGGTAGCAGAAAAGCCCGTACATTATTTTTACAGCAGGCCCAGGTAGCACTGGGTTTGGGAAATGTACTTGAGGACCAGAGAAAACCCTCCAAACCCTCCTTTCCTCCAACACACATCAAAATGCAAAATAAAGCAAAATGCTGCTACCCGATTTTCATCCACAAAATGCTACTGTTGATGGCTATGAGTAGGCATCCCCCCAAATCTGAAGACATGCCTGCTACTGTTGACGTTATCTAATATCTGTACCACTAAAGACACAAGAGGCAGAAACTGAGGTAAAAACCCACTAGCTCAGCGAGGTAACTTTATTTTCTGAAGTATATACAAAATATCTATGTACAACCCTCATCCTGCAACTAACCTCCTAGCTCTGTAGAAATCGCCTTCTGTCTGTGTCTTTCTACCCAGCTAGTCTGCCTTTCTCTTGAGCTCCTCCAAAGCCAGGAGGGCTCCTTAGCGCTCTTTCCTAGATCCTGTTTTACCCGTGTCCTGCCAGCTGCTCCTCTGTTGTTCCTGCAAGCCCAGAGAGAGGATCTCTTACCCAGAGCACCTACAAAAAGGCTATTCCAAGCCAAGGAAGAAAGAAACAGAGAGAAAGAGAGAGAGAGACAGAGACAGACAGAGACAGACAGAGAGACAGAGACAGAGATCTATCAAAGTCCACTTGCTTATCAAAGAAGTCTCTAGCTCCTCCCCCTACACACTTGGCTGGCTGAACCATGTAACTGTCATGGTGGGTTCCAAGCCAAGTCAGCAGGGGCCGAACAATTTCACCTTTACAGTGGGGTAGCTTGAAGCCACCCAGTTGATTTTGCCTCGGGTCATAGGGCACAGACCACAGACCTCTCCCAAGCAACCAGCCTTAAAATAAGCAGGAACTTTCTTTCCATTCTTCAGCACCCTTATCTGTGGAGGCTTTTAGAGGCACACCCAAACCGCACATCTCTTCAGGACACACCTAGCTGCATCTGACAAACACAGTATCTGTTCAGGCTTTATACTTTGCTAACAATTAGGTTTTCTATGTATAATAATCAAATATCCTGTAACACATGCCCTGTCTAAGTCTGCTTTCTACTGGTGTGATAAACACTGTGGTTTATTTGGCTTCCATCACTGAGGAAAGTCGGAGCAGGAACCTGGAGGCAGAGACTGGGAGAGTCCAAGGTGGGTGCTGCTTCTTGGCTTGCTCCCCATGCCTTGCTTAGCCTGCTTTTATCCACACCCCAGGACCACGCACAGCAAGCTGGGACCTGCCTTATCAATCTTAATCAAGACATTATCCCATAGGCTTGCCTAAAGCCAATCTGAAGGGGATGTTTTTTTCTCAATTGAGGTTTCTCTTTCGGGGTGATTCTTGCTTGGATCAAGCTGAAAAGCAAAACAAAAACCTCCCAGGTTTTCTTCTGATACTCCTTGTTAGCAGTCAGGCATCTCCACAGCCTGCCCCAGGGTCCCAGCGACAGCAGGATACATCATTACTAGCTGCCAAGATGTGACACATTCCCACTGTCCCACGAGTCTCATATCCTCCCCCTGCGCATGCGCTACACCCCCTTATGAGCGTCATTCCTCCTCCCACTCTCTCTTTTCCTCCACCCTCGCCCAGAGGCAGCCTCGGTATTCCCACTCCCAATAAGCCTCCCTCCTGCATGAAATCTGACACACGGTGTGACTTTACGGCGTCCATCATTTTGATCATAATGTTGGTACCGCGACTTGATCGACTCTTCCGGTGCTTGTGTTCCCCTTTGTGGGTCGAAGCTGCACGCCGGTTCACCTGCAAAAGGCTCACTTTTCTAACTGGTCGATAGGCTGCTCCATCCAACTCCGGCGAGACTGGATTCAAGAGAGTGACCACTGAGTGTCCAGCACCCCTCTGGGTTTTTTTGTTTTTGTTTTTTGTTTTGTTTTGTCTTGTTTTGTGTTTTGAGACAGGTTTTCTCAGTGTTAGTCTTGGCTATCCTGGACTCACTCCGTAGACCAAGCTGGCCTCGAACTCATAGCAATCCGCCTGCCTCTGCCTCCAGACTGCTGGGATTAAAGGCATGTGCCACCATGCCGGGTTTCCTCTGGTTGGTATTCTTAGATATGGAGGTACACTTAGCCATGGTCCCTCCCCCCCTCCATTTCTCCACCATGATCGTCTGAGACTCATTAGAGGGAAGTGCTCCCTTCTTCCCCAAAGAATTCACTGCTGGACCCCTGGTCCAGCTTGCCTGCCAGGCAGGCAGCCACATGCTGACGGCCGCCTTGAGCTTCCACCATTCACTGGCGTGCCAGCACAGCTGCCACCATCTTCACGCTACCACCCAGGCCTCAGCCACACCCCCACCTCCGCCTACCATAGTGCCCACCTGCGAAGGTGAGTGCCTGGCTGTTCTAGAAGCAGCCACTCACTCTCCCAAGTCAAGCCAGGTCCTTGTTGCTGCCTGACTCGGGTTTTGCAGCCCTAAGGGCCCCGTAGCCACCTGGCCAGGTGCTGGAAGCCCAGCGAAAAGAGCAGGAACATTTATTGCCGGGAAATCTTTTCTCGGCATCTCGGGCTGAAGCAGAGATCTTTTGGCAAGGATCTCAATTCCAGGCTCCACCCTTACCGGCCTGGAGACCAGCGGTCCTGGGAGAAGGAGAACCATACCCCTGTATCCACCTTCATTGAATGACCTTTTTGTCTTAAAAGTCACTGTAAACCGTGGCCAGATAGATATGGAGGCTGCCCGTACAGGTCTTGCCAATACCACTCGCCAGTTGTGAAACCTCACCCCAATTCTCTCCTCTCATTCAAGATAAGAATCTCTACTTCCGTATCCAAGACCCATGGAACCCCAGGTGGGTTGGTAACCTCTACCGTGGATTCAATCCCAGACACCCAGTGAGCACGGTACATATTCAGAGAAAACATGTCCTGATTATCCAACCCCTGGAGATAAGGATCCAAACTCATTGCTGCTTTAACATCCTCTCTCCGGACTCTGACCTCAGCTTCCCCCCCCCCACACACACACATACACAGGGTTTCTCTGTGTAGCCTTGGCTATCCTGGTCTCCCTTTGTAGACCAGGCCTTGAACTCAGAGATCTTCCTGTCTCTACCTCTGCATGCTAGGATTACTGGTGTGTGCCACCAAACCCAGTTCCTATTGGCTCCTTAATGTCAACCAACCCGGCCACTTTGGCGATTGCTGGCTGTGTGTTCCTCCTGGGACTAGCTCACAACTGCCACTTACAGCTTCTCCAGTGACCCTTCATTCTCCGTATCACCCTCTTTGGCGTGGCAAACTGTTGTAAGGCATCTGGGACACATTCTGCCAAAATCCCCTAGACTGCATGTAACACTCTCAATACCTCAGCTCAGCCCACAGCACCTGCTGGTTGGTCAGGAGTCTGGTGTCTCTCTTCCCCACATTGGGGGTGATATATGGAGAAGCGCCCCTATCAATTCCCGACCTGGACTTAATAGCTGCCCGACATAATAAAAGGGCAGTTCAAATCTTGCCCCTCTGGGCTATTGCAAGAATAACTGTGGGTGTCACCACTGGGCAGCAGGACTGACCTCTTCCCTAACTTGTATCATCAATTTTCTTCCCAATTTACCCAGGACCTCCAGCAGGTGGCCCACACCACAGTCACTGTTCAAGGACAAACTGACTCCCTTGCTGTGGTGGTACTTCAAATCCAAGGGGGACTAGAGCTTCTTACAGCTGAAAAAGGTGGCCTTTGCCTCAACCCCCGCCCCCACCTGTCATTAGTAATCACACTGTGGGATGATCTGCCCCTGGTAGCTGGGCTCTTCGGGAAGACTGCCCTTGCCCTTGTGGTGAGCGCTATAATGTTCTTTCTCTACAAATTGTGCAAATCTACACAACAAATTTACCACAGTCTGTAGACAGACTCCTTGAATTAACAAGGACCGGCGGGCAATTCATTGGCATTGCTAAACCAAAATTCTTTCAAGGAAGAATCGTATTCCAAGTTCTTTAGAATTCCAAAGGAGGCCTGTGGGTAAAAGTACTCTTCACCTAGCCTGAGGACTTGGGTTTGGAGTCCAGTCCCCATGACCCATAAAGTGGAAGGAGAAAACTGACTCCTGAAAACCTAAACTCACAGGTACACAGAGAGACAGGGAGGAGGGAGGGAGGGAAAGAGATTTAAAACAAAAAATTTTAACATTTTTAAAAAGATTTATTTATTTATTTAATGTATGGGAGCCATCTATTTTCACGTACACCTGCATGATAAAAGGTGGCATCAGATCCCAGTATAGAAGCTGGTGAGCCACCATGTGGTTGCTGGAAACTGAACTCAGGACCTCTGGAAGAACAGACAGTGCTCTTAACCGCTCAGCCATCTCTCCAGCCCCAACATCAAGTTTCTAAAGGGTCTTTTAGAATATTGGAGAAATCAGTGATTTCATTTCTCTCCATAGGAGTAGTTAAAACACTATGCGTGAGTCCCTGTGGTAATATTTATTTGACTCTTCCCCTGAGCAACAAATGTAATCTTCTGTAAGTGTTGGGAGTTTTCACTTTGCTCAGAATTGCTCAGACTCTTTGGCAGTTTAAGTGTTGTCCTGTTAGGCTGGGGAGAGGCTCTGGTCAAAGTGCTTGGGCTGTGGCCCACCTGTAACTCCAGAGCTCCCTCAGTGGGGGTGGGGGTGGCCCACCTGTACCTTCAGAACTCCCTCAGTGATGGGTGGGGGTGGCCCATCTGTAACTCCAGAGCTCCCTCAGTGAGGGGTGGGGGTGGCCCATCTGTAACTCCAGAGCTCCCTCAGTGGGGGTGGGGGTGGCCCACCTGTAACTCCAGAGCTCCCTCAGTGGGGGGGGGGGTGGCCCACCTGTAACTCCAGAGCTCCCTCAGTGGGGGGTGGCAGTGGCCTACCTGTAACTCCAGAGCGCCCTCAGTGGGGGTGGGGGTGGCCCACCTGTACCTTCAGAGCATCCTCAGTGGGGGTGGGTGGCCCACCTGTAACTCCAGAGCTCCCTCAGTGGGGGTGGGGGTGGCCCACCTGTAACTCCAGAGCTCCTTCAGTGTTGTGGGGGTGGCCCACCTGTAACTCCAGAGCTCCCTCAGTGGGGGGTGGGGGTGGCCCACCTGTAACTCCAGAGCTCCCTCAGTGGGGGCGGGGGTGGCCCACCTGTAACTCCAGAGCTCCCTCAGTGGGGGTGGGGGTGGCCCACCTGTAACTCCAGAGCTCCCTCAGTGGGGGGTGGCAGTGGCCTACCTGTAACTCCAGAGCATCCTCAGTGGGGGTGGGTGGCCCACCTGTAACTCCAGAGCTCCTTCAGTGTTGTGGGGGTGGCCCACCTGTAACTCCAGAGCTCCCTCAGTGGGGGTGGGGGTGGCCCATCTGTAACTCCAGAGCTCCCTCAGTGGGGGTGGGGGTGGCCTACCTGTAACTCCAGAGCTCCCTCAGAAGGTGGAGACAAGGCCCTGGGAGCTAGATGGGCAGCTAGGCTAGCTTCCATTTCAGAGTTCATGTATAACTGAGATGCTGCCTCAAGGTAAGGTGGAAAGGGATGGAGAAGGACCCCTGCTGTAAGCCTGGGCAGGCACATGCAGACATGCTCTTGTACACACAGACTTTCGGGGTTTTTTTCTTGTTTGTATATTTTTGTTTTTAAAAAATGGATTCATCTCAAAATTTGATCTAGGCCGGGTGGTGGTGGCGCACGCCTTTAATCCCAGCACTCGGTAGGCAGAGGCAGGTGGACCTCTGAGTTCGAGGCCAGCCTGGTCTACAGAGTAAGTTCCAGGACATCCAGGGCTACACAGAGAAACCCTGTCTCAAAAAACTAAAATGGAAAGGATAGAAAACATGATTACTTACAGGCCGCTGGTCTGTCCTCACACAGAATCACGCATCAGGAAGCAACAGCAGCGCATTACAGGAAGGTGGACAGAAGGCCAGGGCACAGTGTGCATGATTAGCTGGGAAGGGAAGGCGTGGCCTGTGCATGTAACTGCAGACAACACACTGCTAACCTTTCCCGTTGTTTTTTTCCAGATCTGAGAACTTATGCCAAGACTGTTATACTGAGCTACACATTGAATTCACTGAATCTCCCAACATTTTTCTTGCTCCTCTTGAAAAGAAGAAAGATGATCTGATGGGTGAAAGAGGAAAACAGAAAGAGAGATAAACACAGAGAACAGGGCTAAGGGCAGGAAATGAAATCAATCAATTTCCTTTGAACAGACAATAAAGGACCCTAACACTATTATACCTTGGAAGGATTCCTACCTAGCTTCCCTGAGAAGTGACTGTTTTTTTACCTGAGGGAAGACGAAAACAGATTTAAAATCATCATCATCATTATTATTATTTTATTATATTATTGTTATTATTATTAATACATATTAATTGAACTGCAGTATTAGTCACAAAATATACACAGTAATATTAATTTATTACTGTTACTGTTATTAATAATACAGGCAAGAGCAGATTGGGGCATAGAAGAAGTCTCACCAGTTGTGGCTGTGCGTGTAAAGGGTGCATCTATTTTGGAAAAGTGAGAGTCTTCACAAAGTTAAGCATGGAATTGCATGTAACCCAAAAAGTTTGACCTTAATTATATACCCGAGAGAACATGTATTTACACAACAAAAAGTTATACAGTGGAGCTGGAGAGATGGCTCAGCTGTTAAGAGCATTGGCTGCTTTTGCAGAGGACCCGAGTTCAGTTCCCAGCACCACATGGCGGCTCACAGCAGCACAGGAGCCCAGCTCCTGGGTGTCTGATTCCCACTTCCGGCTTCTGAGGGCACCAGGGACACACATGCTGCAGATACACACAGGCAGGAAAAATACACGCATAAGGTTTAAAGTTATACACTAATGTTCATATGCATTATTCATAATAGCCAAGAAGTAGAAATGGTCCGCATGTCTGTCTGGCAGGCTAACAAAGTATACTGTTTCCACACAGTGAGATACTGTTCATCCATAGGAAGGAATGACATGGGGTTACTGCTCCACTGATGATCCTAAAAGCACCACTAAAATGTAAGAAAACAGTTCTGCACATTGTCTGAGCCTATGTCTGTGAAGACTACAGACTAACTCAAACTCCTAAACACACATCAAAGCTGCTTCCTGTGTTGCACAGTGAGTGTGCTAGTGGCTTTGCTGGGAGCTGGGGGGTGGGGGCAGGAGGAGGAAGAGGAAAGAAGATGGGTTCAGGACTTAGTTTAGATTTTAAAAATATTTTGGTGGCGGTGGTACATGCCTTTAATCCCAGCACTCAGAAGGCAGAGGCAGGTGGATTGCTGTGAGTTCGAGGCCAGCCTGGTCTGCAAAGTGAGTCCAGGACAGCCAAGGCTACACAGAGAAACCCTGTCTTGTAAAACTAAAAGAAAAATATGTTTTGGTGAAGCTTACTAATATATTACTTCTTGTGAATAATTTTGTAAAACTACTGAACAGAACATTTAAAGATATTTTACTTTGGGCTGGAGAGATGGCTCAGAAGTTAAGAGCACTGATGCTCTTCCAGAGTTCCTGAGTTCAATTCCCAGCAACCACATGGTGGCTCAGAACCATCTATAATGTGATCTGACGTTCTCTTCTGGCCTGCAGGTGTGCATGCAGGCAGAGCACTGGATATATAATAAATAAATAAGCTTTTAAAAATGTACTTTATTTCTAATTACATGTATGTGTGTGTGAATATGTGTATATGGTGACTTGAATGAGATGCCCCTCCCCCCGTAAGTCTCAGGCATTTTTTTTACATTTTTAATTAATTTATTCATATTACATCTCGATTGTTAGCCCTTCCCCTGTTTCTTCCCATTCCTCCCTCCCTCCCACTTCCCCCCTTCTCCCCTCCCCTATGTCTGTGATTGAGGGAGACCTCCTCCCCCTATATATGCTCTTAGAATATCGAGTCTCTTCTTGGTAACTTGCTATCCTTCCTCTGAGTGCCGCCAGGTCTCCCCATCCAGGGGACGTGATCAGAAAAGGGGCACCAGAGTTCGTGTGAGAGTCAGATCTCACTCTCCACTCAACGGTGGAGAATATCCTGTTCGTCGGCTAGGTCTTGGTAGGGGTTCGAAGCTTACTGCCTATATTCTCCTTGGCTGGTGCCTTAGTTTGAGGAGGACCCCAGGACCCAGATCCGCCTGTCATAAAGTTCTTCTTGTAGGTTTCCAGGACCCTGTGGGTCCTACTATTTCCCCATTCTTCCATGCTACTCTCGCCTAAAGTCTCAATAGGATGTCCTCTCCTCTGACCCACTTTCTTGGTAAGTAAAGTTTTTCATGGTACGTATCCCTTGGACTAGTGTTTTGATATAAGTGAGTATATACCGTTTGTCTCTTTTTGCTTCTGGGTGAACTCACTCATTTAAATATGTGGTCCCTAGTAGGGGCCGACTTGGAAGGATTAGGAGATGTGGGCTTGTTGGAGGAGAGGCATCACTAGGGATGGGCTCTCGCTGCCTCCTGCTTGTAGATCCTGATGTGAGCTCTCAGTTGCTGCTTCGTTTCATCGCCATGCCTGCCTGATGCCATACCACAGTCCCCACCGCGGTGGCAACAGGCACCTCTCTGAAACTGTAAGCCTCAAATAGACCATTCCTTCTTTAAATCATTAGAGTTTTTTATCCAGCAATAGAAAAGTAACTAAGACAATGCATGTGGGTGCAGTACCCTCAGAAGCCAGAAGAGGGCTACTTTGGCTGGAATATCCTTAGTGCACACCTTTAACCCTTTAATGAAGGTAAAGTTAAGTTGTAGAAGGAAGCATACATGTTTCAAAGTGACATCTAACTGAGAGTAAGATTAAGTGATGAGTCAAAGAAAGATTTGGCAACTCACACAAGATCACAGAGGAAAGAGAGAGCAGCACAGAGAGAGAGGAGAGGAGACAGTTTTACAGACAAAGGTTGAAGAGAGAACAAGCCAGACACAGATGAAGACAGAACAAAGCAGAGAATGAGAAGGAGCCAGAAGATAAGGACAGATCGCTAGAGTTAGTTTGAGGCCAAACAGAGCAAAATGGTCAGAAGTGAGAGAAGCCAGTTTGAATTGGTCAGCTTGGAGAGGAGTTGGAGCCAGAACAGATGAGTTGAACCAGCTAGCCAGAGCTAAAAAACAAAAACAAAAACAAAACAAAACAAAAAAACCCGAAAAAACAAAACTAAACTAAAAAGGATGGGCTTACTCAGCAGTAAGCCTCAGAGGCTGAAAATATCCTAAGTCTAGATTAGATTGAACAGAGGCTAGAAGTTTCCAGGAGTAAGCCTAGGTTAACAGATGGAGGCTGTAAGCCAATGAGACAATTTTTTGTTTTGTTTTTTGAGGCAGGGTCTCTCTATATAGCGTTGGCTGTCCTGGATTCGCACCGTAGACCAGGCTGGCCTCGAACTCACAGGATGCCTCTGCCTCCCGAGTGCTGGGAGTAAAGGCGTACGCCACCACCGCCCGGTGCCCCTGAGACAATTATATCAGGAGAATAAGAGTTACTTTACATATGTTTATTGTGTGTTTCTGTGTGTGTGCCAGATGTGGGCAGGTGCCCATGGAAGCCAGAGAAGGGCCCTGGGCCCATTGGAGCTGGAGTTACAGACAGTTGTGAGACACCCAGCGTGAGTCTTAGAAACCAAACTCTGGTCCTCTGTAGGAGTAGCAAGTATTCTTAACTGGGGAGCCATCTCTCCAGCCCCCTAAAAGTGTTTCTTGAGTACCAGGCTTTGCGAGAAGGATGAAGATGGAGCTAGGGAAAGTAAGAGACTTACATGCGCTAGCTGTTTTCCAACAAGCTTCTGCAAAGCAAGGCAGCCTGGCTGGAGACAGGCCAGAGGAACCTCCACTCAGTAGCGGACACGGCAGGCGGGGTAACATCCCTTAGCCTTCCACATCCTGATCCGTAGGACCTAGAAATATAGTAAACCTTGAGGAGGGGCGCTAAGCAACTTAACGGTAAAATAGGTTCTCTAGATGGGCCCAGCGTAATCACATGGTCCTTGAAAGTGGAAGAGGGAGGCAGAAAAGATTTGTTTTTGTTTTGTTTTGTTTTTAAAAAAACAAACCATGGAAGTCTAGTAGTAAGATTAAAGTCATGTGAAATGAGAACACAACCATAGCTGCTGTTGAGAGAAGAGGGTTCACCATCAAAGGAGTTGGAGCATCCTGAAGAAACTAGAAAAACCAAGGAATGGGAGTCTCCAATCCTTATGTCAGCCCTGTTGACAGGCTGGCTTCAGCCCAGTGGGATGCATATCAGAAGTCTAACCCACTGCACTGGAAGGTAGCCTTTGTGGCGATGTGCTACAAGCAACAAAGTAGCATATTCTGCTAGCAGCTTTAAGTTTAAAATATATTTTTTTAATTTTTATTTTATGTGTAGGGGTGTTTTGCTTTGCAGGTGTTTCATGCATACCACATGCCTACTGTGCCTGCAGAGGTCGCAAGAGGGCATTAACTATCATGGAACTGGAATTACATGGAACTGGTTGTAAGCTGCCATGTGGCTGCTGAGAATCAAACCTGGGTTCTCTGCTCTTAATCACTGAGTCATCTCCCCAGTCCCCGAAGCCATGAACAACGTTTAAGTCCCACATGCTTGGACACAAGGGTTGGCCTTTGAGAGCAAGGCCTGGGAAGGTAGACCTGCAGCTCTGAGCAGAGGTGCTGAGCGTGCTTCTACAGGATGGCCAGTCACTGCAGTATCCACACCATAGACAGGGCTTTGGAAGCTTTCCATCTGAAAATCCTTCCTGTCAGGGCTAGAGAGATGGCTCAGCGGTTAAGAACACCATCTGCTCTTCCAGGGGTCCTGAGTTCAATTCCTAACAACCACATGGTAGCTCACTACCATCTCTAATGTGATCTGGTGCCCTCTTCTGGCATGCAGGTGTACATGCAGATAGAACACTCATACACATTTAATAAATAAATAAACTTTAAAAAAGAAAGAAAGAAGAGAAAAATCCTTTTTTTTTCCCCTAAGAAAACTTTACATGGTCCCAGATCTGTGGGTGTCTTTGTTAGGTGCTGTGACAAAACCCCATGGCCATAAGCAACTTGAAGAGGAAAGGGTTTATTTCACTTACGCCTCCAGGTGACAGTCCATCACTGAGAGACAACAAGACAGAAACTCACTCTGAGCAGGAGCCCGGAGGTAGGAGCAGATGCAGCGGCCATGGAGGAGTTACTGGCCTGTTCTTCATAGCTTGCTCAGCCTGCTTTCTTACAGAACCCAGGGCCACCAGCCTGGGGATGGCCCCACCCACAATGGATTGGAGCCTCCCACATCAATTATCACTCAAGAAACTTCCTCACAGTCTTGTACACCGACCAATTTGGTGAGGGCATTTTTTAAATTCAGGTTTCCTCTTCCCAAATGAATCCTAACTACTAACCAGCACAAATATGTATGTAAAATGGGCATATGAATCAAAGACTTAGCCAGGCGCAGGGGCCCATGCCTTTAATCCCAGCACTTGGGAGGCAGAGGTAGGCGGATCGCTGTGAGTTCAAAGCCAGCGTGGTCTACTAAGTAAGTTCAAGGACAGGGCTACACAGAGAAAAATGATAGATAGATAGATAGATAGATAGATAGATAGATAGTACTGATAGTAAGTCATAAATGCATTTTTAAAACAATTCTTTGGTACACACCTAATTTTAATATTTATATTTTCTAACGTTTAATTTTCATTTTTATTATTAGGTATTTATCGCATGCATGAGTGCAGCCTCATTCTTGCGACTGTTGCATGGGGGAGTCAGAGGGCAGGTTTGGGGAGTCAGTTCTCTTTTCCCCCCATGGGTTCTGGGGACCTAACTCACATTGCTGGATTTGCATGGCAGGTGCTTTCACCCACCGAGCCGTAGAGCCAGATGGATCTTACCAACTATGAAGGCCAGGCGATCACGATGGCTCTGTGGGCAAGAACACGTACTGCCAAATCTCACCACCTGAGTCTAATGCCCAGATCTCACACTGAGGGAGAAAACTCAGTCCCACAGTTGTCCTCTGTCGTCCATACACGTGCCATGGCACATGTGCACCCACACCCATTCACAAAATAAATGAACAAATATGTCTAAAAACCAAAGCTGATTAAGGTAAATCTGCATATTAATGGAAGGATTGTTAGTTTTGCATAAAGAATTAACTCTGGGATGAGTATTTGATTCCAAATGAATGCAGCATCTCCAATGCTTTTCAGAGTTGATCGATATTTTGATTTTATAATTATCAATGCTGAGAATGACACTTCTCATAAACACATACCCAAGTGGTACACATAATATAGGGGGATGTCAGGAAGTACTGGAAGCATGTCATACATAAAAATGAAACTCAAATTAGCAACCCGAAAGCCGTTTTGTTTCTCTGCTCCAGAAGTGTAAACCTAGGACCTCCTATATACTGGTCAAGGGCTCTGCCACCAAGCTTCACACCACACTGGTTTGAGAGAAAAAAAAAAAGCATTTTAAAAAAATGAAATATCCTATCATCAATATGAACCAAAGACACAGCAACTTGATGCTTACGTTGCTGAGGAATGGCAGTGGGGAAATATTGCTTTTTGTTTTCCATCACTAGACACTGTGTTTCTCTATGAGTGGAAAACTCTGCGTGCACAGTAGAAGTACACACCTGAGACCATAGAACGTGTTGAGTCTGAGCTACAGTGTTTCCGGCATGTTCCATGGCCTTGCATTGCCTGGCAAGATGGCACCCATAGTGCTAACTGTGTGTGCTGTGCATTCAGAACCAAAGTTCAGTGAAGTTATCCATGCGAAACAACACAGCCACGGTGGTTGATTTTTAATTTGTGATTTGCCTATTTAGAAGCTTTTGATTGTTGCCGTTTCCCCCCCCCCCCCATAACCTCCGTGTGAGTTGTGCCAGGGAGTGTCTGTGGAAATCAGAGGACGACTTCTGGGACTGAACTCTCGCCACCCACTTGCTGAGGAGGGGTCTTTTTGTCTCTGTTGCTGCACTGTGCATTCCAGGCTATCGAACCCGGCTTTGTTAGTTTGTTTTGTTTTGTGTGGGTGTTTTTGTTTGTTCGTTCAAGCCTTATGTCTTTGGAGGGCAGAAGAGGGTGCTGGATTTCCCAGTCCAGGAGTTCTGGGCTGCTGTAAGCTATCATGCAGGTGCTCAGATCCTCTGCAAGAGCAATGAGTGCTCTAAACCACAGAATCATCTCTCCAGCTCAAACAACAGCAACAACAACAACAACAAAAACAACAACAAAATAAGGAGACTAAAGTGAGATTGAACATTGACTGTGAATAGACAGCAGCTACGTGGATAGCTGTAAGTCTTTGCTTGGCAGCCCCTTCTGGTCTGCGGGGCTTTATCTGTGTCTTCTTTCCGTGGTGGTGGAAGTGGGGCCCATGCCCTGCCACTGAGATACACCCCAGCTAGGTCCCATAGGTGGGCAAACCAAAGCTTATGTCACCAGCTGAACAAGTCAGGCCTGTGACTCTACACCCTGCTGTAGAGATGAGAAAGCTGTTAAACTGATTCTAAAGGGGCCTTTTCCCCCCATGCTTTAAGAGACATGCCAGTTAAAACACAATTATCAGTGTAATTGCTTTTATTTGTTTTTATTTACTAATTCTAAAGACAAAGTCTCACTGTGGACCTCTGGCTAACCTGGAACTCTGCATAGACCAGGCTGGCCACAAACTCAGAGAGAGCTCCCTGCCTTTGCCATCACAGTGCTGGAATTAACACCCAGCTTAAAACATTAGTATTAGGACTGCCGGTGGTGGTAGTAGTATCGCTGCAGTTGATTTCTTCTCTTTTTCTTTTTCTTTTTTTGTGTTTTGAAACAGGGTTTTCTCTGTGTAGCCTTGGCTGCCCTGGAATCACTCTGTAGACCAGGCTGGCCTCGAACTCACAGAGATCCGCCTGCCTCTGCCTCCCAAGTGCTGGGATTAAAGGCATGCACCACTGTGCCCAGCTGATTTGTTTCATTTTTGAGACAAGGTCTCATGTAGCCCAGGATGGGCCTTGAGCTCCGCAGGTAGCCAAAGATGGCCTCAAATTCTAGACATTCTAGCCTCTGCCTTCTATGTTCTGGTATTACCCGCATGCACCGCCAGGCCCAGCTACAATGTTAAATATTAAAAGCGAAACTCCTCCCTCTAATATGTTCCCGGCAGTGGGAGGAGCAACTGCTATAGCTGCAGTTATAGCTACTAAAGCTAAAAGTAGCTAAGAAGAGACCTAAGGATGAATGAAGGAGTTTATGGGGAACACCGGACACAGACAGCGCACACGGGCTTCCTGTTGACCCATGGGAACGGATACATGATCTTTTGGACAGGCACCAAGACCTCCCAACCACAGGCCCGCCAAAACCTCCCAAGATGCTGCACTGGTCTGCCTGGGGTCATGACGAGCAGCTCCTACACACCTCACTTCATCCCCAACAACATCCCAAAAGGGCGGCACCAAAGAACAATTATGAAAAATTATAGGAACCAATAGTTTTAAATTAAGCTTAAGCCGGGCGTGGCGGCGCACACCTTTAATCCCAGCACTCGGGAGGCAGAGGCAGGTGGATCGCTGTGAGTTTGAAGCCAGCCACTGGTCTACAAAGCGAGTCCAGGACAGCCAGGGATACACACAGAGAAAGAGACCATGTCTTGAAAAACCAAAATAAATAAATAAATAAAATTAAATTAAACTTAGTTGTTTAGGAGTTAAGAAGATACTTTCAGGTCTAGATAGATACTTTTAGGTTGATAGATTTGAACTTTGATAGATATTGATTTCATTCAAATCTTTAGACTCATCAAAATAAAACATAATATTGTCTCTAAAGTTGCCAAACACTTTTTAATTAGACATTATGTATATAAGTCTTATCTATTGGCTTTTATAATTTTTCATGATTGTTTTTACTATGTATAAAAATGGCCTTTTATTTAGGGAAATTGTTGGTCTGATGTACTTTGATGCTAATTAATAGAAGGCCTTCACACCCGGGCAGAACAAATGGGATAGGTGTGACTAAGGTTCCAGGGCTGGGGGAGACGGGAGGATCTTGGGAGGAAGAGAGACTGGAGGAGCAGGAGAAGGTCGCCATGATGGGTTAGGTGGAGGAGAAGCACATGGCCAGAGTGGATGGAGACTTGGCCCAGATGATGATAATTAGCAAATATTTGGGATTATGCATGGGAGGTAGCTTGATAGAAATTTTTAGGACTAGACGCCATGGGATTGGGACAGGGATTCTACACCTTCCCCACCATGGGAAGTGGTTTAGAGGATTACCATCTACCCTGCCCCAGGTTAACTAAGGCTATTCTTAAATTTAACAAGTATGTGTGTCTTGATTAATTGCTAGCGGGCGATACTGCCATAATAACAATTATAGCCCTGATAATAAACATTATTAGGCCATACTGATAAATTAACAACAACACGCAGTCTCGCTGCTGCTGCCCCAGCGCCATGCCTGCCTGCTGCCACACTCCCCACCATGACGATTATGCTCTGACCCCCGAAACTGTAAGCCAGCTCCCAATCAAATGTTTTATTTTTATTTGGTTGTTTATTTATTGAGACAGGGTTTCTCTGTGTAGCCTTGACTGTCCTGGACTCACTTTGTAGACCAGGCTGGCCTCCAACTCAGAGATCTGCCTGCCTCTGCCTCCCGAGTGCTGGGATTACAGGTGTGCGCCACCACGCCCGACCTAAACGCTTTATTTTATAAATTGTTTTGGTCATTGTGTGTCTTCACAGCAATACAGCAGTAACTGAGACAGGCTCAGGTGGCTCGCCTTGAACTCCTAGCCCTCCCGCCTGCCTCTGCTTCCAAAGTTTTGGGATTTTAGAGACATGTTCTCACATCTAACTAATGTTCCACACCTCTAGCTAGTAGAGAAATGCTGTTTTGGGGTTTTGTTTTGTTTTTGAGACAGGCTTTCTTTGTGCAGCCCTGGCTGTTCAAGAACTTTGTTCTGTAGACCAAGCTGGTCCTCAAACTCAGCAATCCGCCTATCTCTGCCCTCCAAGTGCTGGGATGCCCAGAGGTTTTCTTTGCGGGTGCCGGAGTTCACACTCATGTTCTCATGTTTACATGCCAAGCATGTTAGCAGCAGGAGCTGTCTTCCCACCTATCAGGTGGATGCCTTAAAATCAGACTATAAATGAGACTTAGATGTTTTAAAATTTTCCCATAAGTATACACGTTAAATAGCGGAATTTTGTGGCGTCTAAATTATACCTCAATTACGTTAAGATGCACTTTCAGCATCCCAATGGTCAGGGTAAGCCTGCATTTCTTCTGCCTGACCAACCGCCACGCACAAGCTGATGGAGGCTGGCTGCTGGTCCTGTCCAAGTCCCACGGTGTGTAGCCTGGGCTTTGGAACGCGCTGCCCACGGCGCTGTAGAGCACATAGGGTTTTTGTTGTTGTTGTATAATGGTGTTGTTTTATTTATTTGTTTGTTTGTTTGTTTATTTATTTATTTATTTATTTTTACTTTGAGGTTAGAAGACGATTTTATTAGAGTTTGAGAGAAAAAAATGGCAGAGCAGGCAAACTGTAAACTCTTGGTAGTTAAAGGATAGAACCGGGCGCCAGTGGCCCACGCCTATAATCCCAGCAGTCGGGAGGCAGAGGCAAGCGGAAGTCTGTGAGTTTGAGACCAGCCTGGTCTACAAAGCGGGTCTGGGACAGGCAAGGCTACACGAAGAAACTCTATCTCTGGGGGGGGGGGGGAGAAAGAAAGAAAGAAAAAAAGATAGCTAGAAGGAATAGAGAAAATCACACCTCTGAGATCAGTAATCGAAGTCTATCAAAAGCCGCCCGAGGCTGAAGGCTTGGTTGGGTTGATAGAGCGCTTGTCTAACAAGCACGACGCCCTGGGTTCCATCCTCAGCACCATACGGAATTCACAGAGGTGGCACACCGTGTGACATCCCGCGGAAGTTCAAGGCTTTCCTCCAAAACGCAGAACTGGAGGCAAGTTTGGGTTACAGAGGGTCCTATTGGAGGAGTAGAAGATAGAGAGAAGCTGGTGGGAGAGAAGAGGGACGGGCGGGGGGGGGGGGGGAGGGAAAGAGGGAAAAGAAGGAGGGGAGGGAAAGGAAGAACAGCGGCACCATAGGAGTATCAGGTCATGCGGACTTGGTATTTTGGCCTGTATCCGGAAAGAGAAAAAGACACATTTTCTGACTCAAAAGTCCGCACGTCTACCAGTGAAGACTTGTAAGCAACTGCCATGTTTCTTTTCTTCAAACGAAATTATTTAGCTTCGCGTTCATATTTAATCTTTTTAACGAAAAAGCTTTGAAATTCCTTTAAGGAGAGAGCGAGAATGAGAGAACGAACGACTGGGAGTGCGCGCTGAGGCATCTCTGCGCGGAGCCGGTCGGGGCCACCAAGCTCTTCCCCCAACAACGCCTCCGGAGTCGGGGGGGGGGGGCTGTCACCCCCTCGCCGATCCCGCGGCCCAGGCCGTCCCTGCGCTAGCCTCTCGGGTTCCCTCGCTGCCGCCTAGCCGAGCTTCGAGCCTTCGCCGCTCACGCGCCCCGCGACGCGCGTGCGGGCGCTCACGACAACCGTCCCTGAGCGCGACTCCAGGTAACTTCTCCCTGCACAGGTCCGATCTGTATAAAGGGGGACTGCCCAGCGAGGCCGAGCTGGGCTCGGTGCGAACGCGTGGGGGGGCCCCCACCCCACCCCCCGGCGCCAGCGAGGGAGGGGTGCGGCCGTCCGTCCTGTGCGTCCACCACGGGGCGGGCGCCCGGCACTGCGGCCGCCGTTGTCCCTGGGAGTGTGGGCAGGGCTGTCGGGGGCTTCCGTGAGCTCGGCCTCGCCCACCTCAAGAGGAAAAGCAGGGGAAGCCCCGGCGCCCGCCAGCCCCAAGCGGTGGAGCGGAGAGGACACGGCGGTCCAGTCACCGCGCCCGTCCAGCTTTGGGCAGAGGGGTCCCACCCTGGCCGGCGCGCCCGTCCACCGGCCACGAGCCTCGCGGCGGCTTCCAGCGCCCAGCCCCGGGGAATGCAGCGATCCCTGGCCCCTGGCGCCCCTCGGTGTCTCGGCTGGGCCTCCTCGTTCGTCTGCTCCGTGGCCTCGACGCTCCCGGGCCCCTTGATGGCGGCGAAGTGGTTCAAGGAGTTCCCCCTGACTCTGAAGACCGCGTCCGAGCGCGCCAGGCCCGGGGGCGCCGGTGGCAAACCGCGCAAGAACTCGGAGACTGGCGGCGCGGCGCCCACCCCGGGCAAGGGTCGCAAGAACTCAGCGGCCGAGCTGGGAAGCAGCAGGGCGGGCAGCGGACCCCCAAAGGACAGCCGGCTGTCCCGGGACAGCCTGCAGGGTCTGATCCAGGCCGCGGCCGGCAAAGGCCGTAAGAACTCCCGGGTCACCGCCACCGCCACCGCCGCCGCCTCCACCACCACCGAGGAGGAGCCCCCCCGAGGCGCGGTGGCCAAGAGCGCGGGCTGCAGCACCTACATCAGCAGGCTCATCAAGGTGGACACGCAGGAGAAGAATGGTAAGAGCGGCTACCCGGGCAGCGGCAGCACCAGCAGCTCCAGCAGCTCCTCTTCCTCTGCGTCCTCTTCCCCATCCTCCCTGGGCCCCGAGCTGGACAAGGCCAAGATAATGAAACAGCAAGACACGGTAAGAATACAGCACCTTTACCCCACCCCTTAGTGCGAGGGTGTGGTGGTACACGGGAACCCGCTGCGGGTCAATATTTTTTATGCTTAAGGGAAGTTGAAGATCTTTTCTAAGGTCCTTGTGCCCATTCGTACTCCCAAGTGACCCTTCAAAAAGCATATTAGACTTACTTTCTCTTGGAAAAATTCCCACCCGGGGCTTGGAGGCTTTGCTAACAAGGTTTGTTGTGGTTGGTTTTGACGAGTGGTTTACAAGAGCATTTGAAGGGAAAGGAAATAAATTGGCCTTCTTATGGGCCTGGTGTATTTCGGTTCTTGTTTACGAGTTTGACATCAAGGGGTCTAGCTTGCATATGGCTTACATCTCTTAAGCACGCAGAACGGCAGCGAGTAGCCTGTGAGCTGTCAAGTGCGGACCTCCCATCTTCAGCTCGTGTTTCAGCACCGCCATTCATTCTGCGGATATTTGCTGTGCTACAGACACACAGAGTCAGGGCCATGGACACTAAGGGGTGTTGGGGGTACAGTCCCTAACAAGGAAATGCCCTTAAGGAAATGACAGATCAGGAGAAAAGAAGGTGTTTCCTGCATCTTAGTCACCAGAGGGCTTCTGGGTACTGTCCAGTGTGGGAAAGGTAAGGGGGTTGGGGGTGGGGTGGGCCTGTCAGCCTATCCTCTGTCCTTGCAGGGCAGGGCTGGCTTTCTATCTTGTGAGAAATGTAGGAGAGGAGCCCTCCTACCCAGATTTTGCTTTTGTTTTTCGGTTGGTTGGTTGGTTGGTTTTTCGAGACAGGATTTCTCTGTATAATAATAACCCTGGCTGTCCTGGACTCGCTTTGTAGACCAGGCTGGCCTCCAACACACAGAGATCCACCTGCCTCTGCCTCCCAAGTGCTGGGATTAGAGGTGTGCACCACCCCGCCTGGCTCCCATCCAGATTTTAGACTTCAGCCTGAGCAATACCTTCCTGGCCAGGGGCTTTAATCTCCTCTTTAAACAAGCTGCCTACCTACGCGCTCAGGAACTTGTGGCACATGTAAGGTGGCATATATTGGGCATCTCTGTTCATTCCTCCATTCAGGCGTTTACAGAGATGTTGAGTGGGCCTGTCCTGTGCCAGGCCCTGAGCAGAGCCACGGAGAGATGGATGTGGAGGCATCTCATATGTAACCGGGTGGCATGCCTCACTGTTGGGCGAGACCCTCACAGCAACCTTAAAGGCAAGGACCGCGTGCACATGCCACAGTCTGACTTACCTGCTGTAACTAAGCTATAACGCATGCAGCGGCTGTCAAGGAGATGGGTCGGGGTGTGTGGTGGTCACAATCCTCTGTTATGGGTGTCACTTTCCGGCAGCTGAAGTTTCTTAGGCTGTCTTCACCAAGGGGGAGGAGTTATCCGGTCTGTTCCTCTCTGTTCATTTCTCCTTAACCGTTGGATTCTTTCCTCGGGCTCCTGTAGTGCTTTGTGAGCTTTCTAGGGAACATTCTGTCAAACCATGGAGCAGAGCTCTGGCTCCCTCTCTGAAGAGGGTTCCTCACTGGTGTCACCCAGACACTGCACATCGGAATGACTGTGCGCAAAGCACTTCTCCAGGCACCCTGCCCATGCTCTTCGACACAAATACCATCAATTCCATCTGTTGTGTAGCCACTGGATCCCGCTCCCTGTGGGTCACGGAACCCGGAATTCTGCTAAGCTGTGAAGCCTGTCTCTTTGGAGCTTGTAGAACTCCCTTGAGGCCAGGAGGCAGGGCTTGGGTTCACTCTGACTTGACTCAGCATTGTGCGGGAACTGGCTCACTGGGCTGTACGGCTTAGCTGACAGGAGCTGGGAGGACTCAGAGCTCTCAGTGTGTGGCGGATCAATTCTTCTTACCCATGGAAGCCACAGATACCCTCCACGTCCCACTGCCCACACTGCCACCCTCTAACTTACAAGAGCAAGAGTTTTGGTAAATTGTCACAAATCAAAAAAAAAAAAAAATTTTTTTTTTGTTTTAAGTTTGTCTGACAGAGAGATATGATCAAATACCAAAACTGCCCCAACTAACGAGCGATGTTGACTCCTTGGGCCTGTAGAGGATTTCAGTAGCCATTTCAGTGCTGTTGCCATTTTCCTGTCTGGGAATCCTCAGCAACTATCCTTTCTTATTGGGCAGGTCATCATTTTAGAAGACTATGCTGACCCGTATGATGCGAAACGGACAAAAGGCCAAAGGGATGCAGAGAGAGTGGGTGAAAACGATGGCTACATGGAACCGTACGACGCACAGCAAATGATAACAGGTTTGTTACTAGGCTCTGCTTCATGAGGGCAAACGTATCAGTCTCGCTTTGAGTGTTAGAGAATTGTAACCAGGGCTGGGCGTAGTGGTGGCGCACACCTCAAATAGCAGCACTTAGGAGGCAGAGGCGGGCGGGTCTCTGTGAGTTCAAGGCCAGCCTGGTCTACACAGTGTGTTCCAGGATAGCCAGGGCTATGTAGAGAAAGCCTGTCTCAAAAACGAGAGGGGGGGAGGGGGAGAGAGAGAGAGAGAGAACAAGAAATGAAAAAACAAAGATGGATAGATGGATAAATGGGTGGATGGGTGGATGGATGGAGGGATGGAGGGATGGAAGAGAGCGATCTAAGCAGGTCCTGCCTACTGGAAGAAACAGAAATTAGAGTAAAATCTTAAAGGGAATTTTCCTAAATGCCTTTTAGTGTCTTTCAGAGTTATAAGAATTTGAAGAGTTTTGTCTTTTCTAATTTTGTGCAAGATGGCACTTGAGAATCTCTCAATATGTAACCTTCACCTTCTAAAATAGTTGATTAACTTTATTTGGGGATACACACGGCACTGAGTGGGGATGGAGGGCAGATGGCAACTTGGGGAGGCAGTTCTCCTACCTTGTGGGTCCCAGGGATCAAAGTCAGATTGTCACACCAGGCTTTGTGGCAGGTACTTTTACCCGCTGAGCTGTCTCACTGGCCTCATGGTCCCCAGCTTTTAAGGTTGTTGATAGACATTTCTTGGCCATCCTTAATGGGAGTCATAAGTCAGCACAAATACATACTTAAGGGATCCAATTAGCAAACATTTGCAGTTGTAATATAGTGTGTGTGTGTGTGTGTGTGTGTGTGTGTTAGAAGATTTATCCCAAATTTTTCAGCATTGAAACAAAACAATTAATTACTAGGGACTAACTAGTTAACAATCACCGTCAGCCATTCCAGGCAAGCCCCATAAAACCAAACTAATCTTGTCGCTTTCAAGTCCCAGCCATTCCAGTCTGTGGGCTAAGAACCTCTCTTGTCAGCTTTAGTGTAGTCTTTCCCTTTTCCCCAGTTCTTGTAAGTTGATATAAGCAGTTCTCAAGCAAATCATCAAGCCTGCCGTCCATATTTACTTGGGAATTTTAAAGTAAACAATTGTACTAAAGTTCCTCGAGCGCCTATACTAAAAGCTGTGGTTATTGAGTGCTGATGGCCGGAGCACCCCCTTCACGCCTGGAAGACTGTTAAAAATGAAGCTGACAGCGGCAGAGCTCTCTAGCTCTGGCTGGGCAAGCCCATCCCTGCAGAGGCAAGCAGAGAGGTAACTGTCACACCCTGGAAGGCCAAGACAGGCTCCGAGTGATCTGAGCAGTGACAGGAAAGCTCAGCTCTGCTTCCTGCTTCCCTGCTCACGGAGATAAGGCACCACTCTGGGGAGGGTGTGCCCTGGCCAGGCTGTGACCCTGCAGGTCACCGGACTGTGGCCTCTAATGAAATCTGTGAATGAAAGGAAGTGAAAATGAATTTAGTGACTTTTACAAAATATCAGTGGCTTAAAGGAATAAGGGAAAGGATTGGCTTTCACATGCAGCCAAGGAAAAGTGTTTTCTTTCCGTTTTATTCTTTTACTTTTTATTTATTTTTAGAATTTTATACGTAAGTACAATGCATCATGGTCGCACCCACCCCTCCCCTCAGCTCCTCCTGTGTCCTCACCCCACCTCTCTCAAATGCACGGCCTCTTCTTCTATTACGTAAATACTAGATGGCATGTAAGCATAAAACCTACTGCATCCAGAGTAGTGTTGCCGACGTGTATATGGGCATAGGGCTGACCACTGGGACATGGGCATCCTACGGAGGACTTGTCGCTCACTGGAACTGACTCCCTCTTTTAGCAGCCATGGATTTTCTGTAGCTTCTCAACTTGTGGGGTTAGGGAAGGCTTGCAAACCATGATGTGTTTACTAGTGTGGCCTTGAGCAAGCAGACACAGCCACCGAGAGTCCATGAGTTCAGCATCCCTGCCAGGCCCAGAGATAGTCCTCCTGGTCCTCTGGCTCTTACAATCTTTCCTCCTCTTCTTCCACAGTGTCCCCTGAGCCTTGGGTGTAACAGTTGTGTTATATATAGATGCCTCTTTGGGATATGAGCAGTCCACACTCGCGTGTTACCTGTTTTAACCAATTGTGGTTCTCCGTAGCAACAAATGCCTAATGCAAAAAGGATCTTCTTTAATGGGGCAGTGGTGGCGCACGCCTTTAATCACAGCCCTCGGGAGGCAGAGACAGGCAGATCTCTGAGTTCGAGGCCGGCCTGGTCTACAGAGCAAGTTCCACGACAGCCAGAGATACACAAAGAAACCCTGTGATGAAACCCAGCATCCTCACCAAAAGAAAAAAAAAAAAGAAAAAAAAGAAGAGACAGACAGAGAGAGAGAGAGAGAGAGAGAGAGAGGAAAAAGAAAAGTAGCTTCTTTGATGGGGCTCAGAACTGTCCAGGAGTGCATGCAGCTGCCTCCCTAATGCTCCCCGCCTCCCCTGCTCTGTGCTTGGGATTTGAACCTGTGACTTTGAGAGTCTTAACAGTGCTTTACAACTGAACTGCATCCTCATTTAATCACCACAAAAGCTGTCTAAAGGGACTGTAGTCCTCCCCTGTTGTTAATAGGTGGAAAACAAGGCTTCTTTAGGCTTGTCCCACTTGCAAGACATTTTATTTGGTGGTGGGTCAGGTGCCTGCTACAGTTCATGTGTGGAGATCAGAGAGCAGCCTGTCTGAGTTAATTCTCTCCTACAGTGTGGCTTGTAGGGAGTGAACCCCTGTCCATTGGAAGCAGGCCCCAGCCAAGCCATCCTGACACACCCATACAGTTCTGTTTTTTTTTAAAAAAAGAGATAATATCTGCTCACTACGGTTTTTAAACATTTTTGTTTGTTTGTTTGTTTGCTTTTGTTTTTCAAGACAGTGTTTCTCTGTGTAGCCCTGACTGTCCTGGAGCTCACTCTATAAACCAGGCTGGTCTTGGATTTACAGGTTCACCTCCCTCTGCCTCCTGAGTGCTGGCGTTAAAGGCGTGCGCACTGCCATACTTAGCAAGGTCTGTTCACTATGTAGCCCAGGCTGGCCTTGCATTTAAAGCAATTTTCTTGTGCACCAGCCCCCAAGCCCTGAGGTCACAGGCAAGAGCTTCTATGCCTGCTATCTGGGTTGTTTCTGGTTGTTTGTTTCGAGGGAGGGTCTTGCTGTATAGCGATGCTGCCCTTGAGCCCACTGCTCTCTGTCTTCCTCAGCCTTCCCGGTGCCGAATTACAATCTCTTGCCTGACTTCACAAAACTTTTTCAAAGACAAATGAAGAATCTGAGTTGTGATCCGCCACTCCAAATTGAGCGCCCTGTTCCCAGTGCCACACAGCCCTGAAAAATCTACTTGGAAATAACACCTGCAAAGGCATTACAAACTCAACCCAAAGCTAAGGCTATCTCTCTGCTCAGACTCACGTGATACACCAAAATGAAAACTGAGCCTGGGGTAGTGTCATCTACCTGTAAGCCCAAGACTGGAGAGTCTGAGACAGGAGGATAGTGATTTCAGGGCTAGCCTTGGCTATACACCGAGTCATTGTTCCCCCATCTACCTACCAAAGAAATAAAAAATGTCCATTATGAGATAAATATAATAAGCTGTGCATGGTGACACACACCTTTAATCTCAGTGCTTAGAGACAGAGCCAAGCTGATCTCTGAGAGTTCAAGGCCAGCCTGGTCTACAAAGCAGTTCTAGGCCAGTCAGGGCCACATAGTGAGACCCTATCACATACATACATACATACATACATGCATACATACATACATACATACATATGTGAATATTTAGTGTTTAATATTTGAGCATTTGTAAGGTCTTTGCTTTGTTTTAAACAGTATGGGTAAATCAAATTTAAAATATAAGATTAATTTATTCAATGGTAAGTGAGTTCAAATTTATTAATAATGTAGCTTACTAACTTTCAACAAGGTATTGGTGGCACAAGCCTGTAATTCCAGTATTCAGAAGGCAAAACAGGATGATTAGGATTAAGTTAAACACCACCCTGTATTATATTTATAGTTCTGGTCCAGACAGTGGGATCCTGTCTCAAAAAGAAGATAAAACCAGGCAGTGGTGGCGCACGCCTTTAATCCCAGCACTCAGGAGGCAGAGGCAGGTGGTGGATCTCTGTGAGTTCGAGGCCAGCCTGGTCTACAAAGGGAGTCCAGGACAGCCAGGGCTACTACACAGAGAAACCCTGTCTAAAAACAACAACAACAAAACAAAACGAAACAAGAATTTACACACAAATGCTCCTTGAAGGTTATCCAAAGGATTGTTAATGAATACAGGACGGGGCACAGGAAACCTGTCTCTTTTCAGCTAAAGTGCCAGAGCATGTTCCCTGAGCAACTGATACATGTGTTGTGTGTAATTTAGCAGTGCAGCTTTTAGCCACGGAATTGAGACTTCCACCTGAGCCCCAGGCTTTAGGAGTCTCTCAGACAGCTGGCAGTTAGCATGAGGATTCTTCCCATAGAGCTTTGGGGAGCCAAACTTGCCAAATAACCTTACCAAATGCCCCAACACCAGTGTAAAGGCAGAGGCTGTTAAACAGCCAAGGAAATCTAGGTCCAGAAGAATTAGTTTGACCAGGTCACTCGGCCGGCAGCCTGTGGCTTTGACTGCTGAACTCTCATCAAAGATTGTTTTTAAAATTTTGCTTTGCCACCAAGTGATTTTACTGGTTTGTTTAAATAGTCAGGTCTGTGGGACAACCTCAGTGTGTGGGTCTGCATGTTTAGAAACTATTACAGGAAAAAAAAAATTCATACGAATTCTTTAATTTTCCTTGGTGCTGGAGATTGAAGTCAGGGCCTCACACCTGCTGGGAAGTGCTCTGCCACTGAGCCACACCTCAGCCCAGTCTCTAATCTGTCTCTCCTTGGTAAATGTCAGGGTGTACAGACTGTATCTATTTCCCTTTGTTGAGTGGCTTGAGTTAGCACATAGGAAAACGCTGACCACATTAGGAGCTGAGCACCTGGTAGAAGACCCAGGTAAGACCACTGTGCAACAGCCCTGTTCCTGACTCCAAGAGGAAAACAGAGCTTCATGAGGCCAGCTGCCGGTTGAGTGACTTTGGAAACATGAGAGCGATTCGGAGAAAGATATATTATTTGGAATCATAACTGAAATATTACATGTGTGGCTGGAGAGATGGCTCAGTGATTTAGAGCACCTCCTGCTCTTCCAAAGGACCCGGGTTTGGTTCCTAGCACCCACATGGAACGCAAGCCTGGCTGTAAGTTATTCGGCCAGGGGACCTGGCGCCCTCTTCTGGCCTCAACAGTCACTGCATGCTCATGGAGCACAAACACATGTGCGGCAAAAGCTCTATACACATAAAACAAAAATAAATAAATCTAAATTTTTAAATTAGAAAAATCTCTTAATGAGGAATTTTTTAAAAATAAAGATGCATACTAAGTAAAGTGTGGTAGACAGTGATAGGCCTCCCATTTGTACACCAGAATCTGTGACACCAAGGAGGGCCCCCTGTGAGATTCTGGGCGTGTCCCACTGTGCTGTACATGCCCAGCAAACACAGCCAGCATGACTGTTGAGAGAATCCTGCTTTTAAAGAGAATTCTGGCTAACATAGGGTGATAATAGCAGTTAAATTTGTTGCCAGGTGTAGGAGTACACTCCTGTAGTGCTAGTCTCTGGGAAGCTGAGGCAGGAGGATCCCTGCAACTTAGAAGTCAGCCACAGAGTGAGACCCTGTGAAAACAAATCTGTCAATAGTACATTAAGAAAGATGTTGGCCTCCTGCCACGTGCTGAGTGTAAATGGCTTAATTATGTGTGATGAGAACTGAGGGTTGGAAAGGGAAGTTTTCCAGCCCGTTAGGCTTTGTACAGATCAGTCCCACCAGTTTGGGGCAGCCCTGGGTCTCAGGGAGGCCGCAAAGGAGTGTTTATCTGCTGCCCAACCGCAGCACCCGGTTGTCTGCCACAGTAAATGGCCTCTATCGGCAGCCAGGGTGTAGCTTCCTCTCGCCATTTCCTCCTCCTCAGGCCCATTTCCTCTTGGAGTCAGCTCTGCACGTCAGGGGCTATTCTCCATGCAGGAAGGGTCGGCTAGCAGCCCTGTGATTGTTTCTGTTTCTATGGTGCCTCAGGTTGGGGACAGGCAGGTGTTGGAATGGACCTGCAAGGTTAAGGCCCTGGAAGGGGGAGGTGTCCAGCCTCTTTTCCGCCTAATTAAACGCTGTTTCAAACGATGTTTTACCAACATCTCTGCTCCCCGGGCCATGCAAGATGGAGCATTTTCAGCTGTGTGCTTTCCAGTTGGCCTCCTGTCCATTTCAAATGGGCAGGGGGTGCACAGGAGGGCCCCACTGCAAAGAAACACGGCACACGGATGTAAATCGCTCAAGGTGCCAATCACTGTGCCTCCTGTGAATGCAAGTCTGTTGGCATTTCCTTGTGAGCAGGGCCTCTACCCTAAGGATGGTCCATACAGCTCATGGGGGTGGGCAGGCTTGAAGCCAAGACATTTTTCTCTTTATGTCTACTTTGTGTGTTTGAGTGTTGCCTGCATGTACATACGTGCACCATGTGTGTGCCTGAGGAGTCCAGAAGAAGATGTCAGAAACTGGAGTTCCAAATGGTTGTGAGCCTCCATGTGCATGCTGAGAACCAAACCTGGGTCTTCTGCAAGAATGGCAAGTGCTCTTAGCCACTGAGCTGCGTCTCCAGTCCTGAAGCCGGGACCTTGGGGAGAGGATTTTCTAAACTGAGCATACATAAGCTCTGGTTAGAAACGTAAAAACTCTAAATCCATCCCGTAGGTTCCTTTGTGTGTTCTGCTTCCCTTACCCCCCACCCCCAGTTCTTGGGAAAGGTTTTTTTTTTTTTTTTTTTTTTTTTTTAAATGCCAGCCTTATCTCAACTGAACCAAGAACAGAGCATGTTTTTGTTTCTTGTTTTTCATAGCTACATCTAGAATAGGCAATGAAGAAAAAAACCATGGGGTTGAAAGTCAAGAGGCTAGGACAAAAGACACAGCTCTGGCCTCAGACAGCCTGGGCCCCTGACCTGGTGTGAGGTGAGCAGGGGACAGTCCTGCCAGCTACATTCACAGCATCATGTTTAGCTGTTCAGTAGAACACCTTACTAGTCTGTTCCATCTGGCTGACAGGCTGTATCCCACCAGTGAAGTCGGGTCCTGTGGAGGCAATCAGTGGCTAGATAAATGAATGTTGTAGTTCGCCCAGGTAACCCAGTGAGAGTCGACTTGCACGGAATTGGAGGCAGAGGTGGTGTCAGACAGGATCCAGAATCCCACAGATCCAAAACCTCACCCTAGAAATTAGTCATACACACACACACAGAGAGAGAGAGAGTGAGAGAGAGAGAGAGAGCTCGGAGCAGAGACAGAGACAGAGAGACAGAGAGAGAAAGAGACAGAGAGACAAGGTCTCACAATATAGCCCTAACTGGTCCAGAACTCACTATGTCAAGCAGGCTGACCCAGGACACACAGAGATCAGCCTTCCTCTGCCTCCTGAGTAGCTGAGACTACAGATATACATCAGCATGCCCGCTCTTTTTGGTTTTTGGCTTTTGGTTTTTGGTTTTTTGAGACAGGGTCTTTCTGTGTTAGCCTTGGCTGTCCTGGACTCATTTTGTATACCAGGCTGGCCTCGAACTCACAGCCGTCCACCTGCCTCTGCCTCCCAAGTGCTGGGATTAAAGGCGTGCACCACCACGCCCAGCTTAGTGGCCTTTTTAAAAGTAACTTTTTCTTTGTTATAGAACTTTCACTGAGTCAGTAACTCTCCGGGGACATCCTTTTCTCTGTTTTAATTTGTAGGAGGCCCTTCAGCGCTCATTGGCACAGCACTGCAGTCCTCTGATCCTGTTTGCCCCACCGTTCCTTCTCAACCTCACTTGCTTCTGCCAGCCACCCCTCGCTAGATTCCCTCGCCTAGCATTCTGCCATGGGCACGCTGTGCTTTCAGAATGCTGTGTTTACTCTCACAGTAATAGCAGCCGTCCCAGGCAAGAATCTCCTTGACACACACAGTGTTCTCATCCTGGACAGCCACCATCCCATCCCATCCCATCCCATCCCATTACACAGCCCTGTGTCCTGCCAACATAAGCAAGGCAGAGAGGCCCCTGCCCCAGGCCATCTCTGCCAAGTTGGAAACATATCTGTCAAAAACTAAGTCCACGGTGGTAAAAGCACAAGGCAAGAATGGGCCTGGCCTACCACAGTAGCTGGTGAGCTGTAGAACACAACTGTGTCTCTACAGTCAGAATCCCATTCTTGGCCGGGTGTGGTGGCGCACGCCTTTACTCTCAGCACTCGGGAGGCAGACACAGGTAGATCTCTGTGAGGTCGAGGCTAGCCTGGTCTACAAAGCAAGTTGCAGGAAAGGGACAGCCAGGGCTGTTACTCAGAGAAACCAATGATTTGCAAATGGTTTTGCACTGTGCATGGCATGATCCAAACTTCATGTCCTTGCCTTTAAAAGAAACTTCCAGAAGAGTTATGTACACCTGTGTTCAAGGCCGTTTTTTCTCTAAATAGCAGTCTCCAGGCCATCCTGGCCTACATGACGCCTTGTCTTTAAAAAGCAACAAAGATGAGGCTGGAGAGCTGGCCCAGCCATCAAAAACACTTGCCGCTTTGGCAGAGGACCAGAGTTTGATTCCCAGAACCCAAGTTCATCGGCTCAGAACTGTCTCCCGGTGATCTGGTGCCCTCTTCTGGTTTCTACAGAAACATACACACATAATTATAAACAAACCTTGAAATCTTTTATTTTAAAAATAGATAGATAGATAGATAGATAGACAGACAGACAGGCAGACAGGCAGACAGGGCTAGAGAGATGGCTCAGTGGCTAAGCATTCTTGGCTATTCTTCCAGAGGTCCTGAGTTCAATTACCAGCAACCACTGGGCTAGAATCCCTCGCCTAGCATTCTGCTATGGGCTCACTGCCCTTTCAGTCTGCTGTCCTCTTCTCTATACGCTGCTTTTACTCTCACAGTAATAGCAGCCGTCCCAGGCAAGAATCTCCTTGAAACACACAGTGTTCTCGCCCTGGACAGCCACCATCCCATCCCATCCCATCCCATCCCACAAATCCCAGCTCATGATTCAGTGCCCTCTTCTGATGTGCAGGCTTACATGCAAAGAAAGCACTCATACATACAAACATACACACACACACACACACACACACACACACACACACACATACATTCACACATCTTTTAAAAATAAAAAGACAGCAGCACTAATGACCCCACAGCTTGCTTCTCTGCACCTGTCCCTTCTCCAGCTAAGACCTTCCCCCAGTGCCTTCTGCTCCTCTGGACCTCTGCCTTTGAAACTCTCCTCTTGCTCCCCTGGACAGCAGTGCACCCCTTGTGTTCCCCACTGCCCTATCTTCTCCCATGCAGCTCCCTCCACTGGAAATGACCTTCTCCATCCGAGTCAGCTCATCCTCCATTTTTCTTCCACTTGGAGTCCATCCAAGCATGGTGTCAAAGAGTAAGGCTCCTAGCGCCCAGCTTCCTGCTTTCCACCCCAGGCCTTGCCACGTCCCAGTCTGGGTCATTTCCTTGAGCCCTTTGTGCTTTGGTTCTCTGTAACATGGGGGACACAGAAGTATTTATCTCACTGAGCAGCCCTGAGCATCAGGACCCTGAACAGCCCTTTGCCACCGGTGGGGCAGAGGCGGGAAGGGGCTGGGGATGGCTGCGGGGGGGGGGGGTTGGCGGGGGAAGGGGGTCCGGGAGTGTCACAGATTACTTTGTTTTCTACCATACACCTTTTATTTGGATGTATCCTTCAGTAATTAGCCCAAGTATACTTTGTAAATGTGTCTGGCTCCCACTGCTCTGAAAGTGTCTGTGTCTTAAGAACTCTGATGGTGGTGCACGCACATGCACGCACGCCTCCATCTCTGAACTCGGAAGGCTGAGGCAGGCAGATCTGTGAGTTGAAGGGCCAGCCTTGTCTACATGGTGAGTTCCAGATCAGCCGTGGGCTACATAGTGAGACCTGTCTCAAACACAAACCGGACGCAAATAGCTTTCCTGATGTATCGTGAGTGAGCAATGCTTTCAATACCATACGCAGCTAATTTTCCTCAAAATACTTCAGTCTGGGCTTCCTAACAAGCAGTATTATAGGAACGGAAGCAGGGTAGACTCAGGGCAGACACTAGACACCCTGCTACCCAGAGGCCCCTTCTCTACTACCCTAGAAGGCATCCTGCAGGCCACCTGCCCACAGGTGTCATCCCTCATCTTAGGCTTGGCCCGTTTGGCTGTGCAGAAGTCGTTTTCTTCTGATAGCTGTCTTTTTAGAATTGACACATGGCAACTGCACAGGCCGGGGACTGTGTGGAATCTCAGTTTGTGTGCATGTTGTGCAGTAGCCAGGAAAGCTCTGGAGCCTTCCTTTTGCTTCCGCAGCATGGCCCGGGAGTGGTCAGCCCAGACCAGGACAGTTTCGACATTCTGCCACCTCCCAAGGTTTCCTGGGTTATGCACAGGCCCCAAGCCACCTTTCCATGTCCATTTGAGGTGCTCTGTGTGACCTGTGTGCCCGGTTTTCAGAAATCAGACGCCGAGGTTCCAAAGACCCCCTGGTGAAGGCCCTGCAGCTGCTCGACGGCCCATGTGAGCCAGGGGAGAGCATAAAGGCGGAGACCACAGTCAAGAGACGCAACTCTAAGGACCTGCTGGGAAAGCCACCACAACTGTACGACACGCCCTATGAGCCTTCGGAGGGCAGCCAACGGGCAACAGAGGTGAAGGCACGGCCAGCAGACAGCAGGCTGCCAGAGGAGGATGATCGGCCTGCTGCTGAGTACGAGCAGCCCTGGGAATGGAAGAGGGAGCAGATCGCGCAAGCCCTGTCAGGTGAGGGTACAGCACCTGCCGCTCCAGGCCTTTTCATGCGAACACTTCGTACTTTTCAGAGCTGGCATGCAGCAGTGCTGCAGGCTCATGGGGCATAGTGTGGCGTTCAGTACATGTGTACCTTGAATGATGGTCAAGTGGGCACGGTGGACATGTCCACCCAGCATGAGGAGAGTACTGGTTACCAGAGGCTAAGGCAAGGGAGGAGGAAAGGAGAGGCTGGTCACTATGTCCAGTTCCAGAGGAGCAGCGACTCTGATGGCTGATGACAGAGGGCTCTGAAAGTGATCCATGCTTCATAGTCTCCAGGGGACTTCAAATGCGGCATCAAATCTTTCCTTTCTTTTTCTTTCCTTTCCTTTTTTTGTTTTTGTTTTTGTCTGTTTTGTTTTTGTTTTTTGTTTTTTGGTCTTTCAAGATAAGGTTTCTCTGTGTAGCCTTGGCCATCCTGGACTCGCTTTGTAGACCAGGCTGGCCTCGAACTCACAGCGATCCGCCTGCCTCTGCCTCCCGAGTGCTGGGATTAAAGGCGTGCGCCACCACGGCCGGCTCTCTTTTGTTGTTTTCATTTGTTTGTTTTGATGCAGGCTTTCATTACGTAGCCCATGCTGGCCTCAAACTTGCAATTTCTTGCCCCATTTCCTCAGTGAGGGTGTTCTCAGCATGTGCTACAATTCCCAGCTACAAACTGACTCCTTTAGAAAGATATTCCAAAGTAAAACCTAGATTGAAGGTAGAGGCACATCTTCAGTGTGGACCTTTTGTTGAGGGGCCAGAGAAGGCGTCTCTCATTTAGTTAGCTCAGGCTAGCTTCAAGTTCCCGGGCTCAACCTCACAGGCAGCTGGGACACAGGCACAAACTACCACATCCTGTTTGTGTGAAGGCTTTTAAGTAATTTAAGAGGAAAATGTATAAACAGGCTTTAAAAAAAAGAAAGAAAGAAAGAAAACCAGTGGGGGTAGGGGTGGTGCTGGAGCTTACATAGCTCAGTGGTTAAGAGCAATTACTCATTTTTCTCTTTTTTGAGACAGGGTTTCTCTGTGTAGCCTTGGCTGTCGTGGTCTCCTTTTGTAGACCAGGCTGGCCTCGAACTCACAGCAAGTCCACCTGCCTCTGCCTCCTGAGTGCTGGGATTAAAGGCATGCGCCACCATGTCTGGTTAGCAATTACTGATCTTGCAGAGGACCTGATTTAGTTCCCAGCACCCACATGGAGGCTCAGCCATCTGTAACTGCTACTGCCAAGACATGGTTTTTTCCATCTGGCTTTCACGGAATTTGCTTTGCCTTTGATTTAGAATTTTCAAGGCATCTTTCCCCCTTAACAATTAAATTCAATTAAAAGCAGAGCAAGTGTGCTGGTTGGTGGTGTGTGCCTGTAATCCTAGCACTCCCTACACAGCAGCAGGGGGGATGGCGAGTTCCAGGCCACCCTAGGCTGTATAAGAGTTTGTCTAAAAAAAAAAAAAAAAAAAAAAGTGGGGCTGGAGAGATGGCTCAGCGGTAAAAAGCACTGACTGTTCTCCCTAGAGGTCCTGAGTTTAATTCCCAGCAACCACATGGTGGCTCACAACCATCTATAATGTGATCTGATGCCTACTGTATACATAGTAAGTAAATCTTTAAAAAAAAAAAAAAAAAAAGTAAAGCCGATATGAAGTGCCTCTGTGCGTGTTCTCCTCTGCCTGTCCTGGGGTCTCAGCAGCTATGAGGCACCGTGTTATGGTTTTGTTTTGTTTCTGAGTGCTTTTTGTTTGTTTGTTTTCACTTTGTTGCCTCATAGTGGAACTTGCCACTGATTTTAAAGAAAGCAATGGGCTCCTGCATTTCACCAAGTGTGTGTATGTTTAGTCTCTGAGAATTTCATATGGGCTATTTTTACCATATTGTCTGCTGCCCTCCAGCTGCTCTTGGATCTTACGTCCTCTCCACCTACACAACTTCTCCCTTGAAAGGAAAGGAAAGAGCCGTTAAAAACCATAGAGTCCGGACCTGCAATCCCAGCACTCCAGCGGCAGAGACAGGCAGAGCTCTGCGAGTTCAAGGCCAGCCTGGTCTATAGAGCGAGTTCCAGGACAGCCAGGACTACACAGAAAAACCTTTCTCAAAAAAAGCAAAACAAAAACCGAAACCAACCAACCGAACAAAAACTCCCCCAAAGCACAGAGTCCCATTAGTGTTGGCCTGCTGCTCCCAAGCTGACATGGTGTGTGCTCTGGAGTGTGGCTGAAAGACTGGTTGCCTTCTCTTGATTAGCTTCGTGGCTAGGGCTCTAGGGCTCGGTCTCTGTGCTCCCTTCCCTCCTTCGTGCTGCCATCTTGTCTGGCTTGAGCTTGTGCAGGTCTTGTGTGTGTACCATCACAGTCTCCGTGAGTTCACAGGTGTCTGGCCCTGTGGTGCCTGCAAATGTGGTTTGATTACAATCACCTCCACATGAGGATCTCGCGGCCTTTCTGCCCCCTGGTCTGCTCAGATCCCTGAGCCTTGGTGAGAGTGTGTGATACAGATATCTCACTCAGGGCTGAGAGCTCCAGAATCACATACTAAATTTATGTCTACTCTTTAAAAAAAAAAAAAAAAAAAAGCCGGGCGTGATGACACACGCCTTTAATCCCAGCACTTGGGAGGCAGAGGCAGGCAGATCGCTGTGAGTTCGAGGCCAGCCTGGTCTACAAATGGAGTCCAGGACAGCCAGGGCTACACAGAGAAACCCTGTCTTGAAAAACCAAAAACATAAAAAAAATAAAATTAAACCAACCAACCAACCAACCAACAAACAAAAACCTTACTGTACATGGTTTTTTTAGAATAAAGTCCGTGCTGAAACACAAGTCTCTTCTTCTGTTCCCAAACTGTTTACATGGATGAGTCACTTCAAGAAAAGTGGTTGTATGAGGGCACTAGCCATGTAGTCAGATGTCCATCCGAGGGGGTGCACAGCTGTCTAGTGACACTCCTGTATATTACACCTAGCTTTAGGAAGAACTGTCTCTTCCCTGGGCTGAGGCAGGCATGAAGGTTACATGGCTGGCCTCTGTGGTCTCCGGTATTAAGTGACTGTCTTCCTTCCAGTCCAGTTTGAGGGATCTGATCGCCCTCCGGGCAAAGAGGAGGCAGGGAGACCGCACCACTGGCAGAAGACTTTGAAACCGACCCTGTCAGACCACGGTGACGGGGAGAAGGTGGACCCAAGCCTGGCCCTGGAAAAGCAGCCGTAAGTCTCCCTTGACCACTCTGTCACAGCCTGTGTGGAGTCCCCTGGTCCATATTGTACGATCCCTTTCATCTATGAGTTCTTGATCTACAAGGAACTTCTAAACACAGTGCATTGGCTCAGGATGGAAAGGTCTATATCCCAGAAAGATTCTTTCATCTTTTTTTTTTTTTTTTTTTTTTTTTTTTTTTTTTGAGACAGGGTTTCTCTGTGTAGCCTTGCCTGGCTTAGACTCCCTTTGTAGACCAGGCTGGCCTCGAACTCACGGCGATCCACCTGCCTCTGCCTCCCGAGTGCTGGGATTAGAGGTGTGCGCCACCACGCCCGGTTTAGGAAGGTTCTTTAAGCCTCCTGCCATGCAGAAGAGGAGCTTGCTTTGGTTTTATTTTATGATGTGAATTGTGCACATGCCTGATACACAAAGAGGCCAGAAGACAGCGTTGACTCCCATGGAACTGGAGCTATGGGTCGTTGTCAGCCACTGTGTAGGTGCTAGGAACTGGACCCAGGTCCTCTGTAAGAGCAATGACTTCTCTTAACCACAAAACCATCCCTCGGAGCTCTGGAGGGAAACATTTCAAACAACATGGCCGTGTCGGCCTGAAAGGCTCCGTGGACCAGGACCACTGCACTGTGTCTGTTTCCAAGTGTGAAACAGGATCTTAACCCAGGCTGTTGAGCATCTTCCAGAAAGTCCTTACAAACTGGGCCTCAGCTGGGTGACGCGCGATCTGGATTTGCACTGAGACACTCACGGCACTGTTTCTCGCCTCCCCCTGTTCAGTTGGTATCATGGCACCATCACCCGAGCTGAGGCTGAGAGCCGACTCCAGTCCTGCAAAGAAGCTGGTTACCTCGTCCGAAACAGTGAGTCAGGGAACAGCAGGTACTCCATTGCACTGAAGTAAGTGTCTGCGTCCCGTGGCCTCCTTGTCTGAAGGCAAGGGCTGCTAGGAGAGTCTTTCCTCCCTGGGAGTAGATGGGCAGTCAGAACAGGTATAATTTGAAGGTGGTTTCAGCTGGGGCGGGGATGATGAGCACTGAAAGAAAACAAAAGGCATTTACTTGGACAACAGATGGTTAAACTCTGTGATCAGGAAGCACAACTGATCCTGGATAAAGACGCCAAGATCAGTGACAGTCACGGTGCTCCTGTGTTCTTAATCACCAGATCTAAGACCTCTTAGAGAAATAATTCCTGATAAGAAAAGAAAGTGTCAGGGCTGGAGAGATGGCTCAGTAGTTCATCGCACTGGCTCCTCTTCCAAAGGACCTGGGTTCAATTCCCAGCACCCACATGGCAGCTCATAACCATCCTTAACTCTAGTTCCAGGGGATTTAGTGCCCTCTTCTGACTTCTGTAGGCACCAGACACGCACATGGTGCACAGACATATATGCAGGCAAAACACCCATACCATATAAAATAAATACTAATAAAAAAATGAATAGTGTCTGGGGTTGAGGCAATAGCTCAGGGGTAGAGTACTGGTCTATCATATACAAACCCCAAGTTTGTCCCCCAGCAGTGAAAAAAAAAAAAGTCAATAAAAAAATTAAAAGAGTGCAGTTTAATCTCGTCTGTGTTTTTTAAAGTTATGTTAATGAGTATTTGCCTCCATGTTTGTATGTGTAACTATGTGCATTTCTGGTACCCATGGAGGCCAGAAGAGGGCATCCGATCTCTTGGAACAGGAGTTAAAGATAGTTGTGAGCTGCCCCGTGGGTGCAGGGAACTGAACCCAGGTCCTCTGCAAGATCAACAAGTGCTACTAACCACTGAACCATCCCTCCAGTTCCCCTTACACACACACACACACACACACACACACACACACACACACACACACACTCGCTCACACACACACACGCTCACACACACTCACTCACACACACTCACTCACACACACACTCACACACACACTCACACACACTCACTCACACACACACTCACACACATACTCACACACACACTCACTCACACACACTCACTCACACACATACACACACACTCACACACACTCACTCACACACTCACTCACACACACACTCACTCACTCACTCACACACACTCACACACAGTCACTCACACACACACTCACTCACACACATACACACACTCACTCACACACACTCACTCACACACATACACACACACTCACTCACACACACACACTTTTTTGTTTGTTTTTCGAGACAGGGTTTCTCTGTGTAGCCTTGGCCATCCTGGACTCACTTTGTAGACCAGCTTGGCCTCAAACTCACAGCGATCCGCCTGCCTCTGCCTCCCGAGTGCTGGTTTGTTTGTTTGTTTGTTTGTTTTTGAGATAGGATTTCTCTGTGTGGCTCTGGCTGTCGTGGAACTCAGTCTACAGACCACACTGGCCTCAAGCTCACAGAGATCGGCCTGCCTCTACCTCCTGAGCGCTGGGATTAAAAGCCCGTGCCAACATGCTCAGCATTCTTTTTCTTTTTCTGAGACAGTGATCCCCCTGCCTCTGCCTCCCCAGTCAGAGAACTGCAGGCCTCTGTCAGCGCACCCAGCTTCAGACATTTTCCCTTCATTCCCTAGGGAGGATGAGGGACGTTAATAACTGTTTAGTCCTTGATTATTGTCAAAAGGCCAGCTGCATTCGGATGCTTGTCTCGTCTGTGAAGAAAGAAATGTTGAGTTGCCTGTTGCTCCCTCTGTCTAATTGTGCACAGAAAACTCACTTTTGCCCGGTGGGCCAGGCAGAGCACGCCTCACGGAAATTCTCATCAGTGGGGCTGTAGTGGATAGTCATTGTGAAGAGGCCTAACAGCACTTCCTTCCTGAGGAAGCTGAGCCCCTGCAGCTGAAACAATCAGGCTGGAAGGGAAAGGGGGAGGGGGGAGGGGCACATGAGCAATATGGCTCAGAAAATGGGATAGGCCACAAGACAATGCCAGGAACAGCCACTGTGCTCCCAAAAGCCACGTTTGGGATGAAATAGTTGAACCTTCAGTGCCAGCTGTCGTGATGTGCAACCAGGACTGGTCTTTCCTCACACCGGGAGTGGGGTGGGGGCAGTGGACAGTCACTGTTGTTATTACTATTAATGTGTTCCTTTTGGGAAAAATAAAGGAGAAAACCTTACATATCTTTTTAGCAGCAGAGAGGGGCTTGGGTCTGAGCTGTACAGAGGCGGCAGCAGGCTTGGTCTCATGCGCTTGTCGTATAATTTGGGCAGTAGAAAGGATTTATTTGGCTTTTTCCCTCCAGTCCTGACTGGACGTGTAATCCTTCCAGCCCTGACCGGATGTGGAACAAGGACAAACAAGTTGGGGTGCCACGCATTTAGGCTTAGAAGCGTCTATAAACACCCCACCGGTGTGCTGGCCGCTTGTCTGTATATGTGCAACGATTGCGAGACGGGAGAGAGCACCAGTCCATCTATTGCGAACCCAGCTGGGATGGGTTCCAGTGGGGATGGACACTCTTGCTTGCTCATTCATGCCTCCTTGTTTCTTTCCTTCAGGACTAGCCAAGGGTGTGTCCACATCATAGTGGCTCAGACGAAAGACAACAGATACACTCTGAATCAGACGAGCGCTGTGTTCGACAGCATCCCTAAAGTGGTACACTACTATTCCAGTGCAAAGTTGCCTTTCAAAGGGGCGGAGCACATGACGCTACTCCACCCAGTGCACAAGATTCACTAAGGTCCAGCCCAGCGCGAGCCCAGGCGCCCACCAGCCTCACGTGGACAGGACTCTCTCTCTGCTGCTGCACACCGGGAGTTGGGCACCTGGAAGTGAAGCAGTCTGTGGTCCTAGATCCAGGACGCGTGGTTCTGATCTGTTCTTTCTGTCCCTGCCATGTAGTTCTGATGTAAAAACACAAACAAAAACAAAAACAAAAAAACCTACCGCTCGCCTGTTGCCTTCCCTCTTGGGCTAGGAGTTCTGTTTGGGGTGTGACACTTGGGTAGATCTAGGACTCGGGAGCGAGGCACTGTTCTCTGGAGCGCCCAGCCTCTGGACTATGGAGAACCTGTAGGCCCTTACCACCGTAGGCTGGAAGGTCCTGCAGTGTGACCCACTCGTGGGGAAACGGATGGAGAGTGGGAAATGGGGACGACAGACGGGGAAGCTGCCGTTCTCGGGGTCCTGCTGCAGCTGTGGCCTTCACACAGCACCCAGAGCTTCACTGGAGGACTGTTTGCTTGGTCAGCCTACCTGAGAAAAGTATTTTGCTTTCTTGCTGTCTCTGGGTACCCTCGTCACTTGTCAGTACATCAGGACCACAGCAAAAATGGGATGGAGGATCCCAGATTAAGGTGTTAGCAGGACAATCGCGTGATAGCATCCTTGTGTGAGCCTGATGGTTACTAAGTGTACTCCAAAGATTTGGTTTCTGGTTTTTAAAAAAAAAAACTGTACAGAACCCAATAACTACTTTGTTATTGGATAATTACATAGCACATCAGACATCTTTTGTTTTCTCTTTGTGCATTTTAGTTGCATGAGATCATCTTTAGGTTTTCTTTCTAAAATTAGATTTGCTCTGTATTTTTAGCAAAAAATAATTTACAACAAGAATAGGATCCAATTGTATGGACTGAGTCACTGGTCTGTAATGACCCCCCCTTATGTACAAAACAAACCAACGTGTGCCTTACAGAAACCTTTTGAAAGGCACTGAGATTGGCTGTACTGCTCTCTGAGACGATGCAGCCTTGTATGTTTTCCCCTGTGATCTGTCTAGTGTGGAAAATCCCACAGGAGTGGCATGAGGTGAGCAAGTGCTACAGACAATGGGCAGGACCAGAGCTGGATGAACTCTTGCTCAAAGTTTGTAAACTGAGTCTCAAGACTGTTCTAGAGGCAATGCACTCACTACCCCCGGTGGAAAGTTAAAGTGTATAGCGTTATTCAGATGCACAAGAAATTCTTCTTCTTCTTCTTCTCCTCCTCTTCCTCCCCTTCCTCCTTCTCCTCCTCCAGGTCTGACTTCTTAGTAAAACACAGCTTCGTACTTAGCTTCATCGCTCAGCTGTCCTGGCTGAAACATGGGAAGGCTTTTGCTCCTGTGTCAGTGAAGATCTTAGCCAAAGGGTCGTGTGATGTTTTATTTTTGAAAGGGACTTTTCCTCCTTGGAGCAGTGATCTTCACCAAGGCCTGTTCTCGCAGTACTGACAATTGTTTCGGGCTGTGTGTGTGTGTGTGTGTGTGTGTGTGTGTGTGTGTGTGTTGCAGGGTGTTCGTTTTAACATTTTCAGCAGCCACAGTTCGAATTCCACCTAGCAAATGTTTATTATCTTGTATATGTGCAGTGCTCACTGTATTAAGCCTGTTCTTAGCTCGTCTTTCTGGCCACGATGACTTACTTTTTTGCTTAGCCTGCCTTACTCCTCAAAGGAAATCAAGCTGTTCTCTTGAACAGCAAGAACATTTAAAAATGTTACTGGGTGTGCAGGGACTAGGGACTCTGCTAAGTGCAGGTCTGACGTGTCATTGTCACCCGCTCGCCCAGGTGTGCTGCCTGTATATTTGCTTTTTGTGACTGGAAGTGGAGGAAACAGTTTGTATACAGTCGGTGTTTACGGTAGGGAGATAGGGGCTATAAAAAGCAAAACTACCCAACATTAGTGGGAGGCCAGGGTGAGGGGACGTGTTAAAGCTGCTATTTTCTTCTTGGGTTGTGACACAAGGAGACAGAAGGCAGGGAGCTCACAGCTGGGTGATGACATCAAGTACGCTGGGTTCTAAAACAATTAGACCCAACAGGGTGTCCTTAAGGCTCACTGGTGAGCAGGGCCAGCTGAGCTAGAGCCCTGGGATTTGTCCTAGCTCCAAATGCTCAGGCCTTTTTTTTTTTTTTTTTTTTAACCTTCTTCTCCTGGTAAAAGTATTTTCTTGTCATCTTTATTCTTTTGAGTTGATTCTGCCTCCTAGAGGGAAAAATTTTTTTTCTAGAAAGATTGTCTTTCGATGACCCCTCAAGATGCCTTGAACACTAAGTCATCTAGAGAGCTGTCCACCTTTTCTCCTTTAGAAAAACTTGGTTTCAAAAACTGCTCTGTTCCCAGGCACTGACTTAGTCAGGGACCACTGAGAACCGAGGGCACCTGTAAGCCAGCGAGCTACCCAGGAAGGAGGGAGGAGGGTGAGAGTTCAAAACTAGCCTGGGCAACAGAGTAAGAGGGTCTCCAAAAAATAAATAAATAAATAAAACAGGAAGGCAAATGGTGTCTCTAGTCCCCGCAGTAGCACAGTGGCTTCTCTGAGGATACTTTTTAACCACTGCCTGTGGCAGGCAGGGCCAGTAGGATGTGCTGAGGAGGCAGAGGCAGGAGGATCTTCAGTTTAGGCTTATTGCTGGCTTACACCTTTGGGCTAGAGAAATGACTCGGAGATTGAAAACACTTGCCACTCTTACAGAAGAGCCTGGTTCAGTTCCCAGCACCCACGTGCCGCCCAGTTCCAGGGGATCCGATGACCTCTTCTGGCCTATGAGGGCACCGGGCATACACATACAAGCAAAATGTCCATGCACATAAACCCTTCTTAAAAACTTGAATAAAGGAATTTTAGTGAGTGTACACAAAGGCAAGTGGTGATAAAGGCACAGTGTCCTCAGGCCACTGAGAGAGCTTTAATAGGCCTCTGTAAGAAGAGCCTTTTGGGCTGGAGAGATGGCTCAGAGGTTAAGAGCACTGGTTGCTCTTCCAAAGGTCCTGAGTTCAATTCCCAGCAGCCACATGGTGGCTCACAACCAACTATAATGAGATCTAGTGTCCTATCCTGGTATAAATGCAGGCAAAACACTGTATAGTTAATAAATAAATAAATCTTTAAAAAAAGAAGAGCTTTTCATCTTGTCCATGTGGTGGCTGCTTCCTGGTCTGCTTCCGCTGTATTGGAGTTCAGTGAGTGGCCTCTGCCACAGGAAGAGGAGCCAGGCAGAGCCTCTAGGGAAATCCAGTTGTTCCCAAGGCAGTTCCTACTTTAATAGTCCTTGTTGGTTTGTTTTTTGTTTTCTCAAGACAGCGTTTCTCTGTGCAGCCCTGGCTGTCCTGGACTCTCTTTGTAGACCAGGCTGGCCTTGAACTCGCAACGAGCCACCTGCCTCTGCCTCCTGAGTGCTGGGATTAATGCCCGGTTTAGTCCTCTTTTGTTATTAGGATTATTTACCACTCTTACCACTGGATGCCTGGATAGATCTTAACGTTTAAGTCAACAGCAACTGTGAGACAATTTCTAGCTGCTTGCTAAATGAGTCTGCCTCTTCTGTTAACACGCCCTTTTAAGTTACAAGCCTTATTTTCCTTTGCCTTTGTCAAGAAGCCAGAGCATGCTAGATGTGATGCCTCCTGGGTGCTTTTGGTACTTAGGGTTTCACTTATCTCTTCCTTGGACCTCACAGCCATTGGCCATCTTTCTAATCTTCTGCAGCCAGCTCCAGGTTAACCTTAAACTCCCTTCGAATCGCTCTTCTTTCTTCTCCTTGCCACTTCTCTCACTTCCCGCTAACTTAGCCTTGACCTGCTGGGAGCCTTCCATGTAATTTAGCCTTCCTGGCTGAGCCTGTGTAATGAAAGATGGTGTGCTACTGCCATCTACTGGGGAAAGAGAAAAACTGCAGTTGAGAAATAAACTGCGTTTCAGGGTAGTTTTGTCTAAAGCATTTCTGATGCAGCCCATAAATCAAAATAAACCATGACACAGCAGCTGACACCTTGAACTACACCCTTTCCCACAGGAAAAGCATATCTGACTCCTAGTATTGACGATCACCATGAGGCCCCTGCACCTAGGCTGGGTCATGTAGCTTACAATCTTAATTCTATTTTTGAAGACAGCTATCAACAGATCATTGGGACAGGCACCATCCTGTCGAGTTAGCTGTTCCATATGTTTTCAGGAGGATTTGACATTTTAAATATCAGCTAATATATTGTTTTGACTTTTTGAGATATTTAAGAGATTGTGATGCAGGTGCCTTGGCAATTCGTATTGTAGCAGAATCTTACACATTGTTGGCTCTCTTGGTTGGGCCAATGTAGTTGTGTGCCTTCTGGAAGATGGTTCACTCTGCAATGTCACTTTCAATAAACGCTTTGCCAGGAAAATGATCATTTCTCTTTGTGCAGTTGGTGTTCTGGTTGGTTGGTTGGTTTTCTTTTCTTTCTTTCTTTCTTTCTTTCTTTTTTTTTTTTTTTTTTTTCTTATTTTTTATTTTATTTTATGTGCACTGGTGTTTCGCCTGCATGTGTGTCTGTGTGAAGGAATCAGTTGGAGTTACAGACAGTTGTGAGCTGCCATGTGGGTGCTGGGAATTGAACCCAGGTCTCCTAAAAGAACAGTCGGTGTTCTTAAGTGCTGAGCCATCTCTCCAGCCCCTGGTTGGTTTTCTTATACCGTGGAGACGGGCTGCACGGGCCAGTGCCACCAAGCTACACGCTCATTAGCTCCATTCCTTTGGCAGTCACCTCCCTTCATGAGAAGTACTTCCTGTGCAGACACCTACTGGAGCATTCTGTGAAATCGCTGATACCGGAGTGTGCCAGCACAAGGAACAGCCAGCAGCCCAAACCTCCCCGCCATCTTGCCTTAGAGCCTGGCACTCTGCTTTCCCTGGAGGACACAGCAGTGCAGTTTACCACGGTGCCGTAATTTTCCCCAGCACGTCCCCTTTGTTCTCTCCCTCCTCTGAGCATCGGAATTAGAGTGTGTGTGCCTCTGTGTGTGAGTGTGTCCGTGTGTGTGTGTCTGGTGTGTGGATGTATGTGTGCACATGTATATATGTATATGTGTGTCTGTGTGTTTATGTGTGTACGTATGTGTATGAGTGTGTGTCTGTGTGAGTGTGTGTGTATGTACCTGCGAGTGTGTGTCTCTGTGTGTGTGTGAGTGTGTCTGTGTGTGTGTGAGTGTGTCTGTGTGTGTGTGAGTGTGTGTGTGTGTGAGTGTGTCCGTGTGTGTGTGTCTGGTGTGTGGATGTACGTGTGCACATGTATATATGTATATGTGTGTCTGTGTGTTTATGTGTGTACGTATGTGTATGAGTGTGTGTCTGTGTGAGTGTGTGTGTGTATGTACCTGCGAGTGTGTGTCTCTGTGTGTGTGTGAGTGTGTCTGTGTGTGTGTGAGTGTGTCTGTGTGTGTGAGTGTGTCTGTGTGTGTGAGTGTGTCTGTGTGTGTGTGAGTGTGTCTCTGTGTGTGTGTGAGTGTGTCTGTGTGTGTGAGTGTGTCTCTGTGTGTGTTGAGTGTGTCTGTGTGTGTGTGAGTGTGTCTGTGTGTGTGTGAGTGTGTCTGTGTGTGTGTGAGTGTGTATGTTTTATTGATATACCTGCTGTCTCCCAATTGTAATATTTCATACTTATAACCCTGTTTCAAAGGTAGAAAATATATACATGTATTTTTAAATATATGTGCAGAACTTGGTGGCACATGGCTAGAGTCCCAGCACTTGGGAGGTAGAGTAGGAGGATCAGGAGTTCACGGTTATCCTCTGTCACACAGAGATCAAGACCAGCCTGGACTTCCTTGTCTTGAAAAAAGGGGTGCGTTGTGGGGAGCCCCTAGCTCTTACGGCTCACTGTCAACCGTGATAATCTACACTATCATCAATACATCATCCCAAATACTGTTGCCTCACTACATTTGCACACACACAAAAAATCCACCAGGTAATTTAGATGGGCAGTCAGGCTGAAAACCACCACTGCACATTTAGAAATGGGAAACTAGCCAGGTGGGGGCGGTGCATGCATTTAATCCCAGCATTTGGGAGCCAGAAGCAGACGAATCTCTGTAAGTTCGAGGCCAGCCAGGGCTACACAGAGAAACTCTGTCTTAAGTAACCAAGAGAGGGGGAGGAGGAGGAAGAAGAAGAGGAAGAGGAAGAGGAGAAGGAAGGGGAAATGGGAAACAGCCATTTGAAGGCGGTACACTGCTCAGTCTAGTATTTTTCACAAGATTTGCTTATTGATTTACTTATTTTATTTTACTTCTATTTTTGGTTTTGAGACAGGGTTTCACTGTGTAACAGCCCTGGCTGTCCTAGAACTTGCTTTGTAGACCTGGCTGGCCCTGAACTCAGAGTTACACCTGCCTCTGCCTCTGCCTCCACAGTGCTGGATTAGGGTGTACATGCCACCACTCCCAACTATTTTTCATTGTTTAAAAAGTCATTTTATTTTTAACTTTGTGAAGGGGGTGGCTGGTATGTGCACTTCCTTCAGAGGCCAGAGGTGTCAGATCCGTTGGGGCAGGAGTTGTAGGCAGTCGTTAGTGAATGAGTGTGAACATGCTTAGCTGCTGAGCCATCTCTCCAGCCCTGAGTCCACTTGTGTGCGTGTGTGCAGTGTCTGCAGATGACAGAGAGGGCGCTGGATCCCCAGAACCCGGAGTTATGTGGTACTGAGAGTTGGAGTCTGGTCGTCTTCAAGGACAGGAGTTGCCCTTAACCCCTAAGCCATCTAGCACCTGGTTTTTACCTTCTATTGCATGTGTAAGTGATTTGACACCAGGTGATATGAGAGTCTATTGCTTTTCTATGTCCACGCATAAGAGCAAGGGGTGTTTACATGCCCGTGATGCTCCCTCCACCCGGTCAAGAATGACGTCTCTTCAGAATTCTGACTGAACATATCTGTGAGCACCCAGGCTTAGGTCCTGGCACTGTGAAGGGGCGAAGTGTATATACAGAGAGTCTAGGTGCACAGCAGGTGTCGTGCTGAGCAAATGGTTTTCATGCCACAGGCTTTTAGCTTAACCCTACACAAGCCAGGTAGCCAGCTGGGTGAAAGCCTCATCTCAATAACACATCCTGAGTCACTTACATGGTAATAGGCACCAGATCTGCCTCAAATTCAGGGTTTTGGTTGCTTCTTATTGTTGTTGCTAAGACAGGGCTCTTTGTTTGTTTTGTTTGAGATGAGGTGAGGTCTGTCTGTGTAGCCCCGGCTATCCCGGAACTCGCTTTGCAGACCAGGCTCGCCTCGAACTCACAGAGACTCGCCTGCCTCTGCCTCCCCAAGTGCTGGGAATAAAGGTGTGCACCACCATCACCATGCCCAACCAGGTTGATTTTGTTTTGTTTTGTTTTGTTTTTTTAAGTGTAGTCCAAGCTTCTTCAAACTTGAGATCCTCCTGTCTCTACCTTCCCAATCTTCGGATAGCAGGTGTGTATCACCATGCCTAGCCAATTTGAAAAACACACCACTCTGTACTCTTACATTTTTGGTTGCGAGCCTAGCCTTTAATGGCTGAGCCATCTGTCCAGCCCACACCACTCTACTTTCTTTTTTTTTTTTTTTTCAAAGATTTATTTATTTATTATATATACAATGTTCTGCCTACTTTCTAACAATGGAAACGAGACAGACCAACGGGACACGAAGGTTGCAGTGATGACCTCAGAGCCCTTGAAGTCTGACCTCTCCTGTAGACTCAGGACAAGAGCTCTCTGCACACCCCTGAGGCAGCCACAACACAGAGAAAATGGCCCAGGAAGAGGAGGGGCAGCCCCTGTCTTTAACTTAGTGCTTCTACTTTAAGGTCAAGCCTAGGCACTGACCCTCTGTCCGCGTTCAGCCACACCTCTGGACTGCATCCCAGTGGGCTAGAGGCAAAGGAAACAGGCCCAGGGTGGACTCTACATCTACCTCCAGGACAAACCTGGGCTGAGGCTGACAGGAGGCCTCCTGGGCCCAGAAGCTCAGTATAGGGTTACACTGACAAGCCCTGCTCTGAGGCTGGAAGGTCACTTCCAGGCTCCACAAGTAACTGAGTCATCGTGCAGTCATCATTCACTGAAAAGGCTTCCTACGTGGCTTTTCAGTGATGCAGTTTGCCTCCTGATACACGCATGGGCAAACAAAAGAAAACAAAAAAACAGAACTACTAGTTTGAAATAATTATATTAAAAGATGCTTTACTTCATTTGCAAATAAATCCGGTCGACTTCCCAAAGAATGAACCAGTGTGTTAATGAAAAAGAAAAAGCCCTCACGAGGGCTAATTAACAGCCTGGTCTCCATAACAAGTTTCAAGCCAGGGGACAGAAGCAGGTGGATCACTGTGAGTTCAAGGCCAGCCTGGTCTACAAAGTAAATCCTGGACAGCCAAGAGCTACACAAAGAAAAACCCTGTCTCAAAAAACCAAACCTAAAACAAACTAATTAATTAATTAAAATTAAAATTAAAATGGTTTTATTTGCATGTCATCCTTGGGCAGGGGCCATGCTGGTTTTCTCTGGGCTGTTTCAATTTTAGTACACGTGCTGTCCAAATAGGCACTTTACTGTTAAAAGGACTGAGTCTGGCTACGGTGCCCAAATGAGCCTTGAACCCTTGGGTTCAAGTGATTTTTTTCTGCATCAGCCTCCTAAGGAGCTGAAATCACAGGTACATTCTGCTACTGGCCTTCATAGATAACTGCTCTGAGACAGTACACCTATTAAAAAAAAATTAAAAAACAAAAAATACAGAGAGAGGTGGGGTACAGTGGTGCTCACCTTTGATCCCTGCACTGCTAGATCTCTGTGAGTTCAAGGCCGGCCTGTTCTACATAGTCCGGGCTACATAATAGAAGGAGATCCTCCTCAGGAAACAAAAAAAATAAAACAAAGATGAAAGAGATAAGATTATAGCTACATTATAGATACTTAGTGGAAAGTTTTCTTTCATTGTAAAAACAAAATGCTCATGGAAAATGTAATACACACAAAGGGGGGAGAAGCACACACCTCTCTGGCTTCCCAGACGTTCTTTGCTGGCTGTAGCTCAGATCCAAGGACGCTGTCTCTAAGAGGAACTGTACAGTGGCCTCCAGTCCCAGCGAGCTGCTAGAAACAGCCTGACTGGAGGTAACACCCCGCCCTACCCCAGACTCCCAGGAATCAGCATCCCCAAAAGAGGAGGTAAGAGCAGGAAATCAGGGTTTCAAGACCATTCTGAGCTTCAGCGAAAACTGGAGCCCAGCCAGAGATACCTGAGACTCCATCTCAGAGAGAGAGAGAGAGAGAGAGAGAGAGAGAGAGAGAGAGAGAGAGAGAGAGAAAGAATGGAACAAGGCCGGGTGTGGTGACAAACACCTTTAATGCCAGCACTTGGAAAGCAAAGACAGGTGGATCTCCACGAGTTCAAGAGCAGCCTGGTTGAGCTGGACATGGTGGCGCACACCTGTAATCCCAGCATTCGGGAGGCAGAGGCACGAGGATCGCTGCAAGTTGGAGGCCAGCCTGGTCTACAAAGTGAGTCCAGGACAGACACAGAGTCCAGGCAGCACAGAAAAACCTGTCTCTAAATAAATAAATACAGCCTTGTCTACATAGTAAATTCCAAGACAGCCAGGACTCTTTAGAGATACCTTGTCTCAAAAAAAAAAAAAAAAAAAAAAAAAGAGCAGCAAAGCTGGAGACCCCAGCAGCTGACAGGAGGAGGAAAGGAGGAAGTCCCACCTTTTGAGTTAGGCTTGGCGATCAGAGAACCAGTGAGAAAGCCTAGAATGTCAGGGAAAGCTATATTTAGTCTTTAGCCAGAATGAAAAAAAAAAAAGATAATAAAGGAAAAACATGCTTAGCTCCAGGCCACAAATCAAAGGGCATCTAAGTCCAGGCTTTTGTGTCCTCGGCCAGAGGATTGTACCAGCAACAGCGGGGCTAGAAATAGAAAGAGGTATTTTATTTAAAGGGGAGTGGGGGAACGCCTGAGAGCAGAAGTGGGCCACGTAAACTGAGAGGACAAGCCCCTAAAGCCAAGAACTCGTTTTTCTTAAAACTAGCTGAGTTTAACTCCGGCACGGGCAGGCTGAGAGGGAAGATTTGCCAACTGAAAGGGCAGCCTGGGCTACATAGCAAGACTGTCGAGAAAGAAAGAAAGAAAAAACAAAACAAAACACGAAAACAAAAGCCTCCTAAGGGGCTCTCGGGCTGCTTTCATCCAGTGAGATCTAAAAGAACCCAAGTTTGTAAGGCCCCTGGGAGGCACACCCACAGGAAGCCAGTGGCCAAACCTCTTCCCCTGATGGAAGACCTTCTCAGTGAGGTGTTTCAAGTAACCGGAGCCAGTTCTCAGAAACGGCCGTGATTTTATTCTCAGCGCGCCCCGTGAACGTTTCCGAGATTTCTGGGTTTTCCATTGACTTTTTCCTTCTGCAAGCGCAGCGGGGGCTCTTAACCACTGAGCCAGCTTTCCAGTCCCAGATTTGTTGTTATTGTCTTGTTTTGTTATTTTTTTCAAGGCAGGGTTTCTCTGTGTTATCCTGGCTGTCCAGGACTCGCTTTGTAGACCAAGCTGGCCTCAAATCTACAGAGATCCACCTGCTTACCACACCAGCTCCAGCCCCAGAGTTCAATGCACTTTTTAAAAAATATATATTTATTTTCTATGTGTGTCTGCCACACATGTGCAGGTCCCCAAAGAAGACCAGCAGGCTGGGAACAGAATTTAGAGAAATTGCCGGGTATGGTGGTGCATGCCTTTAATCCCAGCACTCAGGAGGCAAAGGCAGGCAGATTGCTGTGAGTTCACGGCCAGCCTCATCTACACAGTGAGTCTAGAACAGCCAAGGCTACACAAAGAGACCCTGTCTGAAAAAACCGAAACCAAAAAAAAAAAAAAAAAAAAAAAAAAAAAGAATTTGGAGAAATTGCTAGAAATTTCCAGAAGCAAAACTTCTGTTGCTTGTGTAAGGTCCAACTCAGACTCTCAGGGTGGCCTCTTAGGCTGTTTGCCTTTCTGTGCCACCATGTGATCCAGGGCAGAACTGGAGGAATTTTTAAAGGCCCATTAAAGTGTATGCAAAATAAGCAGCTAATCAAAGAGCAAGTCTCTCCGGGCAAGTCCAGGGGTGAAAGGGAGGCCTTGGCTGTCCTGGACTCACTGTAGACCAGGCTGGCCTCGAACTCACAGCAATCCCCCTGCCTCTGCCTCCCGAGTGCTGGGATTAAAGGTGTGCACCACCACGCCCGGCGCTATTACACGACTTTATGTCTTATTTTATGAGGCTGGGAATGGAACCCAGTGCCCATGTGTGCTAGGAATGCTTTCCGCCAATGGGCTACACCTCCAGGCTTCAGTAGTGGATTCTGCTAGGTCAGCTACACCTAAAACGTAGTCTGTAGACTTCCTGGTAACCATAGAGCTGCTGGCCCACCTTTCTAACTAATGCCTGCTGTTGCTAAAATTCCTTCCTTGTGAGAGAATAAAGCAATGTCTGCCCCTCCTGCCCAAGGTCGAAGTTCATTCTGAAGACCAGTTCATTTATTGGGCTTCCCTACAGAGCCTAGAGGTGGGGTGCTTACAGGGGTGCAGACACTTCTCCTGCAACCAACTACACCTGGAGGCGCTTACTGAACACCACCAAGGGTTTTCACCCAATTGTCAAGTATGGACTTCCCCATATACTGTATAGCCCCTCCCCCAGGCCACAGCAGTTTGCCACGTGGTAGGGAGCAGCTCTTGGGTCTGACTCTAGGCCTCTGTTGGGGTCGGGGCATCAGACAGCCCCACTGGGATGAGCATTAGTGAGAGGGACACAGCTGAATTCCCCAAGACAGCGGTTGCTTGGCTCAGAGGACAGTCACTCACATATACAATCAGATTGGTTCAAAATCAGCTCTGGGGTCCAGCACAGAGAGTGTCAAGCTGGGTTGGAGACGGACAGATGCTCAGGCAGTGACAGCCCTGCTGCTGAAATTCTGTGGGTGAAATCAGCCTTGTCTTGATAAGCCAGATCCACCCAGGGGATCATCTGCTGACGTACATCAAGTCCGGAACTACGCTCCCCAACCCCCACCTCCGAAGGCTCACATCTCTATCTGCAGGAGAGCCATCTGGAGATTTCACATGACTTTCTGAGACACACATCAGATCTTCCAAACATCAAGAATGGGATTCTTTTGTTTGTTTCTTTCTTTCTTTTGTTTTGTTCTGTTTTGTTTTTCCAGACAGGGTTTCTTTGTGTAGCCTTGGCTGTCCTGGACTCTCTTTGTAGACCAGGCTGGCCTCGAACTCACAAAGATCCACCTGCCTCTCCCTCCCACGTGCTGGGAGTAAAGGCGTGCACCACCACTCCTGGCCAAGAGTGGGATTCTAACTGTGTTGTAGAGACAAGGATGCGTTCTGTAACAAAACATACTAAACACATATGTGGGGGGGGGGGAGCTTTCCTTCCTCCCACCCCCCAGCTCCGGTTTGCATTTCCTTTCATTGCTTACTGGCCACAGGCTCCTGTGTGCCGAGGTTCGATGACTCACTCACTTAAAAACTGGGGCTGAGGGGCTGGGGAAGCGCCTGAGTGGGAGAGCACTTAGCTGGTCTACATGAGGCCCGGGGTTTGGTCCTCAGCACCTCACAAGGAAAACGAAACAAAAGCTTCATATTGAGGAGTCCACAACTCCATGATCCAAACCAGACTGCAATCGTCCGGGTAGATTTTATTTTATGTATTTATTTTTGAGACAGTCTCCCTGTGTAAGTCCAGGATGGCTTTGAACTTGTGATCTTTCTGCCTCCGTCTCCTGGGTGCTGGGATTACAGGTATGTGTTCACAGTAGACCAGACTTTTATTTTTTATTTTATTTTTTCAATAAAGACAGGGTCTCAGAATGGCCGGGCATGGTGGTGCACACCTGTGATCCCAGCACTCTGGGAGGCAGAGACAGGCAGATTTCTGTGAGTTCAAGGCCAACCTGGTCTATAAAGCTAATCCAGGACAGCCAGGGCTACACAGAGAAGCCCTGTCTTAAAGAAAAAAGAAAAAAAAATTTTTTGTAATGAACTATCCAAAAATGTAGTTTCCATTGAGGCATAGCTATTTTCCCCCAAGGGCACTGGGTAGCTTTACTGAGCACTTTAAAGCACTCTTAATTGAATATTTCATAGACCTGTGGTGTGAGCATTTCATGACCCCACCACTGCCACCAACAACCATTAAGGTACCTCTGGCTGTGCCAATGTGTGGAGTGCCCAGGCAGGGACCTGCATGCTAGGACTGATTTCTACCAACTGGGTCACATCCCAAGTACCATCACTTCAGCTCTGTGCTTTCACCCTGGGCCCCAGGGCTGTGCCTCTCCACCTCCATGCCACCTAGCCTCACACAGAAGCCACTCCCTGTGGAACCCCTGCCTGGGAGCTGCACCCTTCCCATAGATCTGAAAGTGTTAACTTCCCTCGTGCCTTCAAAAATAAAGAGAGACCGCCTCTTTAGCAGAGACTTCCAGCGTCTGAGTGAGCCTTACATCCTTGACAAGAATCACCATCTGCTCCCCTTGGGTCTTCTGGAGAGCGTAGCTCTGGTAACTGTCTCACATGACAGCACCACGCAGACCGGGAAGTGGTTCTCTCCCTCCTGGCTCCACAGCACACTCTCCCTACCACCTGGCCACCCCAGCGGACACCTGGCTCCTGTGTTACTTTCAGCAAGGCAGGGTGCAACCTCGAGAGAAGATCAGCTATGCCTAGGGGCCTCCCAGGGTTGCCAGAGTTGAGACCTCTGCCTGAAGCAGCTTCTCCGCGGCCTGCTCTTACCTACAAAGCATCCACACGACAGGTTTTCTTCTGTTCGGATCACTGAGACGGCTGGCTCTTTTCTTTCCCAAGATCCTTTTCAGTGGGGGAGAGTTTTCCTTTTAATGAAAAGGTCCCCAAAGCAAAAGTACATCTCAAGTGCAGTTTTAGAAATTATTTATTTCAAACAGTTACAATTTTCACTTTAAAGCAAAACAGTGGCAAAAAAAAAAAAAGGCACTGAAAAAAACATACTGACTTTGCAGAAAGTCTTAGGTACCAGCTTGCAGGTAACACAGTGGAAAAAAAACTTTAAAAATACTGTCTCAAAAACAAGAACACGTAGCATTGAGGTATTCTGCGTAACGGATATGACCTCTAGCTGAAAAGTCTCTGTCCCTCTGTCTGTTCCAGCTTGCTACACATGTGCCAGTCCTCCCGCTCCCCCTCACCACTACCCCCACTACCCCCACAAACGAGCTCTCCCTCCGTCCAAGCCTAGGTTTACAAAACTGACAGTGTTCCTTAATAAGCATTACGGTTGCCATAGAAACTCCCTTGCGCTGGCTCCCAAGCACACTAGGACCAGAGGCTGGAGAGACTTTTGGCAGACCCCTCCCAGTGCCAGCCCGGGACCTGAGCCAGCTGGCCTGCCTCCTCCCGCCATAGTGGCACTGTAGGCTGCAGCATGGGAAAGGCCCTTGGGATGAGCCTGCCTCTCCAGACGCAAACAGGTCCTCACCACCTCCACCCGCAGTAGAGTGTGGGAACACTCCCCAACTAGGTCAGCCATAAAAAAAAAAAAAAAAACTTCTAGGAGCTGCCACAGTTCAGAACCCGAGCACCCGGGCATTCCTTAAACCTGTACACCATGGCCAACCCTGGACCACCTGACTGGGCTCTGCTCCACACTGGCTCCAGCCCAATTCCAGCAGTGAATCCCACACGGCTTTCCTTCCTCCCAAGACATCAGGGACCCAGGAAAGGTTCGGTGTGAGCCAGGTAAGAGGGTGCAAAGGCTAGGCTCATGGAAAGAAAGCATGGTCACCAAACTGTCATGGGTGGGGCCAAGGCTTCTCCCCTGAAATATTGGAAAGCTATTTCACTAATGCCATAAAAACCAAAGATCACTCTAGAACCTGAGCCGGTACGCTCTGCTCTTCATACCGTGCCACAATGGTCATTTTAAACCATCTCTGTCAAAACCCTTCACATCTGGCTGCCTGGTTGCTGACATAGGGTATTAAGTGAGTGATAGTGCCGTTGACAAGGCAGCCTGTGGGCTGCAGAAACCCCAGTAAGAATGACCCGAGGATGGGGGTCACCCACACAGCTGGCACAGATTTGAGACCAGAAGCAGCTGAGGACATACACCTGGGTGCACTGAGCGAAGCTGGGGCCCAGATAAAATAGACTTCATTGACATTAGCTTATAAAAAGTCAAAAGAAAAGCTGGGCATGGTGGTGCACGCCTTTAATCCCAGCACTCAGGAGGCAGAGGCAGGCAGATCGCTCTGAGTTCGAGCCCAGCCTGGTCTACAATGTGAGTCCAGGACAACCAAGGCTACACAGAGAAACCTTATCTTGAAAGACCAAAACAAACAAGCAAACAACAACAAACAAGTCAAAGGCATCCTTTTGAAATGGGGTTCGGGGGCAGGGCTATGCTGTTACAATAATAGTGAAAGCAATAACAAGGTGGAGATGAAAGCTATTTAGCTTTCAGAGATAATGAGCTTTCTGGATTTCAGTCTTCCGCCACCGGCTCTGCCTGGATTTGGTAACAGATGCAGGCAAAGCCATGGGAAGAACTGAGGAATCGTGGGTGGGCACAGGCACCTTTCCTGTGGACACCACTACTACTGTTTCCCTTCCACCGAATTCTTTTGTTACTCTTTTGTTACTTTGTGCCAGAAACTTAACAAAGAAGTGGGGGGGGGGGAAGACTGCCTGATTTTTGTCAACTTACAAAGCTTTTTTTAAAGACTGCAACAGGCCCTGAAATGCACAAAGCTCAAAAAGAAAAGAACTGCTTTAGCCAGAGGCAAGCAGACAGCACGGCATCATCGACAGCTTTTGTGCTCTGCCCCTGTCTCGTGATGGTGGCGCTTTCTGAAAAGGGGAGCTCCTAGCAAAGGTTTGAGACGTGGTAAAAGTGGAGGCTCAGGGTTGCACAACTCACTGTAATGCCAGCACCTCTCTGTGGTCTCCTGGGTGACACAAAACCTCTGGATTCTTTTTGTTGTTTGTTTGTTTTGTTTTTCAAGACAGGGTTTCTCTGTGTAGCCTTGGCTGTCCTGGGACTCACTTTGTAGACCAGGCTGGCCTCCGACTCACAGTGATCCACCTGACTCTGCCTCCTGAGTGCTGGGATTAAAGGTGAGCGCCACCATGCCCAGCCCCATCGCTGGATTCTAAAGACCCCAGGAAAGCAGCAGCTGAGGCTGCCAGTGCTTCTGCGGGACAGAACTAGGAAGGAAGGCCGAGGTGGCAGTGAGGTGGAGCAGGAAGCGAACACCCATCCTGAGTGAACCTGGGGAGCAGTCACAGCGGCTCATTCCCTGAAGCTGAGTACAGACAGACTATTTTTATACTTTTTAAGACAACAAAAATATATATATACACAATGAAACCAAGTCTTTTCTGTTATAGGAAGCAGTCATTTTTCTCGACTTTCACTTGAGTTGGCTTTTGTGCTAAACAAAGTTACTGCGCTCGCCCCCATGTAAGTCCCCCACCCACCCCCTACACCAGCGCAATGAGCAGGATCTTCCAGCGTCTCAAAAGAAACAGGCAACAGTTCTCTAAAAAGCAAGCGATGGTGCCTTCTTCTTACTTAAGGGTTGCTTTTTGCATGAATGTCATCTTTCCTAGAAGCTCAAGTCCAGTCGAAACCGGTAACAGCAAGGTTGGGGTAAGGTAGCTGTACTCTCTTCCTCTGGGAGACAGAAAACCTGTTTCCAGAGTCTCTGTCTCCCTCAGGGACAACAGTGGACGCCTGTCCTCTCTCCTGCTCCCTTTCCAAAGTCCTGAGATCAAAGAAGGAAACACAATCTGCGGTCACCAGTGCCTAGGAGTACCGTTCACATTTGAGAGATGATTGCGAGGGCTTGACTTCCCACTTAAGACCATCAGGCCCTGAGATAATTAGTCACCGCAACTGGGGCCAGCGGCTTTTCCACTGGCTTTCCAGGTGTGGAGAAGGAAAGTATCCTACAAAAAGGGAATGTCAAAGGTGCTTGGATTTTAAGAGGTCAAGCTAAAAGGTAGATTGGGGCACAACCCTCCCCCCCCCAGCCTGCGCTCCGCGACTGGGGCAGCCTTTGACGCCCCTTTCGTGAGGCTATCCTGAGGGTGCAGCTGTGTAGACAGTGAGTTCCTCTTCACGGCGGGTCCCCTTACAACCCCTTCCGTGGGAGCCTTCGGTGCAGCACACCAGCCTTCACCCACTCAGAACCTTGGCAAGGCTCTTGTGGAATAGCGATGCTGCAGCCCCACCCACCCCGCTCCCACCCGACCCCCGACCCAGGTGAAGGGCAGTGAGAAGCCTGCGCGCTGATCTCCTGGTCATCCAGTCAACTATGTGGGGAATAAGCAGTCTCTGCTGCAGGTGTCAAAAGGGCTCTATGTGTCCCTGACACCCAGGCAGCCGTGGCTTAAGGTGTTGTCAGGCCCAGAGGTGTGGTGGGACCCCTCCCGCCTGAGGAGAGGAACCAGAACGAAGGTCGGCTTCAGCTGTCCCAAGGAGTATGGCGGGGGAGAAGCCTTCTTGCTGTCCTTCACAGCTTGCAACTTCCATGTCTTCTTGAGCCTTTAGACAAATCCACAAAAATAAACACGCAGACGTTAGCATCCTCCCAAGCCAACGCCATGGTGACAAACACCAGGAGCAGCGGGCTGCCTTGGTTGGTTGGGTGTGCCCAGGTTCAGCTTGCAGAAATGCTGACTACTTGCTCCCCCACCCCACCCCACCACGCCCATGTCATCACCAGAGGGGTCCCACAACACCCTGAAGAGCTAGTGAGTTTCAAAATCACCTCAAGACCAGCTCTCACCAGCCCTGTTTACAAAGGGAGAGACATGTGAGTGGTTCCTTTATGGACTTCCAAAAGTCACCTAACAGCCTCTTAATCTGCCCTGAGCCAGAGGCTGCCCAGAGGCTGCCCGTTGGGCACACAGCACCAGCTCTCTATCCACTCACATTAAAGAGAGAGAGAGAGAGAGAGAGAGAGGGAAGGAGGGAGGGAGGGAGAGAATATTCTTTCAGTGGAGAAGGAAAATGGAAGTCAGTCCAACCACGGCTGGCAGGAGGCAGTTCATTCACACGGCCAGCAGTGAATAGCGGAAAATGGGCTGTGTGGTGGGGGTACCGCTGGGCACGTGTGTTGACACATCTCACAGGAAAGCTAGTGGTCCCTGAGCAGCACTCTGTCCTGTCCTCTGTCTTCAGTACTCTCATCCTCAGGTCTCCAGACACCTCCAGCCACCCCCACCCCTAGCAGGGAGAGACTGCACACCCTGACAGTGGGGGCACCGCTGGGCACGTGTTGACTCATCTGACAGGAAAGCTAGCCGTAAGCAGGAAGGAGATAGGCATCGCTCCGATCACAGCCACCTCAGTGCGCTGCCTGGGCCCAGGGCCAGGTTCAGTAAACATGAGAAAAGTCACCTGACAGAATGAAGAAAGCTGAGCTGCAGATACAGATCTGCAAAGGTACAGTGAGGGGAGGGGGGGTCACTTCCCAAGGCGCCTTTGGCTAGAGGTGTTGGACCAGGGCCTCCTCCCCTCCCTTTGACTTCCTGCTCTATGGCTGACTTGCTGTGTACTGACCCCAAGGTGGGAGTAAGGTGACCTCCCCCTCCATTCCACCACACAAAGAAGGGCTGGGAGGGGGGTAGGGGAAGCCAAGGTCATAAATAAGATTTGGGCATTTTTTTCTTTCTTTCTTTCTTTTTTTCCTACCAGCAGACTACTCCTGTTCCCGTTATGATAAATGATTGACAGTTGGCTCTGGCTCTGCCATTGGCGCTTGGCCTGTTATCCAAACAGCGTAAACAACCTGCAGAATGTTACTTGGATGCAGAAAGAGAAGTCCAGCAGGGGTGAGAAAGGGGGGCGTGCCCCGTCGCTGAGTGGAATTCTCCCTGTGAGAGGCTTGAGAACACATCGCTACACCGCAGACTACAAAGCATTCAGACCCTCTGACCCAGGGATTCATGTTCTGAGATTAGACCCTACAAATGACTGTGGCGCTTTAAATAGGAATGACCCCCATAAACTCACGCATTCGAACGCTTAGTCACCAGGGAGTGGCACTATATAAAAGGATTAGAAGGATTAAGAGGTGTGGCCTCTTTGGAGGAAGTGTGCCACTGGGGGGGTAGGATTTGAGGTTTTAAAAGCTCAGGCCAGGCCCACTTTCTCTCTCTCTCTCCTACTTCTCCAGCACCGTGCCTGCTCCCATGCTCCCTGCTGCCAATTAAATGCTTTCCCTTGTAAGAGTTGCCGTGGTCATGGCGTCTCTCCACAGCAGCTCAACAGTGACCAAGACAATGATGTAAACATAGAAGAACTTCGTTTGGTTGGTTGGGTTTTTTTGTTTTTTGATTTTTTTTTGTTTTGTTTTTTTGGTTTTTGTTCTTTTGGGTTTTTTTTTGTCCTGGACTCCCTTTGTAGACCAGGCTGGCCTCGAACTCACAGTGATCCGCCTGTCTCTGCCTCCTGAGTGCTGGGACTAAAGGCGTGCGCCACCACTGCCCGGCAAGCACAGAAGAACTTCAAGCACAAAAATGCCCAACACGGTGCTGTTTATAAAACCAAACCAGCTCCTAATCCCCGAATAACAGTTAACCCGGATATATGTCCTTACAAGAGAAGCCTATTGCTAATGAAGATAAGGTTTACAAAGGACATAAAAATATTTTTTAAAGGTAGAATTTACATTGAAAAGGGTAGAGGATTATTTTTTAAAGTATTCTAAATTATAGGTACGTGCACCTGTGTGTGGGTGTCTGTATGTGAGTACAGGTGGCTGAAAAGTCCAGAAGAAGGCGCTGGGTCACCTGGGGCTGGAGTTACAGGCGGTGTAAGCCACCTAGTGCAGGTCCTATGCAAGAACACTGAGTGCTCTCAATTGCTGAGCCATCTCTCCAGCCCAGGATTTAGAGTTATATATACAGGTATATATGGCACAGGTACATGTGTACACACACACACTCACAACTATGCAGAGGGGCTAGAGAGGCAGATCAATGGTAGAGCACTTGCCTAGCATTCAAGGAGCCCTAGGTATGACCCCCGCCCCAACACGGAATAAAACTGGGTGTGAAGGCACATGCTGTAATCCCAGCGCTGAGGAGGTAGAAGCAAGAAAGTCAGAAGTTGACAATCTCAGCGCATCCCAAGTTTGAGGCAACTCGGATATATGAGGCCCTTCCTAAAAATAAAGAAGAAGAAGAAGAAGAAGAGGAGGAGGAGGAAGAGGAGGAGGAGGAGGAGGAGGAGGAGACCAGGACAGAACTCACAGACAACCCCTCTAAACGTTAAACATTACGTGTTCCTGATTCGGCTACTGACTGCTTGGTGTATATCTTGTGAAAAAAATCTACGGAGCTGTATCCGGTATCAACTGCCCTGTGTCTGGCTTCAGTTGTACTTCTTCGGGAGGTACAATGGCCGTGATCTTTTTCTTTTCTCTTTGCCAGTACTCAGCAAATTACCTGTGATAAACCACAATTCTTACAGATCCTTTAAACACCATATAGAAACAAGCTGTGCTCTGTTGTCATTACCCCCCCCACACCCACCCACACAAAGCGACGGGAAGGACTGGTTTGAATAAGGATAGCTCCCATAGGCTTAGTCCCTAGGTGGTGGAACTGTTTGGTAAGGATTAGGAGGTGTGGCCTTGCTGCAGGAGGTCCATTACGCCTAGAGAGCTCTGAGATTTCAAAAGACCTCACTATGCACCATACTCAGTCTCTCTCCTCCCCTCCTCTTCTCGCCTCTTCCCTCCTTCTCTCTCCTCCCCCTCTGCCTATAGATCAGATGTGAGCTCTCAGCTCCAGCACCATGCCTGTCCCCCAACCATATGGGACTAAACCACTGAAACTGTAAGCGAGCCCCTAGTTAAACGCTTTTCTTTTACAAACTGTTTTGGTCATGGTGTTTCCTCACAGTAATAGGACAGTGAATGAGACAACGAATAAACAAGAAAAAGTGAGCTTTCCTTCTGAAATATTCTCTCTGAAAAAAAAAAATCACTAAACTTGGTGCCTTCGAGGCCATCCCTTTGAAGGTGTTCATACCTATAGCATGGGCGTTGATGAGCAGGACCTAGAGGCCTCAGCCTGGCTAACAGAGGTGTCCAACGTGCAGCCTGTGGGCAGCGTGCTCCCAGGACAGCTACAAATACAGCCCAACACAAAGTCATAAACTAGCTTGAAACAATGTGCCATCTTTGATTTGGGAGGGACCGGATCTCACTCTGCACTTCCAGTCGGCCTTAAGCTCTCCCTGCTCCTCCGGCCTTAGCCTGAGGTTCTATCACACCCAGCCGCCATTTAAGAACTGTCAGAATGAGACATTGTAACTAGTGTTTAAAGGTGTTGCTTGTGTTTTGTTTTGGCTGGTTGATTTCGTCTGTTTGCTCCAGGATCTCACTAGGTGGCCCTACAGAACTCACCACACTGACCATCCTGGACTGGAATTCACAGAGATCGCCCTGCCTCAGCCTCCCCGGGGCTAGGGACTATAGTCATGTGCTACTACACTTGGCTTTTATGAATGAGTTTTAAGTTGTGGGTACACCTAATAGCGTAAGTCCACTCTCCACAGGCTAGGCAAATGGGAAGAAAATAATTCTGTTGGAAAAATCCTATTTTCTCAGTTTCAGGGGAACCGGTCCCTATGGGTTGTGATCCCCACCTAAGAAAGGGCAAACCTTTCTCGGTAGTATATTTTACTTGTTTTAATTTTAACTAACATCACTGGAGAAGTATTTAGAAAAATATTTAGCTCAGGACATAAACTAAGTGTTCTAAAACTGTGCTATCCTGACTGGCCAAATGAATGTCAAATGCCTACTGCATTTGCATTCCCAGTGGTCACGGTGGCTCAGGCAACTTTTAACTCCCCGATTCCACTGTGACTCTAAGTGGAAATACTTCTCTTGATGGGGAGTCTTAGGAAATAGAGGAGGTTTTCATTATTTGAAATTCTAGTTTTGAGCCAGGTGTGGTGGCTCATGCCTTTAATCCCAGCATTTGGGAGGCAGAGGCAGGTGGATCTCTATGAGTTTGAGACCAGCCTGGTCTACAAAGGGAGTCCAAGACAGTCAAGGCTTCACAGAGAAATCCTGTCTCAAAAAACCAAAAAAGAAAAAGAAAAAGAAAGAAAGAAATCACCAGCGTTATCAGGCATCACCTGCCTATAATCCCAGCCCTTGGGAAGTGGACACAGGGGAGTAAAGAGTTTGAGACCAGCCTGGGCTTTACAGAAAGACTCTCTCAGAAACCAAAACTAAAACAAAACTAAAACTGGTCTCTTTTCCAAAGAAAGCTGCCTTATATAGAGAATAAAGCAGGAACTCGGCCCCAGCCAGTTCTGAGCCTGATCCACAAGCAAACAAACTGGTCTCTGGTGCTTTTCACTTAGCACACCTAAGGGCCTTGCAGGGCCAGTCGGGTTAACTCAGCCTGAGCAGACTTGGCAAGGGTCTACAGGACGTGCCATGCAGTCCTGGCTCTGTGGACTCTTGGAGTGCGCATTTAAACCTGGATATGTGTGTGTGGGGATATATAAAGAATTGTGACATAATCCACGCCTAGGTTGAGGCCGCCATAGAGCACCGGAACGAGAGGCAGTGGCGATATGCGCTGCATTCTTCGCTCCTCAGTAGCTATGTGTAATCCCACTAGCTGATGCCATTATGCATGATTTAGACTCGTGTCCTTCACTGCTTCACAGTAAAATCATGACATGGCTCCAGGGACATAGCTCAATGCCGGAGCCTCTGCCTATCCC